>NC_056766.1:19845000-20445000 GCF_018687715.1 Carya illinoinensis | reverse complement strand
TGATTGATACACAAGAAAATATAGATGAACAAACTAGGAAATAAATAAGAACAAATATACGTAATTAAATGGAAAAAGGAAAATACTCATAAGGTTGATAAATAATTCACCACCGATTTATGAATTGCATGGTGATGAAATAAGATAAATGAATCACCACCTATTCATAAATTGCAAGATGATGATCCTCTCATTAGGATTCAGGAATTGCATCCAAGTAGCCCAAGTGTCAAGCATCGCAAATAATCTCAAGAACAATGTAGTTGTCCTATAAGGAAATATGCCAAAAGATCAAAGATCAAGAAATGTTAAATGAAATGCTAAGGGTTATATTTATAGACTAACCTAGTTGGAAACCCTAATAGGTTCCCTAAATAATAAAATGACTAGAATAAATAAATAACTAAATGATTGTAGTGTGGGGCCCATGGGGGCCCACGGCAATGGCCCCCATGGGCATTGGCTTGTTGTGGCGGGGATGTACCCGTGCTGATGGGTACAAGCAGATACCACGCGCAGGGATGGCATGGCCTAAGCAAGGGACTAGGCGTTGCAGTTGTGGAGCACGGGTAGGGGCCATGCGCAAGGCTGGCATGCCTGTTGAGGCATGCCTGCTGAGGCATGCCACTAACCTCATTGGGCTGCTGCTGCGCACGCTAGTCATGTCATGGCATGGCCCTGGCATTGTCATGGCCAGACTATGTGCTGATGTGGCTGAGGCATGTCACTAGGCATTCTGGTGGCCTGAGCGTGCCACTGGACACGCTGCCGCTGTGTGCATGGCCCAAGCAGGTGACCTTGGCGCTAAGTGCTAATTCTATGCACATGACCCAAGCAGGTGGCCTGGGTGTTAGTGTTGCAAGGCACGGGCTGGAGCCATGCATTGGATAGCATGCCTGATGGGGGCATGCCTAACCTCGTTGCTGCTGCTGTGCATTCTGGGCATGTCTTGACCCTGGCCTTGGTGTGCTGATGGCCAGGCAATGGGTTGTCAAGGGCATGTCATGGCTGGGGCCATGGCATGCCTGATTGGGTGCTACCGCGTGTTAAAGGCATGTTAGGGCCATAGCATGCCTGCTGGGCTGTTCTGGGCGTTCCATGGCAAGGGCCATGGCATGCCTGCGGCATGTCTATGGTGTTGACATAGGCGTGGGCCATGGCATGCCAGCTGGGGTGTCCTGGGCTTGCCATGGCACACCTGCGGCATGTCTGTAGGGCTAATATGGGCGTGCCATGGCAGGGGGATAAGGCATGCTAGCGGTGCTATCAAGTGCATGCCATAGCGAGGGCCATGGCATGTCTATGGGGCTGTTATGCATGTGCCATGGGAGGGGCTATGATGTGTTGGTGGTGCTATCAATTGTGTGCCATGGCAGGGCCATGGCATGCCTACGGAGCTGTCAGGGGTGTGCTATGGCATGCCTGTCGGCATGCTAATGGGCTATTAGGCATGCTGATGGTGCTGGGCATGATAATGGCTCGTGAGGCTATCAGGGCATGCCAACGACAGCGTCGTGGGGCTATCAGGGCATGCCAACGGCAATGTCGTGGGGCTGTCGTGGCATGCCAACAGTAGTGTTGTGGGGCTGTCAAAGCTGAGCTATGGCCTAATCAAATGGAAACATGTAAGCCACGTTCCAATTGACCCATGTCATTCTTGCAATCTTCCTAGGGTATGCACTAGACCCCTAGAGAAGTCCTCTAAAGCTAGGCTCGACCCCATAAGTGGCCCGATCTCAAATGTCCATGCATGTCTAGTATCTTGTCTTAGAGCAATTTTTGTTGGAGTCTTGACAGAATGACCCATGGTGGTGCTTGGCTAAGGCTATAGTGGAGCTGTAGCTGTGCATGACGTCAGTATGGAGATCGAGTGAGATCTGTGAGGGAGAGAGGGGTAGATCAACTCTGAGAGTGAGGGCACTGAGGAAGAGGAGGGGTGGTCGGCGAGGCTAGATGGCAGGGGGCCATTCATGGTGGCAGTGCATGACACCATGGAGAGAAACTCGGGGAGAAAGGGAAAGAAGGGCTACGACATGGGCTTCGGGGAGCAACTATGGGAGATCTGTGGTGAGAGGGGATCGGAGGTGGAGGGGGGTTCGCTAGTGTGAGGTGGTGCCATCGAGATGCAGCGACGACGGGCTGAGCAAAGGAGGCGTGAGGGTGATAGAAGATTGGAGAGAGAGAGGGGGATGATGTGGAGGGGAGGAGAGAGAGGGAAGGGAGGAAAGTGAGGGGGATTTAGTTCCTAGGGATTTAATCTAGACCCTACATATATGGGTCTCTAAATCTAATCTAACATTGGAGATTTAGTACTTAAAAATAAACTAACTAAAATAAGTAGAAGATGAAATGAGACTATGTTTAAAACTCAACTTTGTTTTCTTAAACCCAAAATAATATTTTTCATCATAAAAAAAATAATGGAGTTCACTAAATATTTTTAAGAGAAATAAAACCATCTAAATAAATAGAGTTTTTAACA
The DNA here is from genome assembly GCF_018687715.1 of Carya illinoinensis. Taxonomy (NCBI): domain Eukaryota; kingdom Viridiplantae; phylum Streptophyta; class Magnoliopsida; order Fagales; family Juglandaceae; genus Carya; species Carya illinoinensis. The sequence goes on along the minus strand of NC_056766.1, from coordinate 20,442,518 downwards.
TAAAATGAAATAATGAATATTAAATAATATTCTTAAGGAACTAAAATCATTTAAATAAAATGATTTGCTAAAATTATATATTATTTTCGGGGCTCCAAAAATATGAAGACGCTTACTGTCCAATAATACTAAAATACTTCATTTAAATACTTTTAGACATTTAAAATATTTTGAAGACTTTAAATGACTGGGCTCCCTTTAAAAATCATCTGCTAAATCTAAAACACAACTTCAGGATTTAAAACATATAGACGAGACACGTGACCAATCGAGAGAAAAATAAGTAGTTAGTCATACAAAAAGACAAACTCGATTTGTTTGGAGTGAACAAGCGAAAGACACAATGACACTTGCGACAATCGTAATGCTTGGAGGAAGAGGGTGCTTGTATGTGAGGTAGTTGTGCATGACCAAGAATTGGGTACCATTGAGGTTAAGGGCTACCTGAGCGGCAACCAATATTTTAAGTTTCGGTTTGGTGATCATCTTAGTTTACGTACTAGAGCAAAAAATCTAGGTATCGTTGTGTTCCGGTATACCATTTCAGGATTAGCTACATATATATATTATAAACTAATAATTAATAAAACAAATACACATATATGTAGGTGTATATCATATATGTATTTGTGTGTGTATATTAGAAGAATTTAAGATTTTATATATTTAAGAATTGAGTTCCTCTTTGTAATGGATATGCCAATCATGGGTTTAACAACCTTCAATACTCGTATGACACCTCAGCACTCCATACACTAATTTCATGAGCTGCATCACATATGATTAAATTGAAAATAGAAGGTCCTCATCTTCCATCTTTTTTCCTCTAAAAACACACAACTACATCTCAACCCGCCGCACCCCCTCCTCACGGCTGCATGACGCATGACTTCTAGACCGGTGCACCCCCTCCAGACACGATGTATTTTTGTTCGTTGAAATTGGTCCATGTTATTCGAGATAGAAATTTTGAGATGGTTTTTGTTAATTGGATATGGTTGATCTAAAAATGTCAATTGAAGATTATGATGTTGTTTTCTGTTTCTTTTGGTTGATTTTATTCAGTTATAGGTTCTTTTAATTTTCAATATGATGCCCCCAACTCCAACGTAAGGACACGTGAGAATCAAGGCATCAAAATGATTACAACACGGGTTACACACCCCAACGACAAGTACTAAGTGTATGCACATAAAATACATGTAAAACAAAAGACGCAGGAGATAAGTCAAAGTCAATCAACTAAGTACCAGAATTGTTTAAATATAAATTCGCTTAAATACAAACATATAAAAAATAGTACAATTATCCAATGAAAACCTAAATAAACTAAAATACAATAACCGAAAGAAGGAAACAAATTTCATCCCATGAGAAAGTGATCCCGATCACCTCTTCAGCGGAGCCGCATTCTCAGGCTCAACCTCCTCATCATCTGCATCAAAATCTACGATACCAAGAAACGGTACCGCAGGTAAGTAATAACCCAAACAGCCTACAAGATAAAAATGCATTCATGCAATAGTATGCATGCACATGATGACAGATGTGGGAGGCCCAAAAGTCATCACTTTCCAAAAATGAATCATTTCCCACGCACGCTAAAATCTCATTTGGCCCAAAAATCCAATCCATTCAAACATCCGCCATTTTTCCAAAAATGGCTCAACAGAAATTCCATAATTTTTCTAAAAAATGGTTCACATATCCTTTACCCAAATCTTGTCATTTTTTCAGAAAATATCCCATTATCCATTTTATCGTATGCACTATAATCTCCCTTAGAGATCATCTGCATATCCTGACTCCATTCGCCACACCATAGGTAACGACCATGCATATAACTTCGTAACAAGCGATGCCCATTTCCACACCCAGCACGTTAGTAGCCAAGCATCATCTAGCCCCTGCCAGCAGAGGGGCCACGAAGTCAGCAAGAGAGCGTTACCATTCCGTCCGATCCCATTGTCGCCCAACAACAACTTAGAGGACATCACTAAGTATATTCTGCTCCCGAGTGACTAGAGAAGCTCCACCAAGATATCTCATCTCAGCTTAGGGTCTTGATACATATGCACCCAAAAATTCATTTATACATGAAACCTCAATTTTCATTTCCAACACATAAACATGCATATAATATGTGAAAACACAATTTTTATTTTACAAACATGAACCCATTGCACCATGCAATGCATATAACAAGACACAAAAATATCTAACAAATTCTAACATCATCTAATCACACAAACAACTCAGTTCTCTATTCTAATCGACCCCCGACTCTTTAAACTTAATCCGGCATAACTAAACAATTTTACATAATATTTGTGAATGCAAAAATATATTTAAATTTTAAAAATTATTTAAAAAATACTTACAGTATTTTAAAAGTCGCTTTAAAGGTAAATTTTGAGAGATCAAGCACAAGTTAAATGTCAAAAGTGAGCCCGAAATTAAATCACCAAAAAATCACAACTTTTGGGATGGAAAATAGGTTTAAAAAACAAGGAGATTTGGAGTAATATTTTTGGAAAACAAATGGCTGATTTACTAGGATAAAATGAGAATATTGTGGCTGGAAAATAAGGCTACGGTAGAGAAAATAACCAACTCAAAACCCAGCTCAAAGTCCACGGCTTGGGATAAAAAATAGGGCAAGGATTTGACTTAAAATACAGCACGGTTTAAGGCTATAATAGAGCACGAAAAGGGGTCAAACAACTGGAAATGCAAGAGAATAAATCACAAGCTTGAATAACGAAAATTACTAAGGGGAAATGAGAGAGAAAACGAGCATGATAATGGGCCCAAACAGGGTAAGGGTCACGGTTTTGGGGGAGAAAACAAGGTATGGTTTGAGGGGAAAAACAGATGGAAATACAAGAGTTTTACACAAAACAAACTAAGAATACAAAAGAAAAGAAGAAGAAGAAAGAGGCGCACAAGAGAGCTTCGGCCAAACCTGCAAAAAATGGAGAAAAATAAATGCAAGAGAGGAGAAGAGAAATACACGGTTTTACAGTAATAGAGGAACCGAAAATCAAAGAAATCAAAAATGGAACTATTACCAGCCGAATATGGAGGAAAGAGCTGCGGCAGTCCCAAATTTGCAAATCAAAACTTGAAAATGAGATGGAGAAGAAGAGAAGCAGATGGTGCGGCAGAGAAGAGGAAAAGAAAATCAAACAATAGGAAGGAGATGAAAGAAAGGTGTAGAAACAGGGAGAAGTAGCAGCGGCAACAAGAATTGCAGAAGAAAAGGTAAGGAACCAAAAAGAATAAGGAGAAGAAGAAAAGAAGCAGCGTGCGACAGAGGAGAAGAAGGAAGGAATTAAGCCCGACACCGCATGGAGGAAATTAAAGGGGCTGGGTTCAATATGCAGGCTGGGCTTGGAGACCGCATGGGCTGGGCCCAAAAGTGAAGGAAAATCCCAAAGTCTAATCCCAAAATAAAGGTCTAAGAAATAAAAAAAAAATAATAAAAATATATAAAAGATAAATAAAAATATTAAATGTTAATAAAATAAAATAATTAAAATCTAAAAAATAAAATAATTTATACTAAAGAGCAGTTTAAATATAAAATAATAATTAATATCAAGAAAGTATATTAAAATAATTTTATAATTTAAAATTATAAAATAATATCGTAAAAATTACATTTAATTTAAAATAAGAAAATTATTAATTATAATAATTTAAATAATCATTCAATAAAAATACATGTAAATATATATATCATATCGAAAGATTTGACTATAAGACCATGACGACCACGAAGGTGTAGAAGAAGAACCAATGGAAAAAAATGGAGGTGCGGGAGTAAATTAAGGATGTGGTGCCGGATCAAAAATACGGTGAGCGGCATATGCACAGAAGTCCATCAATGTGAGGGAAGAGAAATGGCCTGGCATTCTGGTCGTGATGGCTGGAAGAGAAAGGGTCTATCCATCTTATGTTATGCGGTTCAAGATAAGTTCCCTAGGAGGTCTACGTGGCAATCCTTCATTAGAGCTTGTTTTTTGGGCATCTACGGAATGGTCGGATAGAAGATTTTGCCTTAAGAATTTAGGACTTCTAAAATGAATATACGTTGCAAACATTAAAAAAAATGTATAAATATTGGTGCTAAAAGATAATATTAAACAAACTGCAACCTTGAGTTGAGATTAAAAAAATAATAATAAAGAGGCTAGAAATTATTAAAATAATGAGATTAAAAAAAAAAAAGAATGTGGGGACATATTTAGAGTTACAAAGAACTTAAATTATATAATTTGTTTTTTGGATTTTAAAGTTGCCTGAATGCCATCTATATTTAAAATTTACAAAAATATTATCCAAACTCAAGATAATTACAAAATTGCTATTAAAACTTACAACATTGCCAATAAAACAGTCTAGATAGAATGTAGTCTGAAATTGATTGAAACATACTAGAATTTGAAATGAAACAGAATAAAAATATATAGTGTATCAAATACTACATCAAAATGAAAAATTCAAACCGATTAGACCGGAACTTAAAGGAATTCAAAACTAGGTGGCAATCCTAAACAAGAGGGAAGAAGACGTGCAATGCTGGCGGTTTCCGCTGTGAGAATGGGATCAAATACAAGATGGGCGTTCTCATACCCTTATTCTTGGCTTTTAACGATCTTTTTGGAATTTAACAAATGGGTTGAAGTATTTAATGGTCCTAATTGAGCTCTAAAGCTATCTATATTTTCATGGATAAAGTATTTAATAAATTTTAATATGCTTAGTTTTGAGTCTCAATAAGCCAAATTCGTTCAATAAATATTTTGTGGTTATTTAAATAATTCCTCAAGCTCATTACGCAATAAAAACCAACTTGTTGGGCCCAAAAAAATCCATAGTGAATCAAAATAAATTGTGTCCATGGCTTGTCCAATATTGTCAAGTAACTGTAGTTCTAGACTAAAATGATAAACTTGAACAATGGTACAAGTTAAAATCCTAATAACAACATCATCCAAAATATTGCCCTAAACTTCGAAAGTAACAATACTAAATATTAGGCCTATGCAAAAAATGTGATGGACCCGGCACACTTGATAGATCCGATCCAACCCACCCGATAAATGCAGGTTGAAATTAAATGCAGGTTGGACATCATCCAACCCACTGTCTATCAGACGAAACCGTAGTTCGTGCCCCTTCAACTCTTCCAGTCTTTCTACAGCAAAAGAAAAACCCTAGCTCTCTCTCTCTCTCTCTCTCTCTCTCTCTCTCTCTCTCTCTCTCTCTCTCTCTCTCTCTCCACATCCTTGATCGCCACTCCAAGATTGCATTCCTTCTCCTCGACCCTTTTCTCTCTCCTCTCTGTCCAGCAACTTCAATTAATCTATTTTCTCTAGATTCGAAGACTCAACATCGACTCAATTTGCTGAGGTATGTTGGAAGTTACTCGATTCCTAACCCTTTTCTTGTTTCATATTTTAAGTTACTCATATTTGTAAGTCTCTCTTTCACATTTATTTGCTGATTTTGTATATCATTTAAAATTTATCCCTGATTTCTTATTTTCCCATGTCATTGCATATTGGGTGCATTTCTTTGGCAGAGATATTTTCAACTTTTTTTGGCTGCTAGCCGGAACTGGTTGTTGTGAGTGGTTGGGAAGCATACAGTGGTTGGTTGCTGTTTGAGATTGGTAGTGCAAACTTTGATAGCATACGGTGGTTGATTGCAGGTCATTGCTTTTCCTATTCCATTTTATTGTGATGTGAAACTTGTTTGCCTATCTTGTTAGAAACAAAGCTTATTATTTTGGCAATGAACTGTTGGTTAGTGGGTCACGTATTGTAGTTGTAATAGATATTTGATTTTGCTATTGGGTCACACAATAAATAGTTATTGGGTCAACCTGCTGGTTATTGGCAATGAACTGTTGCAACTTTGTAGTTCATCTTCTTGTTGTTCATCTTCTTGTTGGCTTTCATGAGTAGGGATACAATAGGAACATTTTGAATGCTACACCCATGTATACTTTTCCTTTAGGTCATTCGAATCCATGTATCTCATGTTGGTGATGAGGTTTGACTTCACACACACACACTCATGAATATGGGTTGTTGGTATATGGTGTATATGTATATGAAAAAATCTACACAACCTCCCAACACCCCAACATCCCACTATTTTTTTAATTTTTATTATTTTATTTTTTATCAAATATTTAATATATAAATAATGAATAAAATAATTAAATTAATTTAAAAAGAATATATTCAAAAAAAATATTAAAAAAATATTAAAAAATTAAAAAAAGGTGGGATGTTGGGAGGTTGTGTAGCAAAACCCTATGTATATATGGCCTAAGCGCAAATCTCAGTTATGCACGCCTCTCAAGATGGCAAGACCATTTTACTCTTTTGTAGAAACCCCATTCCTTCTGCTATCAACCAGAAAGAACATTTTTAGTTCAATTTATGAGCCCCTGCCAAAATCTGTATTGAGATATTATATATTTTCCTCTACTTACACATTGGTTGAAATATTTTTCTGTCATTAACCATTTTGTTTTGCTGGTATTTGTTTTGTTGGGTTATAGGCATATAATCTTAGATAATGCATGCTCATGCCTAATTATTATATTTTCTCATGTTTTTATATGATAATTATTATATGTTAGTTCAAATCATGAATTGCTTCAAAAGTGACACTCCTACAAGTTTAAGAGATGATGAGATTACTACTCCTTTAGCTTTAACATTAACTTGTCTGGTAGTAGTAACACCAGTCTCCTACCCAAAAGGAAGGTAGGTAAGGACCCTTCAACGGTGTGGGAACACTTCCATAGTTAGTTTTTGGACAATATTCTAGTCTCGTTAGTTGAATTACACGAGTTACTCGATGAACTTTCTCAATAGTATATTTTGGTAATGTAAATATAGAGTTTGGTTTCCTATGTTTTTGAGATTATAGTATTCTGAGGCTCGTACTGAAATCGTGGATGTTTATTTTGTTAAATATGGTTGGTTTATGCTTTAATTATTTGGAATGTTATAATTGTGGTGCACAATATTAAAAAAAAAATATCTACTGTGAATATTGCATAATGCTAGATGTATATTCAGAACATTGCATCTTATATGTCATGAACGGGGGCAGGTAACCTTATGTTACATGTCCTGAAGTTTTAGATGTCCATCCGATCCCAAACAGAAATCTGTGGGCGTCACACGGTGGATTATTTAAGATTTTATGGCGCAATAATACATTTTCATATTTTCGAATGGAATGCCTGTTTGAAACTGTGAATTTATTTTTTGGAGCACTTTGGGCTGAATTTTGATAAATAATTTTCACTGTAGGTTCATATAAATATTTAGAATTTTTTGATACTAAGTTTATCATGAAATTTTTCGGAGTGAATAGTCACCTCGATAAGCACAGTAAGTGCAGTATTTTCAAAATTATAATGTGGAATGTCCAAATTAAGTAGGAAAATTTTATTTAGACACTTGGAAAGATCTTGGTCACACATAATGAATAGTTTTAGATACTTGGAACCATGAGAAATATTGATGGATTTCAAGGAATCAAGGTGGGAGATCATGCCACCTAAGCAAAAACCCTATTCTACCCGACCAGTCAAATTGTGCCAAACCAAAAAGTATTTATATCCTAGTAAAATCCTATATGGTTGGAATCCAACTAAGAACCCAAAAGCATGGTTGAAACTGAAATCTGATGGGCCCCAAGACAGACTAAGTCTTAAGGATCAATTATAAGATTAAGAGCCACAAAGATTAAGGGAGCAATGCAAGAATTGGTACAATCCAATTGAGATGAATCTAGCAAGAGTCCAACACACACGATGGGCTTGAAAGAAGGAGAATAAGTTTTGATCCACTTGATCTAAGCTATAGAAGACATGACTTGAGCCTATTATTATTGAAGGCCACGAATTTATTTATTTCATTAAAATGGCTTATTTTATTAGTCATAGAAATTAATCTAAAATAATTAGGCTTGGGGATGTCCAGCCCACACGTCTTATTTCTAATGAACTAGGGTTTTTGGGAAGACATTGTATTTTGGCCAAGGGTATATTTAAAAACTTATTAATTATGTGAACTAGAATTTTATAAGTTACTGTAGCACGGTACTATTTACGCTACAGTACGCTACAGTACCGCGGCTCACTTAGGATTTTGGGGGATTGTTTATTTAAACCAATTGTAGTTTCTTTTGAGAAGGTAAGAGATTATTTAAATTGATAAATTTTATTTATTGTGAGTTGAGTTTATCTCCTCTTGTTCTTGATTGAACGTTTGAACTTCTCAAAAGTAAATCACAACCTTTGTGGCGTTCCTCCTTTGTAATCTGGGTTCTTGAAACAGGTTCTTCAATGGGTCTAGATTTTAATATAATATAGGTTCTTGAAACGAAATCTCAACGAGTCTTGATTCTCCATCCATAGACTTGAGTTTGGCTTTCTTGGGTAAGTTTCCAATATTGTTGTTGGGTCTCAAAGCGAGTCGATTGGGATTCACATCATTTGATATTCAGAACAAGGTTCCAATCAGGTCTGATTCTATCTTTTATTTATCGCATTTTTAATTTTTCATTGTTCTAGGGTTACCAAAAAAAAAGAGCAAAAATTTGTTTTTCCTAGGGCTACCAAATTATTCTATCATTTGGGTTTCATATCCATCATCATAGGGTGGCTAAATTCCTTGTTTGAGGGCTGCCTAAATCTGCACCATCTAGAGTTTGAAATTTCTAGGGTTTCATTGATTCCTTTTTATTTCCTTGTCAATTTTATGTATTTGAATTCAATTGTTTAATTGTCACAATTGAATATTGTTGTTTGTGATTGAATTGGTGAGAAAAGAAAAGAAAAGAAAAGAAAGGAAAGGAAAAGAAAAGAAAAGAAAAGGAAAAAGAAAAAGAAAAAAAATTCAAAAAACAAGGAAAAGAAAATGATTTTGGGTATAGTTGTTTGAAATACTTTGCCATATGAAATTGATTTGGTATTGATTGAGCTTTATCTTTAAAGAGGCTGAATACATCTTTCTAGTTGGTATCTTGTCTTATAATTATGCTTCCATTCTAATAATTTCCTTGATTCCTTTGTCGTTTTATTCCTTCTGTATTTCTCTTATTTTTGTTTCTTGGATCTAATTACTAGTTGAAATAAAACAAGATTGTATTGTCTTGACTTAGTTCAATTAGTTCTTCAAAAACTTGAGTGAGAAAACTATTGAGGTAAAATGCAAGAGAGTTTGAGATCATTTTCGGGAAAAAGTCAATTAAGAGTGAAATACGAGTAGAGTGTCATTATTCGAGTGTAAACACGTCAGGAAGCCTGTGAGGTTTTCCTCCTCTAACATTCTTTTTTGTGCAGAGCATACGATTGCTCATAAAAATAACTCATCACCAAAGGGGATGGTAGATAACTCATTCTTTGTGTTGCAGTTCATGCAGCAAAAGTTTGAAAGGTTAAATTTAAAGTTAGGGAAGGTAAGAGATAAGATGGAACAACAAGGTGCATTAATTAGAAATTTACAGAGTAGGAGAGATAGAAGGAGACGTGAGCCTAGTATTGAGAATAGGTAGATAAGAATGAAAAGTATGGCGAGTCTCTTGTTGTTAGGTGTGCTCCCAATACAAAATTTAATATGGATGATATAAAGCAACAAAGAGAGAATATTTTTCATACTAGATGACACATCAATAACAAAGTATGTAGTATGATCATTGGTAGGGGAACTTGTACTAATGTTCCTAGCACTACCTTAGTTGAGAAATTGAATTTACCTACTTTAAAACACCCTAAACCATACAAGTTGCAATGGTTGAATGATTGTGGGGAGGTTAGAATAAATAAGTAAGTGTTAGTATCTTTTTCAATTGGGAGGTACAAGAATGAGTTACTTTGTGATGTAGTGCCTATGCATGCTGTCCATATTTTGTTGGGGAGGCCGTGGCAATGTGATAGGAGAGTGATCTATGATAAGTTTGGGAACATGTACAGTTTTGAAAATGATGGAAAAATAATCAAACTTGCTCCTTTAACTCCAACACAGGTCTATGAGGACTAACTGAAATTAAAAAGTAAGGTTGACCAAAAAAGAAAAGGAGAAAGTGAGATTGATCAAAAAAGAAAAAAGTGAAAGTGAGATTATGGAAAAAAAATAGTGAGGCCAAAACCTCAAGAGAATGAGAGAGTGAAAAGAACAAAGAGAGTGAAGAAAAAATAGAAAGTGAAAAGAAAATAGAGAGTGAAAAAAATAAAGAGACTGAAGAAAAGAGAGAGAGTGAAAAGAAAAAAGATAGTGAAAAGGAAAAATAAAGTAAAACAAAAAAAGAGAATGAAAAAAAAAATGAGAGTGAAAAGAAAAACGGGAGTGAAGAAAGTGAGAGAAAAATAAAGAGAAAAATGAGTTTTATGCTAAGGCAAATTTTACTACTAACGGATTTAATGAATCTTTGCCTAATATTGTTATCTCTTTGTTACAGGGATATAAAGTCGTAATTCCTAACGGAGTGTTTAGTGGATTGCCACCTATTATTGAGATAGAGTATTACATTGATTTTATGCCAGGTGCGACAATCCCTACCCTACCTTTCTTTAAATAACATGAGTCCTTGATGCACTTGAAAGGATACTGTAAGTTGATAAGAATGCATGCTACGTGGGACGAATGTATTAAGACTTTTCCTCATGAAATTAAATACACACATGATAAGGAAAATCTTGTATTTGATGCATTATCAAGAAGGTATGTCCTTGTCTTCATTTTGGATGCAAAGTTGAGACTTGAATATGATAAGAACTTGTTTGTTAATGATGATGACTTGGCTAGTGTGTATGGATTACGTGAGAAAATATCGTTTTCTCATTTATATAATCTAGATTGGCACTTTTTTAGAGAGAAAAGATTTTGTGTGCCTACTAGTCTTATGCATGAGTTGCTTGTGCATGGATATGGTCTGTTGGAAAATTTTGATATAAAGAGGACTTTAGACGTGTTGCATGACCATAGGTGGGAGTACTACTTGCCATTCATTAAGTTTGCATATAGTTTGAGTGACCACTTTGGTATAAAGAATATTTTAGGCATATTGCATGAACATTGGTGGGAGTATTGTTTCCCATTCATTGAGTTTGCATATAGTTGGAGTGGTCACTTTGGTATAAAGAAGAGTTTAGACGTATTGCATGAATACTTTTGGGAGTATGGTTTGCCATTCATTGAGGTCGCATATAATTTAAGTAGTCATTTTGATGTAAGGAAGATTTTATATTTTTTTCATAAATGTTTGTAGGAGTATCATTTTCCATTTATTGAATTGTTGCATGAATGTTTGCAAGAATATCATTTGTCATTTATAGAGTTTGTATATAATAGGACCATACATACTACTACTTCATATTGTCATTTCGAAATTGTTTATGGTTTGAATCCATTTATTTCTTTTGATTTAATGTATTTACCTGTTAATGACAAAAATAGCTTGGATGGACATTTCCAAATTCTTGATAAAATTAATGATACTTCATATCTAGTGGACCTTCTAGGTAAGTATTATGTGTTTGCTATTTTCAATGTTACTGATCTTTTTCCCTTTGATCCAGGTGGAGATTCGAGGTCAAATTCTTTTGAGGAGAGGAGGAATGATGGACCCCAAGGCATATTAAGTCTTAAGGATCAATTACAAGATTAAGAACTATGAAGATTAAGGGAGCAATGCAAGAATTGGTACAATCTAATTGAGATGAAGCTAGCAAGAGCCCAACACACATGATGGGCTTGAAAGAAGGTGAACAAGTTTTGATCCACTTGATCCAAGTTATGGAAGACACAACTTAGGCCTATTGTTATTGAAGGCCACAAACTTATTTATTTTATTAAAATGGCTTATTTTATTAGTCATGAAAATTAATCTGGAATAATTAGGCTTGGGGATGTCCAGCCCACACGTTTTATTTCTAATAAACTAGGGTTTTTAGGAAGGCCTTGTATCTTGGCCAAGGGCATATTTGAAAAGTTATTAATTATGTGAACTAGGATTTTATAAGTTACTGTAGCACAGCACTCTACATGCTACAGTATCGCAGCTCACTTAGGGTTTTGGGAGATTGTTTATTTAAAATCAATTGTACCCTCTTTTGAGAATGTAAGACATTATTGAAATTGATGAATTTTATTCATTATGAGTTGAGTTTATCTCCTCTTGTTCTTGATTGAACGTTTGAACTTATCAAAGGTAAATCACAACCTTTGTAGTGTTCCTCCTTTGTAATCTAGGTTCTTGAGACAGGTTCTTCAATGAGTCTAGATTTAATATAATCTAGGTTCTTGAAACGAGATCTCAACGAGTCTAGATTCTCCATCCATATACTTGAGTTTGGCTTTCTTGGGTGAGTTTCTAATATTTTTGTTGGGTCTCAAAGCGAATTGATTGGGGTTTCAATTAAAATCCTAAGCAGTTTTATCCAAATCCTAAAGTTAACCTCAAAATCCTAACTGAATCGGTTTCTAGCATTGTGTTTAATTGCTTGATTAAATTACTTTCACATGCTATCAATCCTTCAAATTCATGTCAGAACATCATTATCTAACCTTTTTAACCTTGGATATTTGATTGGACCAAGAGAAATTGGATTTGGCATTGATAGCAATCCAACCCCTTTTATAATTCCTAATTGAGGCCTATTCAGTTTAGACCCATTATGACCCGTGAAATTGGGCACCTTAATATTGTTTTTGACCAACAAATTTTATCCCCCACATGGATGATCAGATCTCTTCAAGAGGGCTGTTGAACCTAAGATTTTAAATTTTGTGTAATTATATATTTACATGTGGATTTTGATGATAACAAATGAATTCAAAGAATAAAGAAGTTTCAAACTTAAGTTGTCTACACAATGTAGTCAAGCACATCAAGGAAACAAGCATGAGCAAGAAGGGAACAAATTCACATTAAAATCATAGAGCAATGTTGTAAATCTCTTAAAAATTCAAAATTAGAATTAAGGATCAAAATTAATATTTTTTCATAAAGTATTAAAATACATTTTCCACATGTGCATGAATTTTTTGAAAATTAAATTTGAAAATTTTGAAAGATGATTGATTATCATCTTTCACATGTGCATACCTTAATTAAAAGGTTGAACTTTGAAAATATTAAAGATAATTGATTGTCATCTTTCACATGTGCATATTTTATTTGAATATTTTCAAAAGTGATTGATGCTTTTTTTTAACTTATGCAAACGGTAGATGATTTTGTTTGAAAATTTTAAAAATTAAAGTGTGCTCCTTTTGTCATATGCAAAAAATAAAAAAAAAATTAGGTTTGAAAATTTTGAAAAGTAAAGTGTGCTCCTTTTATCATATGCAAAAAGTAAAAAGATTCGGTTTGAAATATTTGAAAAGTAAAGTGTGCTCTTTTTGTCATATGTCAAAAGTAAAAGATTAAGTTTGAAATTTTTGAAAAATAAATGATGTTATTTTTTATAATTGAAAAAGAATAACCTTTTATTTGAATTTTTAAAAAAAGTGAATGATGTTGTCTTTGACATGTGAATCTTTTTAAATTTGAATATGAAGTCTTATATGTCTATAAATAGATCATTTGAGAGTTTCATATTTACAACATCTAGAGCATACAACTTTCATTCAAAACTTTCATTCTCTCTTCTCTAAGTATTGAGCCTTAATGCTTATTCATTTTGAGAGAGATATAGTTTGCGTTGTATTGTTCTTATTTCACTCATTGAGGAGTGTTTTCTGATATCCTACCCACTATCAGCTCTTGTATCAGTAAAAGGGTATGTATAACTCTTGTGTGTGTAGAAAGTGTTCTACACCGGGAATAGTTAAATCATCACGTATAAGGTGATTGTAAATGTAGAGGGTGTTCTACACGGATCCTATGTAGCGGTATTGTTCAAAGGTATAATAGGTTCCTATTTCCACCTGAAGGAGGTTGAATAGTGAATTTGGGATCCTCAAGGGGTAGCTTGAGGCGAGGACGTAGGCAATGGGGCTGAACTTCATTAACATATTGAGTTTGCTTCTCTCTTACCCTTACTCTTTATATTTATTGTTGTTTCATATTTTGTTTATATTTTATATTATATATTTGATTTATAATTATTATTTTTTTTAATACAACTTAATTCACCCTCCCTCTTGTGTTAGTCATCTGGGCAACAATTGGTATAAGAGCTAGTTGACCTGTACTGTTCATATAGACAGATCACTCATGGAAACTCTCGCTTATGACTGTGTCACCAAAGCAAGACTCTCCGACTATGGGTGACGATGCACCGGTAGAGACGGTAGCCGGCTAGTCTGGTAGGTACAATTGTTAGGTAACATAGGTGTTGTCTATGATCAGTAACAATTGGTATCAAAGCTAAGAGCTCTGTTATAAGATTAACTATCTTTTGAGTTAAGATCTTATGATTAAGATTGCAGCTTCATTTGGTGAAGGTCAATCTAGCAGCCCGCCTCCACTCTTTTGTGGAGACAATTACTCATTCTAGAAAGTTAGAATGAGAATATTCCTTCAGGCTCAAAGTCGAGAAATCTGGAAATATATTGTAAATGGATCTTATATTTCAACAAAAGTGGTGATGGGGTAAAGGTCAAAAAGAAAGAAGAAGAATTTGATCGTGAAGACGATAGACTCTATACTTTGAATTTAATTGGTATGAATTTATTATTTAATGCTCTCAATGGAAATGAGTTTAATAGAATAATGACTTGCGCTATGACAAAAGAAATTTGGGATAACTTGGAAGTTATTTACGAAAGAATTTTGTAAGTCAAGGAATCAAAAATTTATATTTTTACACATGAATATGAAATGTTTAAGATGAATGATGACGAATCTATTTCTAATATACACACTCGTTTTACTAACATCATTAACAGCTTGATAGCTCTTGGCAAAATTTATTCCAAGGTGGAGATAGTAAAAAAAATTCTCATCAGGTCACTTATCACCCATGAGTACACATTGAAAAGAGGAGAAGAAGAAGGAAAGCCAAAGAAGAGCTTGACACTTAAAGCTGTTCCTCATGAAAGTGAAAGTGATGAAGATGAGAAAAATGAAGATAAAGATAAAGAAGTTACGATGATAACAAGAAAAATTCAGAGATTCTTAAAAAAAAAAATAAAACTCATCCGAGAAAATCTTTCAAAAAGTTTTCCAAGAAAGATTTAGGTAAAAATGACACTTTAATTTGTTATAAATACAATAAGTTTGGTCATACCAAGCCAGAATGTCCTCTGCTAAAGAAAGATCGAAATAAGGGCAAGAAAGTAATGAAAGCTACATGAGATGATGATTCAAATAGGTCAGATAGTGAAGCAAGCAATGGAGAATCAACAAATCTTTGTCTTATGGTTAAAGATGACATTGAGGTAATAAATTTTGATAATATTGAAGATCTTTCATATGAAGAATTGCAAAATGTTTTAGAAGAGGTGTATGAGGAACTTGAAAAATTGGGTATCAAGTATACTGCTTTGAAAAAGAAAAATTCTTCTTTAACAAACGAAATTGATATTTTAATAAAAGAAAATATCGTTTTGAAAGATGAAAATCTTGAGTTGAATAAGAAGAAAATTGATTTAGAAAATATTGTTAAAAACTTTATAAATGGAAAAAAAAAAATTGAAAAACTTCTTTGTAGTCAAAGATGTGTTTTTGACAAGACAGGCTTGAGATATATGCCAAAACAAAAATACAAACCTTATAAAAATTTCTTTAATAATCCTTCTATATCAAAGACCAATATTCAAAATTCTTTTCATAAAAATAATTTTTTCAAAAAAAGATACTATTTTAATCATTCAAGTTCTTCATATATGTCACATGTTATTTGCAATTTCTGTAATAGAAATACTCATAATTATCATACTTGTCCTATTAGAAGAAATTATACAATGACTATTAGGGCTATATGGGTACTTAAAACTCTTGTTTCTTCTAATACTAATAAATAAAGGATTCAAAGAACTTGGGTACAAGAAAAATCATTTTAATTGTTTTTATAGCTATGCATGAAGTCCTCCACAAGCAAAAACAAATAGTTTTTAGATAGTGGATGTTCAAGACACATGACGGGAGATAAGACTAAGTTCTTTGATCTTAAATCTAAAGAAGAAGGATTCGTGACATTTGGAGACAACTCGAAAGGGAAGATCGTGGGAATAGGTAAAATTGATAATGAATATTCTCTCATAATTGAAGATGTTCTACTTGTTGAAGGTCTAAAACATAATCTTTTGAGCATAAGTCAATTATGTGATAAAGGATTTACAGTTACTTTTAAAATGGATAAGTGCATTAGTTTGAATGATCATGATTGTAATATTTGTTTTATTACTTTTAGAAGCAACAATGTTTATACAATGGATTTTGAAGAAATTACCTCACAAGATGATATTTGCTTTTCAGCTCAAAATGAAAGTAGTTGGCTATGGCATAGAAGATTAGGTCATGCCAACGTAGAACTTATTTCCAAAACTTTCAAAAAATGATCTTGTTAAAGGTTTACAAAAAATAAATTTTTTTAAAGACAAAATTTGTGATGCATGCCAATTTGGTAAATAAACAAAGAGAAAACCTTCAGGTCGGTACATCTGAAGTAGGCTTTAAAACAGCCTCCAATGAAATAAAGCCACGTAGCCTACCCAGGAATGAACAAATGGGCTTGTACGCACCGAAGCGTCTCTCTCTCTCCCTCTCGAAAACTCATCACAGAAGCTCTCCCTCGTGCTCGTCTCTCTCTCTCTCTCACAGATCTCGTCTCTCTCTCTCTCATCAAATACCCATCGATGCCGGCACCGAAGTTCATCTCTCTCGAATCCAAAAAAAATTTCGACGCTAGCCAAAAAAAATAGTGGGCATCGAAATTCATCTTTCTCAAATCCAAAAAGTACCACACGGCCCTCTTTCTCGTCTATGTTTCCCAATCACACCGAAGAGCTCGTCTCTCTCTCTCTCTCATCAAATACCCATCGACGCCAGTCAGCCCAAGAGTGGTAAGTATTGAGCTGGATTTTTAATTTTTTTTTAATTTTATAGAACGTTTATCTTTATTTGGTTTGGACTGAGTTAAGATCTGAGATAGGTGTAATACGTTAGTGATAAGTGATGAAATTTAGATGTTTGTTGTGAATCTGGGTTGAGTATGTATCGTTTGTGAATAAGGGAACCAATGAACTGTATAGAAGTATTCGGTAAAGAAAGAACATTTTATGTAGGGAAGGTGTTTGACAAATTTCCTCAAAGACTGTTACATGTTACATATTTTTCAGAAAATACCATACCCAAAACAGGGAGCCTTCAGGCCTCAAATTTGTTCACTGTCCCAAAGATTGGCTCCTTTTTGCATGTCCCGTGGATAGTTTTGAGTGTTTGGTAAAAACCACCTCAAATTTGCTGCATGTTCCAAAAATATCATAGCCTAATCTTTTAGGAATTATTCTATCTATTGTCTTAAATGAAACCAATCACTAATTAAGTCTCCCTTACAACTCCAAGTTATGTTATGTATATGACAGTGCATGAGTGCATATATTCTTAGCAGTTTTAATCACATTTCTTGGTTCACAATTTCAGAATTTTTTTTTCTCAACTGTACCGTGTACACAAACACAATGCTCTTGTGTTTATCCTTGCCTAAATACAATGCTTATCTTGTGGTTCATGCTTCACAATCTTGCCTAGCTGCTAAAAATAGAAAACTAGAGTTATGCCAAGTTAATTTACTCTGTTTTAATTTGCAAAACCCGAGTCTTGCATTTGTGGTAATGGTTTTTTTTTCCCCTCTCCCATGTTGTGTACTGATGATGTAAAATGTGCAACTATATTTTAGATTTTAACATATTTTATCTATATTTCAGTAATGAATACTTCAAGTTCTCATTCCGGTTCAAAAGCTCTTGGACTACAAGAGGGAAAGATGTGGCTACTTTTGATTGACCTTTTTGCTAATGAAAGAGGAACGACAGGATACATGATGAACAAGCCAAATTACAAGTCATAGAGAAGAAGTACAAGGGAACTATTAAAGTGTTGTTCTTGTCATGGTTGTTTTATTGTGATTATAAGTTTTATGTATCCGAACAAAAAGAATGTAATTCAGTCATTGCTAAGACTCATGTAATCATTAAGTTATTTGTAATCATTATTTTGTAATGACAATAATAGTTTTATACAACCTGACTTGGTTTTCCCAAGGTGAATGACACCTTAATGCAGGCCCTCTTTCATTACCTGATGTAATTTTCTTATGAATGTATAAGTCAAATAATGCCAACTGTATTGATGATTAAAAGATACAAAAACTCCACATCCCATTAAATATTAATGATTAAAATCTCATTCACTACACAACATAAAAAACATAAAATAAATGTCTTCACCATAAAAATTCTCAAGTTTCACAATGAGTTACATAAACTCCACAATATCATCAAATAAGTTGACGACCAATACATCCTTCTTCATTCATTGTAATATAAGCCAAAACTCATCCATAATGCAAAAGCTTCACCATTTAACTCCAATGATTTTGCACTATAATATTAAAAAAAAGAAATCAATTAATACAAATACCACCGTAACATAAAAATAAAATCAATACAAGTATTACATAATCACAAATAAAACACAAATAAGTATTACCATCGTAATTAAAGATCCAAGTTCTGATCCAAGTTCTGAGACACGTTGTCAGTCGTATGCCCAAGATCCCTACAAAAAAACACAATGGCGAAGTTGCTCTCAGATAAAAAACAAGCAACAAAATTTTAACATTAGATTAAAAATTTGTATATATGTATACCTCACTGAAGGACATTATTCTTAGTATGTCCCTCATTCTTGCAAATGCTACAATGTCTTTTCTTTGGTGGTTGAGTCTCTTTTGGATTCTTATTTCTCAAAGATTTTGGTCGTCCTTTTGTTGGCACCCGTGGAGGATCCTGTATCATTTGTGAAAAATTTGATACAACCTGACTTCTTAACATCACAGAATCATTGGTTGAATTTTTTTCCTGACCATCTTCAATTAAAAGCAACTCTTTGTGGACCTTGTCTAATGCAAGAGAGAGGTGATTGAATTTTTGTATTGATTGTGACCCAAGTTCTAAAATCTCATAAAATTGCATCGCTAACTTGCTTTTCCTCATGGTAGGATCATCTTGTGTTGTTACATGTGCTTCAGAAGTTGGGATTTCAAGAATTGGCTCGACTCTTAGCATTAACTGTCCATCTCTCTAGAATATATTGCCGTGGCAACATATCTAATTTGAATTTCTTGCCAAAGACACATAGAATGTGCCTACAAATAATTCCATAAAACTCATACATGTGGCATGTGCATGTTGCCTTTTCTTGTCCGGACTCCAATGTCACATAATAGACAGGGCTTTCTTTACACTGAGGTGTCACTCCATATGTCTTGCTTTCACCATCACTTTGATGTTTGGTTGACTTGTATCGTTGGCTACTGAAAAGCTCATCTTGAAATTTCATAAAAGACTTTCTTGTATAGACTAAGGCCGCCTCTTCTTCAATTTTGTAACCCGTTTTCAATATTGCTCGTGTAGATATTGTTCGCACATCCTTTTCTTTCTCTTTAAAGTAACGTGCATTTAATGTTTTCTCATATTGATGCACAAAGTCACTCACCATAGTGCTTGAATGAACATAATCCTTGAAAAACTTGTTCATGCTTTCACTCCTTTGAGTTGTTGACATACCAGCACAAAATGTACTTCGCAAGTAAGCTGGAACCCACATTTCCCGTCGGTTATAAAGATTTTGCAGCCAAGTGTTATCTATTAGCCCATACTTAAGCAATATTGATGTCCATTCTTCTTCAAACTCATCAATCGTGATAGTCTCATGGATACAATGGCGAAAATCTTTTTGGAAGTCTGGAAATTTGTTATACACATGGGCTAAATGTTCAAGAAATTTTTGTAAAATATGCCACAAGCACAACCTATGAGTTGTGTTTGGTAGTACTTCTACAATGGCCTTTGCCATCGCCTTGTCGTCATCGGTAATTATAGTTTTAGGAGCCTTCCCAAGCATTGCCTCTTGCCATGTTCTCAACAACCATGTATAGGATTCTGCTGTTTCATTAACCAATAAGGCACAACCAAACATTATGGTTTGGTGATGATGGTTAACTCCAGAAAATGGCACAAATGGCATCTTATATATATTTGTCAAATACGTGGCATCAAAAGTCACAACATCCCCAAAGTATTGGTATGCAGCCCTTGACCTTGCATTTGCCCAAAAACAAGATCCCATACATCCATTCTCATCAACTTGCATGGAGTATACAAACCCAGGTTCTTTGCATTGTCTATCAAGAAAGTAAGTATATAACCTTTGTGCATCTCCCTCTTCAAATAATTTTCTTCTTTTATTTCCCAAGAAATTTTCCACGTCCTTGCCAATGCATCCAACGTTAAAGTCACCACCTGATTCTTTACTTAGCACTGACATTATCTTTCTTGTCGGTACACCAGACTCATTCAAAGTGAGAATAAGCTTTTTTTGAGCACGTGTCACTCCTCTATGTCCACGTAGCAAACTAGTACTTCTTAGTGTAAGTAGCTCGTGGTTATGTTCGGGAACAAACTTAGTTACTGCCCACTGTTCACCGTCTTTTCTTATTGCCATTATTGCTTTACATCCAATTTTTGTCTCAGCAGGTTCAGGAATGGTTCGTTCCTTTTGTTTGCGACTTTCATGCCGAAATCCTTCCCTTGAACAAACATAGTCCACCGCAATCAATTTTTTCTCTTCTTTTGACAATCTAGAATGGTTGGTCCGCATTGAAAAACCTCTTCGTCTTGCATACGCCTTATAAAATGTCTGGGCATCTTCTACGTCATCAAATTTCATACCGATAAATGGCTCTAAAGGACCACTATTAGAAGAGGAAATCACATTCCCCCGTTCTTCCACATCCACATCTACATCACATTCTTCTTCCACATTTTCATTCTCATTTTCAGTCACAATTTCAGCCTCAGAACCTACATCTCCAACTTCTGGACAATTTTTACTTATCATTACCTCAACTTCATCGCTATCCCAACTTGATATACGATCCTTCAATAAAATAAAAAATAGTAGTATAGAAAATCAGTACTTCACCCTGACTCTTACATTAATGAAAGCTACGCATGCACATTAAAATAGTCTTGGTGAGAAGGTTCAACACCTAATTTGGGAGGTATTTAAGTAGTGAGCACCACTAACATTAAAACACATGCTCTATCAGTGCCAAAATCTTTTTTTTTTTTTTTCAAAAGCAAATAACTTTATTTGATAGTTATTTTCATAAAAATAGGGGGTAGATGGATGAACTCTCTAGTAAAAATCAAAATCAAAATCAGTATTTCATACCAAATAAAAACAGAGTGGATTTATACGGCCCTAGTGGTACAAACATTTTACTCCCCATAAATCAGGTAAGTTAAAATTTATATGTTTCTCAAGTTAGCAATAAGATGTATTCCGATTACTACACTGGCAGTGCACATTTGTTTTCAATGTTAATTTCATTTGTCTTTCATGCAGTGTAAATTGTAATGAAAACAATGACCCACACCTATAATCAGACGGACAGAAAAAAAGGAGCTGTAAAAACAAACCATGGAGGATGACGGTGGTGGCTGACTGCGTTGAGGTGGTGGTTGCGTCGGGCTGGTGGCTACGTAGGGCTGGTGGTGGCTACGTCGGGCTGGTGGCAGCGTCTGGTAGCAGCAGCGAGCTAGCTGGTGGTCACGTCTGGTGGCGGTAGCAACTGGATGGGGCTGGAATCGTGTGGCTGGGCAGCGTCTGAATGAGGTGAAATCTGATCGAGGGAAATGTTTTGGGATTTTGGGGGAAAAATCAGATGGGGTGATCCTCATGAAAGATTTTACTACATTAATGACGTGGCAGCCTGTTATTAGAGGCTGGTTTCACTAGAAAAACGGTACGTACCGCTCCAAAGCTCTTCTCATAAACAAAAACTTCTTTTAAAATCAAGAAACATATTTTCACTACTAGACCATTGCAACTGATACACATTGATATTTTTGGACCAAATAGAGTTGCAAATCTAGGAGGAAAATATTATGCATTTTTTATTGTTAATGATTTCTCTAGATATACTTGGGTCATCTTTCTTGCTCATAAAGATGAGACACATAATATTTTTACCAAGTTATGCAAGAGAATTCAAAATGAAAATGGTTATGCTATTTCATGTATCTAAAGTGATAGGGGAAAAGAGTTTGTTAATAAAAATATTGAAATATTTTGTGATGAAAATGGTTTTGTACATAATTTTTCTGCGCCTCGAACTCCTCAACAAAATGAGATAATAGAGAGGAAAATAGATCTCTTCAAGAGATAGCAAGAACAATGCTCAATGAGAACAACTTGCTTAGTTATTTTTGGGCCGAAGAGGTAAGTACTGCATGTTATGTTATAAATAGAGTTATGCTAAGGTCTAAATTAGATAAAACTCTCTATGAGTTTTGAAATAAGAAAAAGCTCAACATTGGTTACTTTCATGTATGTGGATGCAAATGTTTTATTTTGAATGACAGGGATAATTTAGGCAAATTTGATGTAAAATTTAATGAAGGTATTTTTCTCGGGTATTTTACTAATAGTAAAACTTATAGAGTATTAAATAAAAAGACTTTGACTGTACAAGAATCTATGCATGTAGTATTTGATGAATCTAATTCTCCACTCTCCAAGAAATCTATTAATGAAGAAACATGAGGTATAAATAACACAAAAAGTCTCAATCTCAACAAAGAGAACACAATAGAAGAAGTTCAACATGGAACCATGATGCAGGGGGATCCGAGACAGATGATGTTGAGCTATCAGATTGCACCTTGATGGCTCTGAGATACCATGAGTTGGCAGATTAGCGCAAAGGCAGGAATTGATTGTGATATGTTCCTCATTGGGGCCGTTTTGAGTGCGTTTCAGTCTTTTGGCCATAACTTTGGCTACGGGTGTCGGAATCGCACATAAGACCCCAATTCGGAAAGCTCTTTTCGGCGCGCAGGCTGTCCACATTGAGCATGGCTCCATGTGTCTTTTCTTGGACCTCAAATTCTGCTATTTTCTTCTCCAAATCACTAGTTTTAGTTATTTTTTTCTATTTATGGTAATATTTCGCTTGTCAGTTAGGAAGTCATTTTTTGCAGATTGCTTATTTTATTTCGAATTTCAATTTGGAGTGATTTCTGAAATTTTGCTATTTTTGGCAAAATTCGGATAAACACGATTTTTGGCTATAATAATCCGGCTTGTGAACTGATTTTGATCATTGCTTGATTTTATAATATTCCGTTAAACCCTAGAGACTTTTCTCTCTGGTTTTGGGCGATTTTTCTCCTGTAAATCATCTGTTGGAACTAGCCTGCAGAATAATCGCTATTCTATCCAACGTCAAACCATCAGGAAAGATCATCAAAATTTAATATAAGATGCAACCAAACAGTGAAAATTTGTGAAAGATCATCCAGTGGAATAAATTTTGGGAGAACCTTCATGAAGTGTAAGTACTCGATCATTCCTTAGAAATATTTGCAATCATACTACTTCTTTATATCATATTGAACCCAAAAATATTGATGACGCACTTCTTGATGAATCTTGGATTCTAGCTATGCAAGAAGAGTTGAATCAATTTGAAAGAAATGATGTTTGGACACTTGTTCCTAGACCCAAAAATCATACTATTATTGGAACAAAATGGGTTTTAGAAACAAGAAAGATGAGTCTGGAGTCATTACTAGAAACAAGGCTCGACTTATAGCCCAATGTTTTAATCAAGAAGAAAGAATCGATTATGATGAGATATATGCACCAGTCGCAAGATTAGAAGCTATTCGAATGCTACTTGCATATGCTTGTTATAAAGATTTCAAACTTTTTCAAATAGATGTTAAAAGTGCTTCTTAAATGGTTTTATAAATGAAGAGGTATATGTTGAGCAAATTCCAGGTTTTGAAAATCATATTTCTCCAAATCATGTTTTCAAACTCACAAAAGCACTATATGAACTCAAACAAGCTCCTAGAGTTTGGCACGAGAGACTCAATAATTTCTTGATTGAAAAAGATTTTTCAAGAGGAAAAATAGACACAACTGTTTTAATTAAATATGAAAATGATGATATTCTTTTAATTCAGATTTATGTTGATGATATAATATTCGGTGCTACTAATGAAAATATGTGTCAAGTTTTTGCTAAGACTATGCAGGAAGAATTTGAGATGAGCATGATGGGAGAACTTATATTCTTTCTCGGATTGCAAATTAAGTAAGTAAAAAAATGAGACATTCATCAATCAATCAAAATATATTAAGGAATTTCTGAAAAATTTTGGGATGAAAGGTACTAAGGAAATTAGAACACTAATGAGTCCATCAACTAAACTTGATAAAGATGAATCCGGTAAACCAGTTGACTCGAAGATATATCGAGGTATGATTGGTAGCTTATTATATTTAACAGCCAGTGTTTAATGTGTGTTTATGTGCACGCTTTCAATCATCTACAAAAGAATCACATTTAATTGCAGTTAAGCGTATTCTTAGATATCTTAGTGGTACAATTAACCTAGGGTTATGGTACCTTAAGCACACATTTATCGATCTAATTAGCTACACAAATGCAGATTATGCTAGCTGTAAAATAGAACAAAAAAGCACTAGTGGAGCATGTTATTTCTTAGGTCATGCACTAGTTTCCTGGTTTAGTAAAAAATAAAATTCTGTTGCACTATCTACTGCTGAGGCAAAATATGTTGATGTGGATAGTTGTTGTACTCAAGTTCTCTACATGAAGCAACAACTTGAAGATTTTAAACTCATGTAAATCACATTCCAAGCAAATGTGATAATACAAGTGCTATAAATCTTTTAAAGAACCCAGTACAACATTTTAGAACTAAGCATATTGAAATAAGATATCATTTTCTTCGAGATCATGTACAGAAAGGCGATATAGTACTAGAGTTCACAAACACATATGATCAGTTAGCAGATATTTTCACAAAACATTTACCAGAAGATAGATTATGTATGATCAGAAGAGAAATAGGTGTGATGCATGCTATGAATATTTCTTAAAAGATAGACAAAAGTCAATAAAAATAAAGAGAGAATTTTTGAATATTTTTACATAAACTTGAGATTCTTAGTCTCATGTTTGAGACGTTCATTATCTTCATACAATATCATATCATTCTTATCCATGAGAACTGGCAAGCAGAATGAAGAATTTAATAAAGATTTCAACTGTTTATTCTTCTTCCGAATGATTCATTCCCTTGTATGAGACTCTTGAATAATTTGTTGAAGTACAACAATTTGTTTTTTAAACTTTTCAACTTTATGATTTCTGACTTGTAGCCATTGAGAAAAAGTAACAATAGAGGAGGAGTGGTAAATCCCAAGGCTCACCAACTCGTAGATAGCATCGGAATATGACTTATTAGTCAAATTATTATTTTCTTGCTACAACATGGCACCAATGGCAGCTGCAGAAAGGACAGGAGGTTGAGGTGCATAATGTCTCATGGATGGATCTTGAGAAATGTTAGAAGAATGAGCCTTTGAGAAAAGAATAGAAAGCTTAAAGCAAGAATGTTGAAGGAATACATATGAGTTATAGAGATGAGAAGAAAACTTGATGCGGATTGGATGAACTTTAAGACTGATTTTATGGAGATAACATAAAGAATAAGACGAGTTATCATTCAAGTCAAATAGCAATGTGATTTTTTTTACCGATCGGTGAAAATGACATTTTTTTAGAAACTCAGAGCCTTCAATCTCGTCTGTCAACAACATCAGGCAATTTTTTCAAATCTCCAGCCACACTTGTTTGGTCACGGACGGATCCATTTTTTCAACTATCTACAGTTTCTATCAACGCACCGTTTTCTTTAGTCCATTTATTTGGTACAGATCCTTTTTAATGATGCCAAAAGGGGGAGAAGTATTAGGTTAGAACATTAACATTGTTTGAATTGCTAAACTTGTTATATATGCTTAGAATTATATTTATACTTTTACTTAAAAAACTAACGCACATTCTCAGGGGAGCTTAAGTATTAATACAGGTTTCAGATTCTATCAAGTATTTGTGATTATCAAACAGGGAGAGATTGTTGAACCCAAGGTTTCAAGTTTTGTGTAATTATATATCTACACATGGATTTTGATGATAACAAATGAATTCAAAGAATAAAGAAGTCTCAAACTCAAGTTGTCTATACAATGGAGTCAAACACATCAAGGAAACAAGCATGAGTAATAAGGGAACAAGTTCACATTAAAGTCATAGAGTAATGTTGTAAATTTCTTAAAAATTTGAAATTAGGATTAAGACTCAAAGCTGAAATTAGGATTAATACGGATTCTTTGTAGCGGTATTGTTCAAAACTGTAATAGGTTTCTATCTTCACCTGAAGGAGGTTGAATAGTGAATTTGGGATCCTCAAGGGGTAGCTTGAGGCGAGAACATAGGCAGTAAGGCCGAATCTCGTTAACATACTGAGTTTGCTTCTCTCTTACCCTTACTCTTTATATTTATTACTGTTTCGTATTTTGTTTATATTTTATATTGTATATTTGATTTATAATTGTTATTTTTTTAAATACAACTAAATTCACCCCCCCTCTTGTGTTAGTCATCTGGGCAACAAGGGCCTAGAAGGTTCTAGAAGGGAAAAGTCAAAGAGCCACCTCACTCTTCTAAGTCTACACTCCACTATTAGGAAATATCTTGGCCTGATTTTTATGTATTTTATTGGGTAAGAAAGGCCAACACTCAAGCCTCACTTTAGCCTCATCCTCCTAACATATCTTATGCAGAAATATCTCCAGCCCACTCTCCACGAAATTATCTTCCTTTATACTTTTCATTGAAAGAACACCAAACACTTTCTTAGATAGCTTTTAGGTGTTCTTTTGCATGCCCTGAAGCTTTTTAAGTGTTTTAACATAAAGTTTCTTTCATTAAAGTTGTTTCTTTTGGAGTCTAGTTTACGAGGATATATTATTTGTTCCATTTGAAGATCATTTGGTCAGTCAAATATTATTTAAACTCTAAAATAGTCATTCTAAGTGATAAACTGGAGAGTATGTTATATTTTGGAGTTTTTGACCAAGCTAATGGATAGATCTTGGTTAGAAATTTTTATGGAATATTTTTAACATGTATATATGATTATTGGTTGAGGATTTGTTACATGATTAAAGTTTTTGATGAAATATTTTCTTAAATCTAGAAACTTAGAAACTGGAAAAGGAAAGACAGTTTCTGTTTTGAGAAAGTTTTAAATCTTTGGTGGTTTAAACCTATTACAATGACTTTGATAATTTTATTGGAGGATCTCAAGCCTCTTATATACATGTTAAAATATTATTTTGAAAATATTTGATTTTAGTTTCAAAGATATGAAATTTTATGCAAAAATATATTCGGATAGGCCAAAGTGTGGATGTTCTTGGCTAAATTTATGTTTTGGTTTATTTTTAACCATGTGATATTGAATTAGAAGCTTATATATGTTTTAGGACACATTTTTAAATCATGTGATGGATTGGTTTGAAGATCACTTCTTTGCAAGTCATAGATCAAAAGGTTGATTAAAACTAGTTAGAAACAAAAATCAATGAAATAAAATACGGAAATTTTGGCCCTATAGAGTTTTTATTGTTGGGATTAGTTTTAAATTTTTCTAAATTGATATTTGAGTTCAAGGTAAAATTTACATGAGACATGTAAAGTTTGGTGACTTTTAGAGTTAGTATGCAAAATTCTTAAGTTAGGGGTAAAATAGTCATTTTTCTACAAGTAGAGGGTAAAATGGAAATCTTACTCTAAGTTAATATTTAAATTTTTATTGATTAAGTTCTAACTTTTAGAATTACTATTTACAATTTCTCGTGATTGTACTTGAGTTTTCATAAGAAACATAGAGATCGAGGTATGTGTGCTAAGTAAACGAACTACAGTATATGTATATGTGTTATCATATATGCTATGTAATGCCAAGTTATCACATATTTATCTGTTATATAGAATTTATTCTGTCATGCCAAGATATTTTGTCACGTATTACTATACATTGCAAGTACATCATATTAAGTATGTCATCTATTATATGTATGTCATATCATGTTCACTGTTGCAAGTATGTCATGTTAAGTATGTTTTCCATTACTTTTGATACCATGTTATGAAATATTGTCTGTTATATGTTTATGCATATTACGAAATGTTTCTATATCAAGTTAGTCATGTCTTTTGAATTATGTTCAAGTCATATTATGTTACATTAAGGCTTCTGTCCTTTCGTATTTCAGTCACGTTTCATCTTGAGTTGTGTGTATTTCAAGAACAGTCGAGTCAAGTTATTAATGTCAATCACAACCCTAAGTGCTAGGATGGGGTAATATCCTAGTGAAACTCCTTTATTCATGCTGGAGTGTTTAAATAGGTGTGAAATTCTCTAAGTTGACGAAATACTGTCAACGACTAGCGAGTGAGGACCTAACTAGCTGGTCATCAGAGTGCGTGAGGTACTAATGCCAATAAAGCCACATTCAGTTTTGTGGGGTCCACAACAATTGTGGTACCGAAGTATGGAATCAAAACAATTGTAATAGATACACTACGTGAGACACAACAATTGTGATAGGAACACATGGCTCTAGGGGCCACAACAACTGTGGAGTATGTATTAATGCACTCACAGTTGGTTCAGATACTTGTGTTATGATGCTGTAATTGACAGGAACACGTGGCTCTCTAGGAACCATGTAGTACGCAAGAAGTTGAGTTTAAGCAGTTAAAGAATAAGTTTAGATCAAGTTCAAGTTAAGTCAAGTCTTAGAGCAAGTTCATGTTAGGTCAAGTTTCAGATCAAGTTTATGTCAAGTCAAGTTCAATTCACATTTTAATTTAAGTTATATCAGTTATGCTATATTGTATGTCAAGTTATACTATGATTACCTATGAATTTGATTATGCATTTATACTTTTACTGTCATGTATGCATCATTAACCTGTGTGGAGGTTTTTTATTAACTTGCTAAGATTTATAATCAAATTTCACTGTGGTAGTCACAATTACCATTCTCCATAAATGACAGATTTTGTTACAGGACCTGAAAGAGAATCAGGAACTAACCAACTGGACATAGTAATTGAGTGACAGTGCCACGTCAACGTAAGTATAGTAGTTAACTTAAATTACTATTTGTACTATGCAGTTGCATCTCTAGTACTCGTTTGGATCATAGCCATTTTGGACTAGTGTTATGATCCTAGTTGTTCAATGCATCTTTATGTATGAAGTATGTTTTAAACATTTGGGATATTTTCAGTTTGGTGCATAGTATTACTAAAGAAAAAAATTTATCCGCTGCGAATATTGCATAATATAGATGCATGTTAGGAAAATTGCATCTTATATGTCATGAATGGGGGTAGGTAACCATGTGTTGTATGTTTCAACGCTTCAAATGTCTGTCCGATCCCAAGCAGAATTTGGGGACATCACACCATAATTCGAACTTACTATGATTGAAAGCCTCTACCTCTAGATTGGCTGAAATTAAATGTGCATGGAGCTGTTTTGTGACGCTCCCAAATTTCACTTAGGATCAAACGGACATTTGAAGCGTTGAGACATGCAACACAAAGCTACCTACCCATGTTCATGATATATAAGATGCAATGTTCCTAACATGTATCTAATATTATGTAATATTCACAACAGATAAATTTTTTTCTTTAACAATACTATGCACAAACTAAAAATATCACAAATGCTTAAAACATACTTCATACATAATGACTCATTGAACAACTAAGATCATAACACTAATCCAAAATGACTAAGATCCAAAACGGTACTGGAGATGCAACTCCATAGTACATATAGTAATTTAAGTTAACTACTATACTAACGTTGATGTCGCACCATCGCTCAGTCGATTTTGTCCAGTTGGTTAGTTCCTGATTCTCCTTCAAGTCTAGTAACAAAATTTGTCATTTATGGATAATGGTAGTAGGGACTACCACAGTAAGATTTGATTACAAATCTCAGCAAGTTAATAAAAAATTTCCGCACAAGCTAATAATGCATACAAGATAGTAAAAGTATGAATGCATAATCAAATTCATAAGCAATCATAGGATAACTTGACATATAACATAGCATAACTAATATAACTAAAATTGAAGCGTGAACTGAACTTACTCCGAAACTTGACTTAACATGACTTCCTCTGAAACTTGACTTAACTTGAACTTGATCTAAAACTTATTTTTTAACTGCTTAAACTCAACTTCTTGGGTGCTACATGGGTCTCCTAGAGCCATGTGTCCCTATTGATTGTCGCATCATAATACAGGTATCTAGACCAGTTGTGAGTGCGTTAATACATACTTCACAGTTGTTGTGACCCCATGTATTCTACGTGTCACAATTGCTGTGTCTCACGTAATGTATGCGTCACAATTGCTGTGACCCTATATTTCGTGTGCCACAATTGTTGTGAACCCCATGAAACTAAATGTGGCTCCATTAGCATTAGTGTATGGCACGCTCTGATGACCAGCCAGTTAGGTTCCCGCCAGCTACGCGTTGACAGCATTTCATTAACTCAGAAAATTTCACACATATTTAAACACTCAGCATGAACAAATGAGTTTCACTTGGATATTACCTCATTTTACCACTTAGGATTGTGATTGACATGAATAATTTGACTTGTCTGCTCTTGAAATATACACACTGTACTCAAGATAAAACATGACTAGAAAACAAAAGGACAGAAGTCTTGACGTAATATAATGTGACTTGAACATAACTCGAAAGACATGACGAACTTGATATAGGAACATTTCATAACATTGTATCACATGTAGCGGAAAATATAGTTAATACGACATACTTGCAAAAATGAATATGATATGACATACATGTAATAGATGACATATTTAACATGATGTACTTGCAATATATAGTAATATGTGACATAATACCTTTTGTAACGGATGAATAACTCATCACAGAATAAATTTTGTGTAACAAACAAATAAGTGATAACTTGGTATAGCATGACATATATGATAACACACATACATATACTATAGTTCCTTTACATAGCACACATACACAATAAATTACTAGTAAGTTAATAGCTAACTTAACTCGATATCCGCATTTCTTATGAAAGCTCAAATGCGATCACGAGAAACTGTAAATAGTGATTTTAAAAGTTAAAACTTAATCACTAACAATTTTAAAATATGAAAAAATACTAACTTAGAGTAAAAGTTCCATTTTACCCTCTACATGGGAAAAATGTCTATTTTACCCGTAACTTAAAAATTTTGCATGCTAATTCTAAAAGTCACCAAAATTCATTTAAATTTTATCCTAAATTCAAATATAAATTTAAAAAAATTTAAAACTAATCTCAATTATAACAACTCTATAGGGCCGAAATTCCCATTTTTTATTTCTATTGATTTTTGTTTCTAACTAGTTTTGATCAACCTTTTAATCTATGACTTGTAAAGATGTGATTTTCAAACCAAACCCTCACATGATTTAAAAAGTTGTCCTAAAATATATATAAGCTTCTAATTCAAGATCACATGGTTAAAAATCAACCAAAACATAAATTTAGCCGAAAACATCCACACTTTGGCCTATCTAAATATCTCTTTTCATAAAATTTCATATATTTGAAACTAATCTCAAATATTTTCAAAATAACATTCTAACATGTATATAAGAGCCTTATGATCCTCCAATTAAATTATCAAAACCATTGGAATAGGTTTAAACCACCAAAGATTTAAATTTTTTCAAAACAGAAACTGTTTTTCCTCTTCAATTTTCTAAGTTTCTAGATCTAAGCAAAGCTTTCATCGAAATCTTTAATCATGCAACAAATCCTCAAAAAATAATCATATACACATGTTAAAAATACTCCATAAAATTTTCGGACCAAGATCTATCCATTAACTTGGTCAAAAACTCTAAAATATAACATACTCTCCAGTTTATCGCCCAAATGACCTTTCTAGAGTTTAAATAATATTTGACTGACCAAATTATCTTCAAATGGAATGAATAAGATATTCACATAAACTAGACTAAAAAAGAAACATGTTTGAAGTTTCCTTCATGATAAAATATGTACAAAAACTTCGAAATAGGCATGCAAAAGAACACCTAAAAGCTGTCTGAGATAATGTTTGGTGTTCTTTCAATAGAAAGTGTAAAGGAAGATAATTTCTTGGGGGGTAGACTGGAGATATTTTTGCACAAGATATATAAGAGGATAAGGCTAAAGTGAGGCTTGAGTGTTGGCCTTTCTTACTCAATAAAATACACAACAATCAGCCCAAGATATTTTCTAATGGTGGAGTCTAGACTTGGAAGAGTGAGGTGACTCTTTGACTTTTCCTTTCTAGAACCATCTTGGCCCTCTTGAAGACATTTGATCAGTCAAGTGGGCGATAAAATTACTTGGATAAAAACAATGCTAAGGTGCCCAATTCCGTGGGTCTTAATGGGCCTAAACCGAATAGGCCTCAATTTGGGATTTTAAGAGGGTTTGGGTTGCTATCAAGTCCAAATCCAACTTCTCTTGTTCCAATCAAATATTCAAGGTTAAAAAGGTTGGATAATGATGTTTTGACATGAATTTGAAGGATTAATAGTATGTAGAAGTAATTTAATCAAACGATTAAAAACAATACTAGAAATCGATTCAGTTAGGATTTTAAGGTCAATTTTAGAATTTGGATAAAACCGTTTAAGAGTTTGCTTTTGGTTCTTAGTTGGATTCCAACCATATAGGATTTTACTAGGGTATAAATCCTCTTTGGTTTGGCACAATTTGATTGGTCGGGTAGATTAGGGTTTTGTTTAGGTGGCATGATCTCACACATTGATTCTTTCAAATCCATCAATCTTCCTCATGGGGCCAAGTGTCTAATACTATTCATCATGTGTGGTTAAGATTTTACCAAGTGTACAAATAAAACTTCTCTAACTTAATTTAGACATTCTACACTGTGATTTTGAAGACACTGCATTTGGTGCGCTTATCGAGGTGACTATTCACTCCAAAAAAGTGCACGATAAACTAAGTACTAAAATATCCTAAATATTCATATGAACATACAGTAAAAATCGTTTATTGAAATCCAGCCTCAAAGTGCCCCTAAAAATAAATTCACAGTTTCGAACAGGCGTTTCGTCCGAAAATATGAAAATGTGTTATTGTGCCATAAAATCTTAAATAATCCACCGAATCTAATGGCACAAACTATAATGCATTCTAATACCTCTAACTATCTAAAATAATTAAAAACACACTTCTGACATCATAATGAGTGATAATACTAACTGTGTGGTTAGACTAAAACTTATATGATTAATTGCTTCGTAAAAACTTATGGGGTTTTCATGATATTCCTAAAACTAATAGAAATTTCACCATTGAATTTCTAGCGGGCTGTTACAATCTCCCCTCTTAAAAAAAGGATTTCGTCCTCGAAATCGATGCATGTAAGAAATAGCAAGTTAAGGAAGACATGTTGCTTACCAACCTACTGTCTATCATGTATATATCTACTTTGAGATTATGTCATTCCTTAACTCTCTCAATCAACCATCATACTATAATTCTTTCCAGAAAGTTGGTCAAGTTGTAACAACATACTCTCTAAATCTAAAACTTCAAGTAAATAATCTTCTGAAACTCTTTCTTAGAAAAATATAAGCGATACACTTTAAGTGTTCTTATTAGTTGAAAAATATTTTATCCATACACAATTGAATTCACTTTTGCTATTTCCTCAAGGAGTTCTACTAGTTTAGGACTAGCTTACTCCTTCATAATCACAACGAATCATTCCTCCTCCTAGGTGGTACTTCGATAATTGACTAACTAATAACTTAAACTCAAGACTTTCTCTCTTATGATTAGCATAGCTCTTTCATCCATCATGAGCTGTCTCCTATTTTGATTCTAACTAAAAGGATCTATTCCTACTATTCACGTAAATCTTCAAGATCAAGATTTTACTTCCCATACATTAGTCTCAAAAAGAAGAGCAATCTACGTATCCATAAAGACAGTGTTTCGCCATAAACCTTTTACTATTGGCATGGTAAAACTATTATCATAAATGAATCCTGTTAAAGCCAAAGTTTCTTCTAATCAATTTACTCTTCCAAACACAAATTCCATCGTATTTTTAGAATCAAAACAGTTCTCCAAATATGTAAAATACTATTCATCAACCTTAAATATCTTTTCTCATATCGCTAAAAGTATTATATATCTACATTGGTATGAACAATAATACTTCTAAGGAGAAATGTTACTCTTACCCCCAGGACAACAATTCGGCTTCCAAATTGAATTCTCATGTGCTACCACAATCACTAAAAATAGGGACTCATTTGAATCAAACAATGTACAAGTTACAAATCTCAATGACTTGACATTCCCCAAGATAACAATAATGCATTAATACCATCAATCGCAATCCAATCAATCTTAACTAAGCTTAACAATATAGAGGTCTTAAAAATATACTAGGCAAGACACCAGCTCCTTTTATTTTTGGGACGTCAGCATCGATATCACTTGGGGTTATAGCATACACGCATGTCGGGATGTGGGGTCTTGACTTGTGATCACCAGCTCCACTGCCTTGCATGGCGTTGGGACAATCTCTGATCATATGTCCAGGTTTCTCGCATCGATTATAGACTCCATATCTCCTATGACATTCTCTAATATGACGCTTACCACACTTGGGGCATGGCGAATAAAAAGACAGCACCTGCCCTCCTGTCATTATTCTCTTGCCTTTCTCTCGGCTGAAAAAAGACATCTTCTTCTCAGCACTATCGCTTACAGTAAATGGCATGACCCTCTTTCACTCGATAATGTTCTGAATCACCGGATCCCTCTGCTCAGCCTCTGCTATTGCGGCCATATTTACTAACTCTTAGTAATTATCTATTCTAAGGCAAGCTACTTGACTTCGGATCTTAGGCTGAAATCCTACTTGAAACTTCAGTGCCTGAATCTTTTGAGTTGAAATCAAGCGAGGTGCAAACCTTCCTAACGCCATAAACTTAGCGGCATACTGCTCTACAGTCGAACTGTCTTATGTTAAGGATGCGAACTCTTGCACCTTTAGTTGTTTGACAGAGTCTGGGAAGAATTTGTCTGTCAAACTCTTCCTTGAACTTCTTTCAAGACAATGCAGCCTCACTTCCTAATTCCCTAACTAGAAGTTGCCTACGTGTATCCCACCATATTTCAGCTTCTTCTTGGAATAAGTATCCAGCATATAGAACCTTCTAGTCCTCAATACATCCACAAATCTCGTACGTCCTCTCGAGATCTATAATCCATTTCTCGGCTCTCAGTGGCCTTTCATTACCAAAAAAATTCAGGTAACGGTGAATCAAAAACTTCTCATATGGACAACCTCTAACTTCGGGTTGGGTACATGCACTTGCTATTGTTGCTGATGTCTAAGCATGTTAGTCAGCATATGTACAATTTCAACTAATCCTCCATCCATTAGGGGATTCTGATTCTTCTGATTGAAATCTCCTTTAGCGTTCTGAGGTATTCTACCGTGAGTCATGTGTCCCTTTCTGAAACACACGAATACACGTATTACAACCACATACTACCTCTCATACCTTAAGAGATTCAAGCTTAATGACGACTAAAATTTCAAGCCTAATATTTGGTGCATTTCCTAAGCACATGTGGATTTATAACCCAAAGATGTATTGCTCTAATACCACCCTGTGACTCCCCTAAATTTCGCTTGGGATCAGAAGGACATTTGAAGGGTCGAGACATGCAACACAAGGTTACCTACACCCGTTCATGACATATAAGATGCAATGTTCCTAACATGCATCTAACATTATGCAATATTCGTAGCGGATAAATTTTTTTCTTTAGCAATACTATGCACCAAACTGAAAATATCCCAAATGCTTAAAAATGCTTCATAAATAAAGACACATTGAACAATTAAGATTACAATACTAGTTCAAAATGGCTATGATCCAAAAGAGTACTGGAGATGCAACTCCATAGTACAAATAATAATTTAAATTAACTACTACACTAACGTTGACGTCGCACCGTCGCTCACTCGAATGTGTCCAGTTGGTCAGTTCTCAATTCTCTTTCGAGTCCTGTAACAAGATCTACCATTTATGGGGAAAGGTAGTTGGAACTACTACAGTGAGATTTAATTACAAATCTCAGCAAGTTAATAAAAAACTCCACACAGGCTAATGATGTATGTATGATAGTAAAAGCATGAATGCATAATCAAATTTATAAGCAATCATAGCATAACTAGACATACAACATAGCATAACTTAAATTGAAGCATGAACTGAACTTGACTTGATATAAACTTGATCTGAAACTTGACTTGACATGAACTTATTCTGAAACTTGACTTAACATGGACTTGTTCTGAAACTTGACTTAACATGGACTTGCTTTGAAACTTGACATAACATGGATTTGCTCTGAAACATGACTTAACTTGAACTTGATCTGAAACTTATTCTTTAACTGCCTAAACTCAACTTCTTAGATGCTACATGGGTCCCCTAGAGCCATGTGTCCCTACCAATTACCACATCACAACGCAGGTATCTAGACCAGCTATGAGTACGTTAATACATATTCCACAGTTGTTGTGGCCTAATGTATTCTACGTGTCACAATTGCAGTGTCTCACGTAATGTATGTGCCACAAGTGTTGTGATCCTATATTTCGTATGCCACAATTGTTGTAGATCCCACAAAACTAAATGTGACTCCATCGGCATTAGTGCCTAGCGTGCTCCGGTGACCAGCTAGTTAAGTTCCCGCCCGCTACCCGTTGACAGCATTTGGTCAACTCAAAAAATTTCAAACCTATTTAAACACTCTAGCATGAACAAAGGAGTTTCACTAAGATATTACCCCATCCTAACCAATGTTTTGAATACTGTACCGGATGCCGTACCGATCAAGGCACTGGAACGAAATATTTCGGTACCGGTACCGTTTCGGGATAGTCGATATATAAATAAATTATATATATAAATATATATATTAATTATATTTCAAAATAATAATTTATATATAAATAAATTATACATAAAAACATATATCTATATAAATTATAAATAGTTTAGTCTAAATTGGGGGTAAAAAAATAAATTTGTAGTTTGAAAAAATGAAAAAAAAAAGAGACCGAAATACCGGCCGGTACAGGTCGAAATATCGGCCAATACGGCCGGTATTTGAACCGGTACGAAATATATAGAATTTCTGTACCGTCTGGTGGCTGGTATGGAATATACCGACCGTACCGGCCGGTACGGTACGATTTTAAAAACAATGATCCTAGCACTTAGAGTCGTGATTAACATAAATAACTTGACTTGACTGCTCTCAAAATACACACACTATACTTAAGGCGAAATGTGACTGGAATACAAAAGGATAGAAACCCTGACGTAACATAATGTGACTTGAACATAACTTGAAAGAAATGGCTAACTTGATATAGAAAGATTTCGTAACATAACATAAATATGTAACACACAATATTTCATAATATAGTATCATATGTAGCGCAAAACATACTTAATATGACATACTTGCAATAGTAAACATGACATGACATACATGTAATAGATGAAATATTTAATATGATGTACTTGCAATGTATGGTAATACGTGACAGAATTTTTGTGTAAAAAATGAATAACTCATGATAGAATAAATTCTGTATAACAGAAAAATAAGTGATAACTTAGCATGGTATGACATATATGATAACACACATACATACACTATAGTTTCTTTACTTAGCACACATACACTGTAAACTGCTAGTAAGTTAAGAGCTAACCTACATCGATCTCTGTGTTTCTAATGAAAGCTCAAGCGCGATCACGAGAAACTATAAATAATAATTCTAAAAGTTAGAACTTAATCACTAACAATTTTGAAATATGTAAAAATACTAATTTAGAGTAAAATTTCCATTTTACCCTCTACATGGGGGAAAATGACTATTTTACCTATAACTTAAAAATTTTGCATGCTAATTTTAAAAGTCAGCAAAATTTATTTGCCTCATGTAAATTTTATCCTAAATTCAAATATTAATTTAGAAAAATTTATAAAAACTTTATAGGGTCGAAATTCTCATTTTTTATTTCCATTGATTTTTATTTCTAACTGGTTTTGATCAACATTTTGATCTATGACTTATAAAGATGTGATCTTCAAACCAAACTATCACATGATTTAAAAAGGTGTCCTAAAACATATATAAGCTTCTAATTCAAGATCACATTATTAAAAATCAACCAAAATATAAATTTAGCTAAGAACATCCACACTTTAACTTATCTGAATATGTCTTTGCATAAAATTTTATATCTTTGAAACTAACATAAAATATCTTCAAAATAATATTCTAACATATATATAAGAGGCTTGAGATCCTCCAATAAAATTATTAAAGCCATTGGAATAGGTTTAAACCACCAAAGATTTAAACTTTCTCAAAACAGAAACTGTTTTTCCTCTTTTAGTTTCTAGATTTAAGAAAATATTTCATCAAAACCTTTAATAATGCAACAAATCCTCAATTAATAATCATATAAACATGTTAAAAATACTCCATAAAAACTTCAGACCAATATCTATCCATTAACTTAGTCAAAAACTCCAAAATATAACACACTCTTTAATTTATCGCCCAGAATGACCTTTCTAGAGTTTAAATAATATTTGACTGACCAAATAATCTTCAAATGGAACAAATAAGATATCCACGTAAATTAGACTAAAAAAGGAATAAATGGTATAAAGGAAAATTTATGATTAAACACTTAAAAGATATTGGAAATGGGAATGCAACAGAACACCCAAAAGCTATCCGAGAGAGTGTTTGGTGTTCTTTCAATAGAAAGTGTAAGGGAAGATAATTTCGTGGGGAGTGGGCTGGAGATATTTTTGTACAAGATATGTAAGAGGATGATACTAAATTAAGGCTTGAGTGTTGGCCTTTCTTACCCAATAAAATACACAAAAATCTGTTCAAGATATTTTCTAATAGTGGAGTCTAGACTTAGAAGAGTGAGGTGGCTCTTTGACTTTTTCCTTCTAGAACCTTCTAGGTCCTCTTGAAGATATCTGATTAGCCATGTGGGGGATGAAATTCTTGGACTAAAAACAATGCTAAGGTGCTCAATTTCGTGGGCCTTAATGGACCTAAACCGAATGGGCCTCAATTTGGGGTTTTAAGAGGGTTTGGGTTGCTATCAAGGCCAAATCCAATTTCTCTTGGTCCAATCAAATATTCAAGGTTAAAAAAGTTAGATAATGATGTTTTGACATGAATTTGAAGGATTAATAACATGTGAAAGTAATTTAATCAAGTGATTAAACAACAAACATAAGGTTAGAAACCGATTCAGTTAGGATTTTAAGGTCAACTTTAGGATTTGGATAAAACCGTTTAGAATTTTGCTTTTGGGTTCTTAGCTAGATTCCAACTATATAGGGTTTTATTAGGGTATAAATTATCTTTGGTTTGGCACAATTTGACTGGTCGGGTAGAATATGGTTTTTGCTTAGGTGGCATGATCTCACACCTTGATTCCTCCAAATCCATCAATGTTCCTCATGGTGCCAAGTGTCTAATACTATTCATCATGTGTAGCTAAGTATTTGCCAAATGTCCAAATAAAACTTCTCTAACTTGATTTATACATTCCACATTGTAATTTTGAAAATACTGCATTTAGTGCGCTCATCGAGGTGACTACTTATTACGAAAAAGTGCATGATAAACTTAGTAGTGAAAAATCCTAAGTATTCATATGAATGTATAGTAAAAATTGTTTATCGAAATTCAGCCCCAAAGTGTCCCTAAAAATAAATTTATAATTTCGAACAGGTATTTCGTCCGAAAATATGAAAATAAGTTATCGTGCCATAAAATCTTAAATAATCTACTGAGTCTAATGGCACAAACCATAATACATTTTGACACTTCTAACTATTTCAAATAATTAAAAATATACTTCTGACACCATAGTGAATGATAATACTAACTATATGGTTAGATTAAAACCTATACGATTAATTGATTTGTGAAAAATTATGGAGTTTTCACGAGATTCTTAAAGCCAATAAAAATTTTACTATTGAATTTTTAATGGGCTGTTACTTGTTTTTTATGATATTCATAGAGTAAGGGTGGGGCTGGTGCTTAGATATGAGAATTGTGATGTTATGTTGGCAGCTAGTAACGTAGTGAACGGCATGAGTGATGTTAAAGCTATTGAATTAATAGTTAGCCTTCGAGCCTTATAGCTGTATGCTAACTTGGGAATCCATAAGTTGCTTATTGAGTCAGATTGCTTGATGATTGAGTAAGTGCTTGATGAAGAAATCGAAGCTGCAGTTATGTTGGATCATTTGGTGCATGAAATCAGAAAGTTTCAAGTCTTATATGTAGAGTGCCAAGTACAGAATGTTTATATAGAAGGAAATTGGGTTGCTCACAAGCTTGCCAATTATGCTTGAAATGTTGAGAATCTCTTTCAACCTAACAACATTTTCTTTCTCAAGCTATTTGGTTTGATAAATATATGTAAAAACTTCTTTTATTAATTAAATGTTTCGTTTATAGAAAAAAATGGTTAAAAGATCCAATACACATTGATCTTTGTGCCTCTTTAGACAATGTTGAAAGTTATGAGGTAGAATCGGATAATGAACATATTTCTTATTTACATATATATTAAACTTTTTGATAATATTTATTTTTATTTCATTTAATAATCATTTTTTTAGAGTTTGATCTAAAATCAAGCTTTATTTATGTTGATTAGGAGTGACTCAAGGCTTATGCCCTCCAATTTGTATGATGGTATGATTTTCATTTTCACTTCTTTGTTAGAATTTGAATTGTTTAATTTGTTTAGAGTTTGAATTGTTTATTTACTGGATAGTTGTTAGGTTGAATTCTAATGTTAGCTTCTTCTAATAAGTTATTGTTCTCCATGATCTTTCGTGTTCTGATGTAAGATTTAGTTATGTCTTTTATTTTAACATGTTCGGTTTCAAGATGGTCCGATAGGCAATAATGGCAACTCAAGTTCTTCCAAAATTGTTCCGGTTAGATCCCAATTGCATGGATGAGTTCGAGATTTTGAAAAGCTGTAGAGAGCTGGGGTGGTTCACAGTTGGGGGAATACAATGGTGAGAGCAAGGAGGGATTCAAAATTTTACAAGAAGACCGTTATTTATTATGTATATGCATTTCTTATGAAAATATGCAGGGAGAACAAAATTATATCCAAAATACCTCATGAGACTCTTCCGAATATAGGACAGGTTTTCTTTGTATGGTACTTTGGTGGCAATATATACAGTAAAATTGATTTTGTTCATTGGTGAAACTGTAAATGTAGGTTCCTTTCTCATTTTTCTTTTTAAAGAACAATTTTTTCCGACCCGAATATGTCAACTTGGACCGGGTTAGTTTTGTCGTACACAAACATCGAGCCATGTCGAAAGGTTCCTTGGATGGGCCGGGCCTACTAAATATTGTGACGTTATCCATAGAGATCTTTACATATTTCTTCAATAACCTTTAGTGAAGTCAAAATATAAATAGTTAGTTGAGATCAGAAAGTCCAGATCGATCAGCAACCCAGTGAGGAGACACAGTGCATGTTTAGGATTACAGTTAAAATATAGTTTATAATTTAGAACTTATAATTTATAATTTAAATAATAAATTTTATATTTTAAAAATTATGTACTGTTTGGTAAATATGTATCTAAAATATTTTTAAAATTAAGTATATTAATTTTTTAAAAATATACAGTTATTTGTAAGAAATTTTTGATAAAATTTTTAATTTTTTGTACTTTTTTAAAAAATAAACTTTTAATTTTTTTAAATGATTAAAATACATTTTATAAATTTATCAAATATAATATTTTAAATTTTTTTAAATAATTAAAAATATTTTTTAAACTTTCAAACTCAATTACATATTTGCGCATGGGTGGAGTGGCGTGCGACATATTTGGAAGATACGAAAGTGAGAAAGTCAATTTGTCATTAGAGTTTTATTATATACAAATAAAATTATATACTAATTTATATATATTATTTTATATTTAAAATTTGAATTAATATTATTTTTAATAAAATTTATTTTTTAATTAATTATATTAAATTAATATATAAATTAGTGATACTATTAAGCTTTTCCTTGCCATTACTAGTAGTCGGTGGAGATTGGACTCTGGACGCCTAACTCGCGTATAAATTGGGTCACGTGGGCCACGTGTAAGTTTCTGTGTCGCTTGTCAATACTTTTTAAAATTGATATAGAGCAGCCCGTGTGACAATTTGATGGCTTTGCTTTTCAACCAAGATTGTCGACCAAACACGTACGCTTTGAATATCGATAATATTCCAAAATTCAAAATGTGACGCCCCCAAATCCCCACGCCCAAACACGGGGAAATCGAGACGTCCGGATGGTGACAACCCGGACCACCATCCTAACGACGTGTGCCAAGTGTGTGCAAGAGCGACAAAGTGCACAAGACAAACGCAGCGAGAAGCAAGTCAATAGCTAAGTACCAGAATTTTTCTTAATGTAATACAAACTGTTTAAAACATACTTAAATAAAATATTACAAAACACAAATACAGTTTTAAACAAATAAAAAGATAACATCTGCAACCCGGCGGAGCCGCATCCTCGGGCTCAGCCTCCTCCTCTTCATCCTCTAACTCTGCACCAAAAGCTACGGAACCACGAATGGTACCGCAGGTAAGTAAAATCCAAACACTACCAGATAAAAACACATATAACTCAAACAAGATGCATGAATCATGCCCAATGCACAAAACCCATAAAACACAGTTTTCCACACACTCCAAAAAAAACCCATTTGGCCCAAAAACACATCCTTTCCGAAAAACACGCCAAAGGTCACATTTGGCCCAATATCTCGCCGGAAGTCCATCCGGCCCAATATCTCGCCAGAAGTCCATCTGGCCCACGCCAAAAGTCCCATTTGGCCTCACAAACCATTATCCAATTTTTAACCGTATGCACCATGACCTCCCCTAGGGGTCATCCGCACACCCTGGCTCCAGTGTCACACCGTAGAGTACCACCACGCATGTGACACCTAACGAGCGATGCCCAGTTCCGCGCCCCGCGCGTGCGTAGCCAAGCATCCTCTAGCCCTCGCCAGCGAAGGGCCACGGAGTCGGTGAGTAGGGCGATGCCCGGTTCCGCGCCCGGCGCGTTCGTAGCCAAGCATCCCCTAGCCTCGCTCCCGTCATCTCTCTCGACAACTCAGGGGACATCACTCAGTTTATTCCGCTCCCGAGTGACCAGAGGAGCTCCACCGAGATAATAACCCATCCCGGCTTGGGCTCGTGATACACACGCACCCGTAAAATCACTCACGCCAATACACAGGCTTTTCACACAAATCCCACAAACACATGTGCATGCACCATGAAATGCCATATCAATGCATAATAAAATAATCCAACAATCATAAATCAAATAAACAGGCAACTCCGTCCTCTATCCATCCGACCCCCGAAACTCCTCGGACTCAGTCCGGAATCAACAACCAACAACAAATATTTATTGAATGAGCAATATATATTTAAATCTGTAAATAGGGTTTGGAAAATACTTACAGCGCTATACGGTATTTTTAGAAAGCTCGCGGCGTTGCAAACGGCGGAGGAAAAGCAACGTAACAGTGTAATTTACACTGTGTCCGTGGGTAATAAATTACCCATTTTTGAACGGGGACAAACCAGGGCTTAGGATTGATAGGGAATGGTTTAGGGATGATTGTGAAGCTATTGGAAGTGGTGGTTGGCCGTGGGTGGCGGCGAAAACGCCGGAAATAGGCCGGAAAACTCAAATCGGAAAACAAGCTCGTAGGAGCTGTTCCGGTGGTCGTTGGAGGCTGGAAATAGGTGGGTTAGGACGGCAAGGAGTCGGTGATGAAGTGGTGAAGAAATGGTGGCCGGAGGTGGAGCGACGGCGGCGGATCGAGCCAAAAACCGTGGGGAAAGAAATGGCTCTAGGTGGCTAACGGCTGGCCGGATGGGGGAGATATTTGGTGGGAAGGTGCGCCGGAGGGAGGGGGTTCGAACGGGACCGGCGGCGGGCCAAACGGTGGCCGGACGGCGGCGGTCTGGGCAGAAAACAGTTCCGGCGACAGGGGCAAAAACAGGGCAGGTGCAGCGACTTCCGGCGGCTCTCGAAAGCAAACGGCTGGTCCGATGGCTCTGAAAATTGGTGGGGATGATCTATGGTGGAAGGGGAAGAGAACGGTGGTGACGGTGCATCAAACGGTGGCCGGACGGCGGAGAACCGGCCGGTCAAAGGGGCAGCGACGGGATGGATAAAATGGGAGAAAACGCACGGGGAGAGAGAGAGGAACCGGGAAAAGAAGA
Source organism: Carya illinoinensis (assembly GCF_018687715.1). NCBI lineage: Eukaryota > Viridiplantae > Streptophyta > Magnoliopsida > Fagales > Juglandaceae > Carya > Carya illinoinensis. The sequence continues at coordinate 20,397,823 of NC_056766.1, read as the reverse complement.
AGAAAAAGAAAGAAAAGAAGGAAAAAAAAGAAAAAGAAAAAGGAAAAAGGGAAAAAGAAAAAGAGAGAAGAAAAGAAATGAGGTCCAATCCTCACTCCGGAAACCAAAACTGATCCGCCGAAAACGATTTTAAAAACCGTAAAACGATTAAATAAAATAAACACAACATCAAATAAATTAAAAACCAATTCAAATACATTAATTTAAAATAAATAAACCAATATATTAATTAAATTAAAAACAACCCTTCAGTGAAAATACACGTAAAAGCGGGTCATCACATCCTCCCCTCCTTAAAACAAATTTCGTCCTCGAAATTTGCAAGATCAACTACCAGCGCCAAAAAGATACCATAAACAACTCCGATTATACTTGAGAAAATCATACCATCAACCATTTCCACACAAGTATGAAGAATGCACTTCCCAAAAATACTCTTATAAACAACTCCATCATATTCGCACTAATCTCCCAGAAATGCTTCACGTCTAGAACTCTTAAAGTGACCACATAAACAGAAATCACTACATCCACAAGAATTTCAAAACCGCACCCAAGTAAATTCCAACATTTAGTATCTTTCCACAATAAACTGTGTTAACCTCAATCAGCTCCTGTGTTATAACCTCCAAACCTTCATTATACACTATCTCTTGGTAACCTAATAATCACTTCCAAAATAAACCATCAATCAACATAATTTATACCACCAAATGATTAACTTCTTACTAAAACTTCAAGTCATCACTATTTTTCCAAAATCAGCACAAGATTTAAACACCTAATTATCTCTAAAATATCGCGCTTCTGTGCGCACTCTGATAACTCGCCAAAATGTAAAAAGACTATATCCTCATAAAATAACACCCTTGAGTACAAGCTAACTCTAACACCTGGAAGCAAGAAAATCCTTTACCACACTTTGATAGAAAATAAAATCTCCCAAAATCATGAATCATCACTCCTATCCCTCAATTATCTCTAGCTACCTTAATCAAATCAAAATCATCCCCTAAATTCTGAATATCGTCTAAATTTAGAGATGACTAAACACACTACGAACCACGATTGAATTCACCATAACCTTAATGAACTCTTCTTGAAAACTCACTTACCTACTTCCATTCCCATAACCCTAGTAGTAGCACGACTATGTCCTTCAATCGCATACAAAATTAAATCTCAAGACAGGCCATACTGTTTAAATCTTCAATCCATCAAAACTATGGCACTACTCTCCTGGCTTCTACTGCTTATTACCTTACGTACCTGTTTAGGCTAATCACCGTTGATTCCCAAACTTCCACTTTCAAGATTTTATTAACCACTACACATGGCGACTCAACAATCTCTCTTCTAGTTAAAAAAAAAAAATGTATATAATTCTCCCAATTGGACACTCAAACTCCAAAAGAAAGTATAGCCTCAAAATTTAAATTCCTGTGTGACCTCAAGTTACAATTAATTCTCTAAGATAGTCTCCACAATAAATGCCAACTATCACTCCAATTGGTAACCCACTTCAACTGTACACTCCGATCAACTCACTAAGAACTCGAAGTTAAAATCTATTGAATTTAATACTATCACATCTAATCCATTTCAGTACTCACCAAAGCCACTTCTCTCAAGCCAAAAAGAGACTAGGATTTGTACTCTCCGAAATCCATACACCCTCACCACCACTATAAATGGATCTCATGTACCCTTAGCTAAGATCAATAATCATTCTAACGTATAAGTGATCCATCACTTCCATTTCCAACATCCGTACCTTATCCTCAAAATAAACAAAATTTCATTTCCCAAAACTGCATCATCTATTATCCTCAACTCGGTATGAATCAATCCTAAAACTTGTCACTATAACCTCGAGCTATAACAATTATTGCCAACCCACATTCCATTGAGTAACATGTTTCGACTGAACACTCCAAACGATTCACCACTATCACATGTCGATCTCATACGTCCTTAGCCGAAACCAATAGTCATTCCAACACACAAATAGTCCATTACTACTATTTCCATCATCTCGACTCGTATCCGCAAATCAACATGAATCATTCCTATATCTGCTTAACTTATACCCTTAATATCAGTAAATAGTTATCGCTTAAAGCTTTGTACTGAAAATGACCTTAAACCTGCTAATAATCCGTTCCCAAAAGTTTATAGAACATAAGGTCTCAACTTCAATCGAATTCAATACCAACAATTAAACTATTGCTTCCAAAACCTCAATGGATCTATTTCTTCCGAACCGACAAAAATCATTTCCTAAAATCGATTACTACAACCTCGAGTTAACAATAGTCATTTTCTGAACTAAGTCAATATCTACAATCCTCAAAGAAGTATATGAGCTAGATCATTACCTTCCATTCTCAAAGAAATCTACTCTAGAAAAATTTTCATATCTATAACTCAACTCTAATCAACTCCATTTTAATGGTTACAAACTAATCACTCACTAGAGTAGATCAAGCTACAGCACTAAGTCTGTAAAACTAAGAACTCAATTCTTATTACCAATCAATCATTCAACTCTACAATTCTAAAACCTTAAATCAAATAAGAATCATCTTCCGGAACTTCTAAGATCAATGAAACTTACATCCTATAAAAGAAAATCGACTCTCAAATCTTTCAAATCCTAAAACATTAATAGATAATAAATCATTTTCTGAAATTCTCAAGATTGGTGGTTTTAATCCAAATCATTCACCTTAAACGCTGGTAAAATCTAAAGCCCCAATTGCCACCAAATTACTCATCCAAATCACGAAATCTAAAACTCGAAATTGAATTATCCCCCCCAAAGCTTGTCGAACCTAACATCTTAATTACCATAAACTTATTTTCCTAAAATCTATAAGGCCCCAAAATTTAAAACTTGTCGAAACTTCATAAAATCTAACATCGAAATTTGTTGAACTTACAACCTACTACATTAAAGACCATTTCATAAACTCCACGGAACCAAAGAACTCAATTATTCTACTTCCCTGAAAGATCATCCAGATCATGCTATTCTCTCCAGGCCTCGATAATAAAAACAAACCACACAAGGCGTTCATCACTAAAGATTAGATTAGACCCCTACCCGCCATGACTCCAGCATTCTGAGTCTCCGTAACCTCACCTCCAACGGTACCAAGAGTCACCGCGTACATTCGAGCCCGACCTAAAAGCCTCTAGTTAGTTCTATCACTGCGACGAGCTCCACGGCTTCCTTGAACTCTAATGGGGCACTCACCCACATGGGCTCTATTATAAACTCCACAAATTGGCACTCGTCCTTCCATACGAACACTTGAGGACGCTTGCGGTCGAGTTCCGGTCCGCTGAATAAATTCTGAGGTGAACCCGAACTACTTCCTTCACCATAAAAACTCTGCCTCTTATGTCCTAGAGGGGAGCCCATACTCAAGTTATGCTCTCGCTCCACAAGAGTGGCCACATCCACTAAATCCTGAAAGGTGGATATCCGATGGCTGACCACCATTGTTACATATATCTGGTCTCAAACCTTAAATAAAATTCCCTTAAATATGTCCTTAAAGTTCGTTGAACCTGCACTCTCCAATACTATAGCCTCGTTACATAAATTCTACAAAACCTTGACCTCAATCATCTTAAGCGACTTAAAGCTAATTCCTCTCCTCATTGCTACGTGAGTTCCCACCTTACTAAGATTGCCTATAAACCATGACGTTCCCTTCAGACCTCAACATCATACAAGCAAACCACGTCGCTCAAAATTCAAGCCTACTACGCTAAATGTTCATGCCTAATGATAGTATCCTCGATTATACCGCCTTCCTGCCACAACACAACCTTTGACCCCCTTTAAGAAAACGAATAAAACCAACATAAAACCAAAAACCAAAAACACAAAACCATATAGCAGGAAACGAAAGAAACCAGCATGCAACAACACAACTAAATAAATAAAAACAAGCAAACAAGCTCAAATCAATAAAACAAATAAAACATGTTAAATAGAAACTATACTTAAAATAAATTATAAAACACAACTTTAAAACATTCTGGTACTACCTACGGGACATGTGGTTTTACCCAGAGCCAAACCGCTCTGATACCACCTGTGACGCCCCCAAATCCCCACGCCCAAACACGGGGAAATCGAGACGTCCGGATGGTGACAACCCGGACCACCATCCTAACGACGTGTGCCAAGTGTGTGCAAGAGCGACAAAGTGCACAAGACAAACGCAGCGAGAAGCAAGTCAATAGCTAAGTACCAGAATTTTTCTTAATGTAATACAAACTGTTTAAAACATACTTAAATAAAATATTACAAAACACAAATACAGTTTTAAACAAATAAAAAGATAACATCTGCAACCCGGCGGAGCCGCATCCTCGGGCTCAGCCTCCTCCTCTTCATCCTCTAACTCTGCACCAAAAGCTACGGAACCACGAATGGTACCGCAGGTAAGTAAAATCCAAACACTACCAGATAAAAACACATATAACTCAAACAAGATGCATGAATCATGCCCAATGCACAAAGCCCATAAAACACAGTTTTCCACACACTCCAAAAAAAACCCATTTGGCCCAAAAACACATCCTTTCCGAAAAACACGCCAAAGGTCACATTTGGCCCAATATCTCGCCGGAAGTCCATCCGGCCCAATATCTCGCCAGAAGTCCATCTGGCCCACGCCAAAAGTCCCATTTGGCCTCACAAACCATTATCCAATTTTTAACCGTATGCACCATGACCTCCCCTAGGGGTCATCCGCACACCCTGGCTCCAGTGTCACACCGTAGAGTACCACCACGCATGTGACACCTAACGAGCGATGCCCAGTTCCGCGCCCCGCGCGTGCGTAGCCAAGCATCCTCTAGCCCTCGCCAGCGAAGGGCCACGGAGTCGGTGAGTAGGGCGATGCCCGGTTCCGCGCCCGGCGCGTTCGTAGCCAAGCATCCCCTAGCCCCGCTCCCGTCATCTCTCTCGACAACTCAGGGGACATCACTCAGTTTATTCCGCTCCCGAGTGACCAGAGGAGCTCCACCGAGATAATAACCCATCCCGGCTTGGGCTCGTGATACACACGCACCCGTAAAACCACTCACGCCAATACACAGGCTTTTCACACAAATCCCACAAACACATGTGCATGCACCATGAAATGCCATATCAATGCATAATAAAATAATCCAACAATCATAAATCAAATAAACAGACAACTCCGTCCTCTATCCATCCGACCCCCGAAACTCCTCGGACTCAGTCCGGAATCAACAACCAACAACAAATATTTATTGAATGAGCAATATATATTTAAATCTGTAAATAGGGTTTGGAAAATACTTACAGCGCTATACGGTATTTTTAGAAAGCTCGCGGCGTTGCAAACGGCGGAGGAAAAGCAACGTAACAGTGTAATTTACACTGTGTCCGTGGGTAATAAATTACCCATTTTTGAACGGGGACAAACCAGGGCTTAGGATTGATAGGGAATGGTTTAGGGATGATTGTGAAGCTATTGGAAGTGGTGGTTGGCCGTGGGTGGCGGCGAAAACGCCGGAAATAGGCCGGAAAACTCAAATCGGAAAACAAGCTCGTAGGAGCTGTTCCGGTGGTCGTTGGAGGCTGGAAATAGGTGGGTTAGGACGGCAAGGAGTCGGTGATGAAGTGGTGAAGAAATGGTGGCCGGAGGTGGAGCGACGGCGGCGGATCGAGCCAAAAACCGTGGGGAAAGAAATGGCTCTAGGTGGCTAACGGCTGGCCGGATGGGGGAGATATTTGGTGGGAAGGTGCGCCGGAGGGAGGGGGTTCGAACGGGACCGGCGGCGGGCCAAACGGTGGCCGGACGGCGGCGGTCTGGGCAGAAAACAGTTCCGGCGACAGGGGCAAAAACAGGGCAGGTGCAGCGACTTCCGGCGGCTCTCGAAAGCAAACGGCTGGTCCGATGGCTCTGAAAATTGGTGGGGATGATCTATGGTGGAAGGGGAAGAGAACGGTGGTGACGGTGCATCAAACGGTGGCCGGACGGCGGAGAACCGGCCGGTCAAAGGGGCAGCGACGGGATGGATAAAATGGGAGAAAACGCACGGGGAGAGAGAGAGGAACCGGGAAAAGAAGAAGAAAAAGAAAGAAAAGAAGGAAAAAAAAGAAAAAGAAAAAGGAAAAAGGGAAAAAGAAAAAGAGAGAAGAAAAGAAATGAGGTCCAATCCTCACTCCGGAAACCAAAACTGATCCGCCGAAAACGATTTTAAAAACCGTAAAACGATTAAATAAAATAAACACAACATCAAATAAATTAAAAACCAATTCAAATACATTAATTTAAAATAAATAAACCAATATATTAATTAAATTAAAAACAACCCTTCAGTGAAAATACACGTAAAAGCGGGTCATCACATCCTCCCCTCCTTAAAACAAATTTCGTCCTCGAAATTTGCAAGATCAACTACCAGCGCCAAAAAGATACCATAAACAACTCCGATTATACTTGAGAAAATCATACCATCAACCATTTCCACACAAGTATGAAGAATGCACTTCCCAAAAATACTCTTATAAACAACTCCATCATATTCGCACTAATCTCCCAGAAATGCTTCACGTCTAGAACTCTTAAAGTGACCACATAAACAGAAATCACTACATCCACAAGAATTTCAAAACCGCACCCAAGTAAATTCCAACATTTAGTATCTTTCCACAATAAACTGTGTTAACCTCAATCAGCTCCTGTGTTATAACCTCCAAACCTTCATTATACACTATCTCTTGGTAACCTAATAATCACTTCCAAAATAAACCATCAATCAACATAATTTATACCACCAAATGATTAACTTCTTACTAAAACTTCAAGTCATCACTATTTTTCCAAAATCAGCACAAGATTTAAACACCTAATTATCTCTAAAATATCGCGCTTCTGTGCGCACTCTGATAACTCGCCAAAATGTAAAAAGACTATATCCTCATAAAATAACACCCTTGAGTACAAGCTAACTCTAACACCTGGAAGCAAGAAAATCCTTTACCACACTTTGATAGAAAATAAAATCTCCCAAAATCATGAATCATCACTCCTATCCCTCAATTATCTCTAGCTACCTTAATCAAATCAAAATCATCCCCTAAATTCTGAATATCGTCTAAATTTAGAGATGACTAAACACACTACGAACCACGATTGAATTCACCATAACCTTAATGAACTCTTCTTGAAAACTCACTTACCTACTTCCATTCCCATAACCCTAGTAGTAGCACGACTATGTCCTTCAATCGCATACAAAATTAAATCTCAAGACAGGCCATACTGTTTAAATCTTCAATCCATCAAAACTATGGCACTACTCTCCTGGCTTCTACTGCTTATTACCTTACGTACCTGTTTAGGCTAATCACCGTTGATTCCCAAACTTCCACTTTCAAGATTTTATTAACCACTACACATGGCGACTCAACAATCTCTCTTCTAGTTAAAAAAAAAAAATGTATATAATTCTCCCAATTGGACACTCAAACTCCAAAAGAAAGTATAGCCTCAAAATTTAAATTCCTGTGTGACCTCAAGTTACAATTAATTCTCTAAGATAGTCTCCACAATAAATGCCAACTATCACTCCAATTGGTAACCCACTTCAACTGTACACTCCGATCAACTCACTAAGAACTCGAAGTTAAAATCTATTGAATTTAATACTATCACATCTAATCCATTTCAGTACTCACCAAAGCCACTTCTCTCAAGCCAAAAAGAGACTAGGATTTGTACTCTCCGAAATCCATACACCCTCACCACCACTATAAATGGATCTCATGTACCCTTAGCTAAGATCAATAATCATTCTAACGTATAAGTGATCCATCACTTCCATTTCCAACATCCGTACCTTATCCTCAAAATAAACAAAATTTCATTTCCCAAAACTGCATCATCTATTATCCTCAACTCGGTATGAATCAATCCTAAAACTTGTCACTATAACCTCGAGCTATAACAATTATTGCCAACCCACATTCCATTGAGTAACATGTTTCGACTGAACACTCCAAACGATTCACCACTATCACATGTCGATCTCATACGTCCTTAGCCGAAACCAATAGTCATTCCAACACACAAATAGTCCATTACTACTATTTCCATCATCTCGACTCGTATCCGCAAATCAACATGAATCATTCCTATATCTGCTTAACTTATACCCTTAATATCAGTAAATAGTTATCGCTTAAAGCTTTGTACTGAAAATGACCTTAAACCTGCTAATAATCCGTTCCCAAAAGTTTATAGAACATAAGGTCTCAACTTCAATCGAATTCAATACCAACAATTAAACTATTGCTTCCAAAACCTCAATGGATCTATTTCTTCCGAACCGACAAAAATCATTTCCTAAAATCGATTACTACAACCTCGAGTTAACAATAGTCATTTTCTGAACTAAGTCAATATCTACAATCCTCAAAGAAGTATATGAGCTAGATCATTACCTTCCATTCTCAAAGAAATCTACTCTAGAAAAATTTTCATATCTATAACTCAACTCTAATCAACTCCATTTTAATGGTTACAAACTAATCACTCACTAGAGTAGATCAAGCTACAGCACTAAGTCTGTAAAACTAAGAACTCAATTCTTATTACCAATCAATCATTCAACTCTACAATTCTAAAACCTTAAATCAAATAAGAATCATCTTCCGGAACTTCTAAGATCAATGAAACTTACATCCTATAAAAGAAAATCGACTCTCAAATCTTTCAAATCCTAAAACATTAATAGATAATAAATCATTTTCTGAAATTCTCAAGATTGGTGGTTTTAATCCAAATCATTCACCTTAAACGCTGGTAAAATCTAAAGCCCCAATTGCCACCAAATTACTCATCCAAATCACGAAATCTAAAACTCGAAATTGAATTATCCCCCCCAAAGCTTGTCGAACCTAACATCTTAATTACCATAAACTTATTTTCCTAAAATCTATAAGGCCCCAAAATTTAAAACTTGTCGAAACTTCATAAAATCTAACATCGAAATTTGTTGAACTTACAACCTACTACATTAAAGACCATTTCATAAACTCCACGGAACCAAAGAACTCAATTATTCTACTTCCCTGAAAGATCATCCAGATCATGCTATTCTCTCCAGGCCTCGATAATAAAAACAAACCACACAAGGCGTTCATCACTAAAGATTAGATTAGACCCCTACCCGCCATGACTCCAGCATTCTGAGTCTCCGTAACCTCACCTCCAACGGTACCAAGAGTCACCGCGTACATTCGAGCCCGACCTAAAAGCCTCTAGTTAGTTCTATCACTGCGACGAGCTCCACGGCTTCCTTGAACTCTAATGGGGCACTCACCCACATGGGCTCTATTATAAACTCCACAAATTGGCACTCGTCCTTCCATACGAACACTTGAGGACGCTTGCGGTCGAGTTCCGGTCCGCTGAATAAATTCTGAGGTGAACCCGAACTACTTCCTTCACCATAAAAACTCTGCCTCTTATGTCCTAGAGGGGAGCCCATACTCAAGTTATGCTCTCGCTCCACAAGAGTGGCCACATCCACTAAATCCTGAAAGGTGGATATCCGATGGCTGACCACCATTGTTACATATATCTGGTCTCAAACCTTAAATAAAATTCCCTTAAATATGTCCTTAAAGTTCGTTGAACCTGCACTCTCCAATACTATAGCCTCGTTACATAAATTCTACAAAACCTTGACCTCAATCATCTTAAGCGACTTAAAGCTAATTCCTCTCCTCATTGCTACGTGAGTTCCCACCTTACTAAGATTGCCTATAAACCATGACGTTCCCTTCAGACCTCAACATCATACAAGCAAACCACGTCGCTCAAAATTCAAGCCTACTACGCTAAATGTTCATGCCTAATGATAGTATCCTCGATTATACCGCCTTCCTGCCACAACACAACCTTTGACCCCCTTTAAGAAAACGAATAAAACCAACATAAAACCAAAAACCAAAAACACAAAACCATATAGCAGGAAACGAAAGAAACCAGCATGCAACAACACAACTAAATAAATAAAAACAAGCAAACAAGCTCAAATCAATAAAACAAATAAAACATGTTAAATAGAAACTATACTTAAAATAAATTATAAAACACAACTTTAAAACATTCTGGTACTACCTACGGGACATGTGGTTTTACCCAGAGCCAAACCGCTCTGATACCACCTGTGACGCCCCCAAATCCCCACGCCCAAACACGGGGAAATCGAGACGTCCGGATGGTGACAACCCGGACCACCATCCTAACGACGTGTGCCAAGTGTGTGCAAGAGCGACAAAGTGCACAAGACAAACGCAGCGAGAAGCAAGTCAATAGCTAAGTACCAGAATTTTTCTTAATGTAATACAAACTGTTTAAAACATACTTAAATAAAATATTACAAAACACAAATACAGTTTTAAACAAATAAAAAGATAACATCTGCAACCCGGCGGAGCCGCATCCTCGGGCTCAGCCTCCTCCTCTTCATCCTCTAACTCTGCACCAAAAGCTACGGAACCACGAATGGTACCGCAGGTAAGTAAAATCCAAACACTACCAGATAAAAACACATATAACTCAAACAAGATGCATGAATCATGCCCAATGCACAAAGCCCATAAAACACAGTTTTCCACACACTCCAAAAAAAACCCATTTGGCCCAAAAACACATCCTTTCCGAAAAACACGCCAAAGGTCACATTTGGCCCAATATCTCGCCGGAAGTCCATCCGGCCCAATATCTCGCCAGAAGTCCATCTGGCCCACGCCAAAAGTCCCATTTGGCCTCACAAACCATTATCCAATTTTTAACCGTATGCACCATGACCTCCCCTAGGGGTCATCCGCACACCCTGGCTCCAGTGTCACACCGTAGAGTACCACCACGCATGTGACACCTAACGAGCGATGCCCAGTTCCGCGCCCCGCGCGTGCGTAGCCAAGCATCCTCTAGCCCTCGCCAGCGAAGGGCCACGGAGTCGGTGAGTAGGGCGATGCCCGGTTCCGCGCCCGGCGCGTTCGTAGCCAAGCATCCCCTAGCCCCGCTCCCGTCATCTCTCTCGACAACTCAGGGGACATCACTCAGTTTATTCCGCTCCCGAGTGACCAGAGGAGCTCCACCGAGATAATAACCCATCCCGGCTTGGGCTCGTGATACACACGCACCCGTAAAACCACTCACGCCAATACACAGGCTTTTCACACAAATCCCACAAACACATGTGCATGCACCATGAAATGCCATATCAATGCATAATAAAATAATCCAACAATCATAAATCAAATAAACAGACAACTCCGTCCTCTATCCATCCGACCCCCGAAACTCCTCGGACTCAGTCCGGAATCAACAACCAACAACAAATATTTATTGAATGAGCAATATATATTTAAATCTGTAAATAGGGTTTGGAAAATACTTACAGCGCTATACGGTATTTTTAGAAAGCTCGCGGCGTTGCAAACGGCGGAGGAAAAGCAACGTAACAGTGTAATTTACACTGTGTCCGTGGGTAATAAATTACCCATTTTTGAACGGGGACAAACCAGGGCTTAGGATTGATAGGGAATGGTTTAGGGATGATTGTGAAGCTATTGGAAGTGGTGGTTGGCCGTGGGTGGCGGCGAAAACGCCGGAAATAGGCCGGAAAACTCAAATCGGAAAACAAGCTCGTAGGAGCTGTTCCGGTGGTCGTTGGAGGCTGGAAATAGGTGGGTTAGGACGGCAAGGAGTCGGTGATGAAGTGGTGAAGAAATGGTGGCCGGAGGTGGAGCGACGGCGGCGGATCGAGCCAAAAACCGTGGGGAAAGAAATGGCTCTAGGTGGCTAACGGCTGGCCGGATGGGGGAGATATTTGGTGGGAAGGTGCGCCGGAGGGAGGGGGTTCGAACGGGACCGGCGGCGGGCCAAACGGTGGCCGGACGGCGGCGGTCTGGGCAGAAAACAGTTCCGGCGACAGGGGCAAAAACAGGGCAGGTGCAGCGACTTCCGGCGGCTCTCGAAAGCAAACGGCTGGTCCGATGGCTCTGAAAATTGGTGGGGATGATCTATGGTGGAAGGGGAAGAGAACGGTGGTGACGGTGCATCAAACGGTGGCCGGACGGCGGAGAACCGGCCGGTCAAAGGGGCAGCGACGGGATGGATAAAATGGGAGAAAACGCACGGGGAGAGAGAGAGGAACCGGGAAAAGAAGAAGAAAAAGAAAGAAAAGAAGGAAAAAAAAGAAAAAGAAAAAGGAAAAAGGGAAAAAGAAAAAGAGAGAAGAAAAGAAATGAGGTCCAATCCTCACTCCGGAAACCAAAACTGATCCGCCGAAAACGATTTTAAAAACCGTAAAACGATTAAATAAAATAAACACAACATCAAATAAATTAAAAACCAATTCAAATACATTAATTTAAAATAAATAAACCAATATATTAATTAAATTAAAAACAACCCTTCAGTGAAAATACACGTAAAAGCGGGTCATCACACAAAAGCTGACTTGGCTACACATAATCGGTAATCTAATATATAGTCTTATCTTTACGTATTTTTTTATTAAAAAAATAAGTAGAAATAGTTATTAAAAAGTTAATTTTATTATATAAATTTCAGATTTATACATTTTTATTTAAAAGAAGTACACATAAACTACCTAAGTATAATATCATTTCTCATACACAATAAGATATCAAGCTAAACTAGACGATTTCGTACACCCCTTACTCATAAAATTCACGTGATTGTTAAATGAAACGGTACGTTTGAAAAAAGTTAAAAAAGAAATTAAAAGAGAAATTATATTTATATTTTTAAAATAGACAACTCTATGTACTTTTTAAAAAAAAATAATAATATTTATAATTTTAGAGTATATAAATCTTTTATACATTTTTAAAAAGAATGAAAAAATAAATATGTAATTTACATAAAAAATTATTTTTTTAATAAATTATAACACTCTTTTTCAATCGGGTGCATGAGATTTACAGTTCTTAGAATTTTATCTAATATTATTTATTAAAAAATAAATAAATATATATTTTACATAAAAAATTTACCTTTTGTTAATAATAAATTTTATTTTATTTTTTAAAAAAAGAAATGATATTTATAATCGAGAAATATTTAAATACAGTATAATTTTTTTTAAAAAAAAATAAAATTTACTATTAAAAAATTATTTAATTATTCAATTTTTTTAAAAAATATTATTTAACATTTACTTACTTAGTTATTATAAATATAATTTCTGTTTTAAAATTATTCCTAACGTTAATTAAGTTAAAATATAATAGACGTCATTGCGCAGATCGCGATGCTAATAGTTTTCTTTTTCTTTTTTTAAATCACAATAATAAAAGGATTAGGTGGCTCTTCGGGATAAGATAGGGACACGAGCACGCAGTGGATACGTGCTTTGTGTTAGCGGGGCTAGAGTCCACCAAACCTCCGAAACAAACAAAATTTGAAAAAAATAAAAAAAAGGATTAGGAGATCGAGGCAGCTAATGGCAGAGCGTCTGGCACTGACACTGTCACCACCCGCCATGGTTTCCTCCTTCGGCACCCACGCCGCCACCTCTTCTCTCATTGTCCCCGGCACCTCCGCCGCTGCCCCTTCAACCAGACTCTCTTTCTCTTCTTCTTCTTCTTCCACTACTCTCGCCTCTCTCAGATTCCTCAGATCCTCTCCTCCCGTCTCCCATCTCTTTCTCAACAGCAAGGTCCCTTGTCTTTCTCTTTCTCTTGCTCTGTTTGTTTGTTTTTCTTTGCGTTTTATTCGTCTCTTAAAATTTTGTCTCTTTGAATTAAACTTTTTAGAAGCGATTGCCGGTGCCTCTCGTATCAGAGAGAGGTCTGAGCGCCGCGGTTACTCCGAAATGCGTGGCCCCCGATCCCGACCAGTTGAAGGGTGCCAGAGAGGATATTAAAGCGATCCTCAAGACCAGCTTTTGCCATCCTATTCTGGTATCTTTTTTAACCGATGAATTTCAATCTAAGTCCCTATGTTTTAATACTTACTCTTTCGATCAAATGCATTGGGTATTGGAGTTGAACGATGTCATTGTGTGCCTCCGTATGTTGTAGAACTCAGGGTTCTCTTGCGTTTTTCACCTTCGCAAAATGCTTTTTTCTTTTTTATGAGTACCTTCGCAGAACGGTTGCAAAGATGATGTCTTAATCCAAAATTCAATTGCATTTATAGTTGGATTTAAATTTTCATTGAAACTTTTTCTCTCCCCCTTCCCTCTCTATCTACCTGACTTATTTGTATGAAAACAGGTTCGCTTGGGTTGGCATGATGCTGGTACTTACAACAAAAACATTCAGGAATGGCCACAAAGAGGTGGAGCTAATGGGAGTTTGAGATTCGAGCCTGAGCTTAAACATGCAGCTAATGCAGGTATGGTTCAACATTGGCTGTTATTAAGTTTGGTTGATGGTGATATAGTCTTATGAGCTTGCATTTTCAGGTCTCGTAAATGCATTGAAGCTTATTCAGCCTATCAAAGATAAGTACCCTGGTGTGACATATGCAGACTTGTTTCAGTTGGCCAGTGCTACTGCAATTGAGGTTCTCCTTACTCTAGAAATTGTTATGATCGGAACTTACAATTTACAAGATTCTACTAACTACAAGTGCTTCGGAAATTTCAGGAAGCCGGGGGCCCCAAAATCCCTATGAAGTACGGAAGAGTGGATGTCACAGCACCTACAGATTGCCCAGAAGAAGGGAGGCTTCCTGGTAAGAGGACCATACAAACAAACTAGTGAATGCATCTATTCAATCTAGTTCACACACTGTACATCGTTCAAAAATGAAAACCTCCATCATCTCCAGCCCTGAAAGAAGTAAAATGAGAGAATCTGTCACAGCCAGGCCTTGTGCTCCTCCATAGACCAACCTTGAGATGTCTGTACCACCTTAGAATACTTGTCCCATGCCTCTATATATTTCACCTATAACGTAACACAAAATGATCTTCCACCTCACCAACCGCCATAACAATTAACCCAATAGGGCATGGTTAAAAGTGCTGAATTTTTCTTGCCCTTTAGCATCTTGTGCTTCAGATGGGGAACATGCCATATTCCATTCCACTAAATGAGACTTAAATTCCTCATTAATTATCCCACCCCATGAAAATCCTGCTACAGAAACTCTTGTTAGCCACACCAGTAGTCATAAGAAGCATGATCCTTTCACCTTTAGTTAAGAAAAATTTCTCCCATCCTGGCAATCTATTCTTTCTTTTCTAAGATTCACACGGTAGAATTATTAATGAAGATCCCAGTTCCCAAGGGCAAACTAAGTTAGCTCATAGGTAATGATCCCTCTTTATTGCATAAAAATGATGCGAGCCCCTCCACTTCTTCAATTTCCAAAGCTGGGACTAATTTATTGTTTCCAAAATTAAGTTTTAAACCAGAAATGGCCTCAATGTAAAGAAGAAAAAACCAAATGCATTCCAGATTTTCAGTTGTAGCATCACGAAACAGGGTGGCATAGTCTGTGAACAGGAGATGATAAAATTTTAATGCACCCCTTCCCACCTGACAGACAGATTACCATCCGTTAAAGCTCTCAAAAGCTTCCAACTAAGGTTCTCTGTTACTGGAACAAATGACAGAAGGTAATGGGTCCTCTGTCTCAACTCCCTAGAGCTATTAAAAAGGTTAGTGTGGGTCCATTTACCAGAATTGAGAATCTAATGGTGAAAATGAAAGTTATTAATCATCTCCTCCATTTCTTTTCAAATTCAACTCTGCCAATAAATAAATTAGACTCCCAACACAGTTTTTAATGTATTAGCTAGAACCTTCACCAAAAAACTGCACATGTTTACCACCAAACTATCTGCCAAAACTTCATCATGTTTTTGGCTCCAGTTTCCTTTGGTGTACTAGTTATGAAAGAAGCATGCACTGTTGAGATCTTCTTTCCTTGTCAATGGATTTTTAAGTGCAATAGAACTTCCTGTTGCTAAGAAAAGTAAGCATATAATCTGTTATTCAATGTTGTCTCTATTGTATGCTTAGATACCTTGTTGCTTTGGTTCTTTGGTCACAAAAATGTTTTCTAGATTAGCTTTCTTTGGTTAGCCTTTTTTGGTTTCTTTCTCTCTGTTTTTTTTTTTTTTTCCCTAACTTTCTTAATTATCTAATGCTGCTTGTCCATCCACTTTTCTTCAATTCTTACAACCTTATTTTGGAATATCATCTGATGATTAGATGCTGGTCCCCCTTCACCTGCTGATCATTTACGAGAAGTTTTCTACAGAATGGGGTTAAGTGACAAGGTAATTTTCATGGTTCTGTATGCTTGGTTTTCTGGTATTACCTCTCTATGCATGTGATGCTTACCTGTGAGATGTTTTATGTGCAGGAAATAGTTGCATTATCTGGTGCGCACACACTGGGAAGGTCAAGACCTGAACGCAGTGGTTGGGGGAAGCCGGAGACAAAGTACACGGTATTGAATCATCGTCTTCTGCTTATGTGGGCAGAAGATTATTTTCACTTGGTTAAACATTTCATGCTCAACTCTTGCAGGGATTTTGGATTGTTCTATTAAATGAGCATAGCGAATCTGTAATTGTAGATAATTCAAAATGAGAAAATTGGGAAAATTTTCTTTGGGTGCTCCTCATAAATCACTTTCTATATGGGATGGGGTCATTGAGAAAATTGAGAGGCGGCTAGCTGGTTGGAAAAAAAATCTATTTATCAAAAGGGGGAAGAGTTACATTGATTAAGAGTACTTTGTCTAATCTCTCGACATACTTCCTTTCACTTTTTCCTTTACCCACGGGGATTGCAAAAAATATATATATAGGATTTTTCAAAATTTCTTGTGAGATGGTTATGGGGAGGAAAGAAAATTTAATTTGGTGAGTTGGAATAAGGTTTGTCAATCGGTTTCATGTGGAGGTTTGGGTGTGAGAAATTTAAAACCTTTCAATAAAGCTTTTCTCGGGAAATGGCTTTGGAGGTATCTTTTTGAGAGTAATGCATTATGGAAACAAATTGTGGATATTGAATATTATGGGAGGATGTGGGGGAGCTGATGCACAAATGAAGTTAAGGGGGTGTATTGGGTGGGTTTGTGGAAGTCCATCCGTTTGGCATGGGGGGATTTCATTAAAACATAAAATTTAAAGTGGGGGATGGGGCAAATATTTATTTTTGGCATGATACTCGGTGTGGGGATTCAGCTCTCAAGTACATTTATCCTAATTTATTTAGGATTGCTAGAGATAAAAGGGCTGCAGTGGCTGAGTCTTATAAGATTTCTAATAACATGCTTCAGTGGAATGTGGATTTCAACAGAAATGTGCAGGACTGGGAAGTGGGTGAGGTATCGGACTTTTTAGGAAGATTATATGATATGAAAATTGATCAGAATAGAGAGGAGAGCCTGTTGTTGTTGCATTCAAATAATTCCAGATTTACTGTAACATCTTTTTGTAAGGCATTAATGTCAGGGAGTTAAAGACTATCCCTGGAAATGTATTTGGAGGGCAAAGGTGCCTAGCAAGGTTGCATTTTTTCTGTTGGCTGGTGTCTCTCAGGAAAATATTAACCATGATAATTTGAGGAAGAGAGGTTTATTTGTGGTTGATTGGTGTTTTATGTGTAAGAAGGATGGTGAATCTGTTAACCATCTTTTTCTTCACTGCGAGGTGGCAACAATATTGTGGAATGAGATTTAGCAAGGATAGGCATTGCTTGGGTGATGCCTATGCATGTGGTGGACTTTTTGGCTAGCTGGCGAGGTTCAATGGGATGTAGATGCAGTATAGCATTATGGAGGATGATTCCATTATGTTTGTTTTGGTGCTTATGGCTAGAAAGAAATGGGAGGTTTTTTGAAGATTCTGAACATTCTATGGGGGAGTTTAGGGATTTTTTCTTTAGCACTAAGTTTTTGGGTGAAGAATCTTGCAAGGGAAGGGGACGTCTGTAATGTTTTATTTTAGTTATGTTTTGCTTTAGCATGTATTTAGGTGTACTCACTTGTATGCATCCTGTGTATTTGGGCTATGCCTATTTACTCGGAATAAAATTTCTTATTATCTATAAAAAAAAATAAAAAAAAAATTAATTCACAATGATATCCATAGCCACTAGTCAGACTGTCAAAGTTTCTTTACCTGCTGAGGAAATATTTGATTTGTGTTAGATGATGAACCACAATAAATTCTGCAAATTAATTGGTTCCCTAATCGACAGTGAAAAATAGCTTTAAGTAATATCATCATATGATGAGACTATTGTATAATGAAATCGTAGTTTTGCCACCATCGCATTGGCTGTACTTCATGATCATATTATCAAGTACATCCTTTAATCCAGTTGTTCTAGAGGCAGCAATTGATGCTGAATAGACATTTCTTAAGTCCTTATACATGGGCTGCTTATCCTCATTTTCTTAGACTTTATTAGCATTGAGATTAAATATATATGAGGGCTATCATGAGACAATGGAGACCAAGGAGATTATCACCTGATACCTGGTGACAGCTCTAACAATAATGTTAGAATCCTTTTCTACCATGTTAACTATACCAGACCAAAGAGATTGAGGAGATTATCACCTTTATCAGCAACGTATGAGCTTTTTTATCGGCATTATGGCTCTTTTTCCTTTGTATTCTATCTGTTATTGATGCTTCTTCTACTAATTAAGATCTTTCTATGTTCTCATTTATTTAATGCAAATGATAGCTCAAGAATCTACTTACCGTAAAACATTGGCTTAAGAATCTAAGATTACAAAAAAGAATCTAAGATTAAGTAGTAGTCACAGCTGTAATGAAAATAGAAAGTTGAAGAAGAAAAATGGCAAAACCAACTGCTAGAAATATGACTAGCATCTTTTATATGACAGAAAGATGGGCCTGGAGCACCAGGAGGACAGTCCTGGACAGTGCAATGGCTGAAGTTTGATAATTCCTACTTCAAGGTTTGAAAATCGCCATGCCTTCTTTATATACTATGAAATGCATCCCTTTTGCTGATGATGATTGCTCTATCAGGATATCAAACAAAGAAGGGATGAAGATTTACTGGTGTTGCCAACTGATGCTGTTCTTTTTGAAGATCCATCATTCAAAGTAAAATTAAGTGAAGTTTTCCATTGAGACGGGTGTATATGGTGTAAATTGTTTTTTGATACATTGCATGATTTGCAGGTATATGCTGAGAAATATGCTGAGGATCAGGAAGCATTTTTCAAGGATTATGCTGAAGCCCATGCAAAACTAAGCAACCTTGGAGCAAAATTTGATCCTCCAGAGGTTTGTTATCCTTTGCTTGTGTTTGTTGACTTTTCATAGGATGCTAATCAAGTGTGAGTAAATTAATTTATGAGCCTTACTTTGGGATGACATGCTGGATATTAGACAAAGCTCGGCCAAGCCTACATGACATTACCCACATTCATGTTTTAGAGGTTTTTCATGAACGAACAAGAGATTTAAAATGCTAAAAGTAGCTCTTGATCAATGACTTGCTACAGAGACGTGCAGTTGTAGTTGTAGTGCTAAATTACACCCAAAACTTTAAACTTGTGGTTCCTGTGGAAATATTTTGATTTGTTTGGTTTTCTATGTTTTTACAATCCCAAGCCCTTTAGAGGCATAGAGAACATACATTTGTAGATGCACAGACCCACAAATGCACACAAATCACATTGAACTATTATATTTTCTTTCTAATGCAACTGATGAGTATTCTGAATGAACTGCTATGAATTTGGCGGTCAGGGTATTGTGATTAATGATGGTTCCCCAGAATCTGCACCAGAGAAGTTTGTGGCAGCAAAGTACTCGTCTGGGAAGGTTGTAAGCCTGATGAACTTACATCCTAACATTATTTTAGTTGATGGCTGTTAGAATGTGCTTGCATTTTTGGCATGAAATGATCTGGTGGAGTCAGACAATTTATATTCATCATCTTTACTTTTCATGATTTGCTGCAGGATTAAGAAAGAAATATCATGTTTTCTTGTGCCGTGTCTTTTAATAAGAAGAAGCTATTTTCAAATCCTGTCAACTCACATCTAATGCATGGAAGAAAGGAATAAAATTCAATAGTCTTACCTATGTACTTGCAGAGAGAGCTGTCACAGCCTATGAAGGAAAAGATTCGAGCAGAGTATGAAGCATTTGGTGGAAGCCCAGATAAGCCTCTACCGACTAACTATTTCCTCAATATTATTATTGTGATTGCTGTTTTAGCAGTTTTGTCATCACTAGTTGTGAACTAGGTTTTCTGAGCTTTCTTTTTTGATAAGTGGTTTTCTGAGGTTATTAATGAAAATTTCGTTGTTTATGTGCACTTCGGTTTACTCTGGCATTACCAATGAGTGAATGGTGGCTCTTGTTGTATCCATACAAGTTTCATACTGGAAATGAAAGTAGCAATTTAGGATTTGTAAATGTTTCAACGTCTCAAAGCACATGGTAACTTACAATATTATATAATAAGTTCTTCATAGTAAGGTTTGCTACTAATAGATGTGAAAATATATAGATATAAATAATTTGTGCAATATGATTAGTAAACTAGAGAACAAGGAAAATAACAAGCACAATTTAGAAAGATAAGAGACTGGTGTCGAGGCATGTTGTGATGGATACTTTTCTTGGAGTATAATACCCTCTGAATCAAAACATGCATTAGATTTATTAACAATCTACTCTCAAGATACAATAACTTATGTTCCCATTTTATCTCATGTACGGTACACAAAAGAGGATATCTACAAATTTGATATAAATTAGTAAAAGTCCAACGAAAAAAAGAAGACAAAAATAGAAACCAACAATAGCAACTCATTTGCAAGTCCCTCTGGTTCTGGATTTCCTTAATTTCCATGAACTAGTTCCTCCCACATTTAAGGGGCTGGGGTATGGAAAATGATGGTACCTCCAAAGCAAAATCGATAATTTGCCAAATCTCCCCCTCCCAGAAGTTTAACATTAGGATTTGTTATTTGAAACTTGCAGTGAATAAATTGCTCATCCCATTATATGAAGTTCTCTTGTGTGTGTGCGCGTATGTGTGTGTGTGTATATATACACACACACTAGTAAAGGCACAACGTGCACTGCATGTGCGCCCAGTTGAAAAAAAATGGTAGTAAATGAAAAATGAAAAGGTCATCAGAAATATTTAAACAAATTTAAAACCAATCATAAATTTACATAAGTTAAGTAAACTTAATAGAGATCATAAATTTTATACAAGTCACTATTCTAGATATGGTAGATGATCAATGTATGAAATAATGAAAAAATATAAAGAAGCAAAACGTTGAATAAAGTGTATTTAAATTACAATTTTTTTTCTCTTTCTTTTTCTAGTTAAATATAGCGGATGATTTTTAAATTGACTCAAATGTTTTAAAATCTTAAAAATATTTTAAAAGTCCAAGATCATTTTAAATAACGTAGTTGTAGTGTTATTGAACAAATTCTAATTTTCAAGTAAGCCCCTTTATATTTTAGACTCCCAAATATAAGATAGTTTTATGAAATCATTTTATTTAAATGATTTTATTCTTTTAGGAATATTATTTAATATTCATAAATTTATTTTATGTTAAAAATTATCCTTATTTAGATGACTCTATTTTCCTAAAAAATACTTTTATTTTATAACGGAAAATATTATTTTTGTATTAAAAATAAAAGAATTTTGTTTTAAAATTTAGTGTATTTCCTTTCAGTTTGATTATCATCCATTTTAGGATTCTAAACCGTCGATTTAAATAAACTTTTATCCTTAGATTAAAAGTGAAACATGTGTAAGGCTAGATTAGTCCGTCCCTTCTCTTGTTTGGTTTTATGCAATTTAAATTCATCGTCATTTTTCTGTTTTTCTTTTATGGGGTGGACCAGCGGAGTATAAAAAGTTGTAGACTTTTTTTAAATTATCAAATTAGTGTCAGAACTTAGCTTTTTGTTGTTTTTCTTTTTTGCTTTTTTTAAAGCTTTCGTTCTACAGCCCCGTGCGAAGGGATGTTAGCTTTTTCTTTTCTTTTTTTCTTTTTTTTTTTCCTGTTCATATCTTGTCGATTTCCTCCTATTGCCCCTAGTACTCGTAATCAACAGTGTTGGCAACTCTTGCCTTCATTCCACATTATGCGAACCAAACAAAGGCATCTTCTTCTTCTGCATTACTCTCTATTTTCAAAGGCAAAAAAGTTTGTTCTTCTTTCCCTCTGTCTCTCTCTCCCCTTCTCCTTCTCCTCCATCGAAACCTTCTACTATTTATCAAAATTCTCTCTCTCTCTCTCTCTCTCTCTCTCTCTCTCTCTCTCTCTCTCTCTCTCTACGAGAGCTCATTGCAGCCTCCTCCATCACCAACGATGTCAAAAGAACTTAAGGTAACTCTTATGTTCCATCTATCTCCCTCTTTTCTCTCTTCGTGATTTTGTCGGACCGTTTCTTCACTCATCTCTATTTGGTGGGATTTCCATCAACTGCTTGCACAAAATGAGAAGTGACAGAGTGTTAAGATTCCTAACACAGAGTCAGGCCTAAAAAGAAATAAGACACGAACCGTATAGCTGTAAGTCTACCAACTCTCATATCTCTTTTATTTTTGATTATTTAATCTTCTCACTACCATATATTTTTTATATCTAAGCAAATATTACAGATTTTGTTTGGTTTGGTTTGATTTCATGCATGTGTATTCATCCCCTTTTTCCATGTATATTTTTTGAAGAACTTTTTTTTTAACATCCATACATGTATTTGCGTTTTGATTTGGTTTGGAAAAGGGAAATCTAAGATTGGAACTTCGTTATAAAGGCATGGGCAAGATAGGAAAAAAAATAATGGACAACAATAAAAAGAAAATTGTGAAGAGATAAGTGAACTACTGTAAAATTACACTTTACACAATCGGTTAGAGGAATAAAAAGTACAAAACTAAGGGAATTTTGGGAGAAAAGTGAGCAAAATTGGCAACAAAAAAAAAAGGACGTAAATACTGTTAATCCCTGTTGACATTTATTTAATAGACTAATAAAGGCAACGTCCTTTGGACGTTTGCCTAGTGTGGGGCATAATTCAGACTGCAAAACAAATCTTCATGCTGTTATCAGCTTTGACAAAATAAAATTAGGACGTTTGCCTAGTGCTGGAGTATAAGTTTGGTTGTTAATCAAAGAAAATGATTAAAATAAAAAATTGTATAACCTTTAACACTATGTTGATAAAATAAATATTAATAAAAAGAAATTTAAGAATTTTTGTTGGACCAAAAACACATAAATGTCAAATCTGATATTTTCGATAAAAGAAATAAAAACATAGATGAAATCTTCTAAGAAGTCAGTATTGAAAATCTAGAAATTGAGAATTAAGTGTATTTCAACAGAAATAACTTTATGAATTATACTAATATATACAAATAGTAGACTAATAATCTCCAAAACGATCAAAATGTACCCAAATTACCCCAAGCAAATTAATCATAATATGGTTATTTGTACAAGCAATTAAGCTCCAATCAAATAATATGTCCAAAAATCTCTTTTTTGAATGTTGATGCAAAAATTAATATAGATAAAATAAAATCCAAACTTATTTAAAAGTTGATCAATAATAACTAAAAGTGGCTAACGACACCTAGAATTGTCTTAGATATTATCAACAACTAACACCAGCTAAGATGATAATATTGATATTATTAATTTAATAGAATAAAAAATCTAAATCTGTTTTCACCTAGTTTTAATTTATTTTCTATTTATTTATCTATATATGTTAAGGGCAATATGCATAGCATGTATAACCAAATAATATAAATAAAAAAGATAAAGAGACTGAGTACTATATTTATGTATAAAAATTCAATAACCATAACTTTGAAGTGATTAGTAAGTAAAACTTACTATTTAATTCCAAACAAATGGTTAATTATAAGAATTCAGACAACTTTCTTATCATTTTTGTAAATAAAAGATTATAAAAAAATTGACAAAAATAAAAAATATAAAATACATGACTTTATTTTTTTTACTTTCCATTATAATGTTTATATTAATCAAGAATTGTTTATAAAAATTTTCAAAATTTTGGAAAAAGTTTTGAAAAGAATAGGACTAAATATTCGACTCATGCACACAAATTTACAAATCATAAAATTTCACGTCATAATTAGTTTTACCAATTTTATTTATTTATATGATTCTCTTGTTCCAACGTGTCAACAGCCACCTTATTAATTAGTTTCTTTAATCTTAGTGAACATGATCTATTATTTTTATTTAATCTTAATAAAAAAGTGATCGACAATACGCAAGAAACTTATGACACTGAATTAACATGGGAAAATTTTATAATGAAAAAAGACTTTAATTTATTGTTAATCTACTGTTGCACAACAAATTTTAATTTACTGTTATACTTGAAGATATTTAGTCAAACAAGTGTAAATATAAAAATTGTATTGAGAATTAAAAATATAGAAAAATGAAATTTTAAATTTTTTTTCAGTTAGTCCTTAACTTGTTAAGAAAAAAATTGTGCGAATTCTTATAATGAGGTGTTCGTTTGAAAGCAAATAACAAAAAATTACTTTACTTACTAATCACGCTATCATTTACATTATTTCTAAATAAAATGGAAAATTTTTACAAATTATGTGT
Organism: Carya illinoinensis; assembly: GCF_018687715.1. Lineage (NCBI taxonomy): Eukaryota > Viridiplantae > Streptophyta > Magnoliopsida > Fagales > Juglandaceae > Carya > Carya illinoinensis. The sequence continues at coordinate 20,373,116 of NC_056766.1, read as the reverse complement.
GAACAAAAAATGATAAACATTATTATTAAATTTGCAATAATTATTAATGTATAAATTAAAACAACTCAAATTAATATCATCAATTTATCTTAATTACAAGTGAACTTTTATGAATATAAAAAAATTAAATAATATTTTTTCAAATGAGAAATAAAAATGAACATACCAGGAAGTGGAGCACAAACAGAGGAACAACGTGGACACAACAAATTGATACCAATCAGATTGATGAGTAATCAAATAAAAGCAAAAGCACAAATCTGTAAAAAAAAAAAACGTACATAAAAAAATATTCTAACTATAAAAAAGATGATATTAATAAAATATATAAAACGAAAAAGATAAAAGGCTATAAGAAAACCTACAAAAAAATGGAAATGCTATTTTGTTTTATTTTTTATTACAATATTTGTGTTAATAAATTAATGTTTATCAAATTTTTAAAATTTTTCAAACAAATTTTTTAAATAAAGAGACTAAGTACTATATTTATGTATAAAAACTCAATAACCATAACTTTGAAGTGATTAGTAAGCAAAATCGTAATGGTGTTTTACTATTTGATTCTAAATAAACAGTTAATTATAAGAATTCATACAATTTTCTTATCATTTTTGTAAATAAAAGATTGTAAAAAAAGACAAAAATAAAGAATATAAAAAAGATGACTTTATTTTTTTTACTTTCCATTATAATGTTTATATTAATCAAGAATTGTTTATAAAATTTTTAAAAATTTTGGAAGAAATTTTCTAAAAAAATAGGACTAAATATTCAACCCATGCACACAAATTTACAAATCATAAAATTTCAAGTTATAACTATGCAAGAAATTTATAACACTAAATTAATATGGGAAAATTTTATAATGCAAAAATAAACTTTAATTTATTGTTAATCCACTACTGCACAACAAATTTTAATTTACTGTTATACTTGAAGATATTTAGTCAAACAAGTATAAATATAAAGTTTATGATTATTTTGTTCTTATAAAAATGATCATTATTTTTATTTTGTAATTAAGTTGTATAAACCTTATATTTTCTTTAGAAATAATAATAACTGTAACATCAATGAAGAAAAAAAATCAAATAATAATAACATAAAAAAAAAATACAACATGCATATCAATCACAGACATTCAAAATAAAAAAAACAATTTTGATAACAATGTTTCAATTAAATTTATTATAAATTAATTATGTGGTTGAAAATTTAATTTTATCATATTTTCTTATTTTTATTTTTATGTAAAAAGAAAAAACAAAAACATCCAGCTACATATGGGTGGTGTTGTGTAAACAAAAGCAATAACACGTGGTTGTATATTGCTGATCAGATTGATAGATCACTACTGAAAGTCTGAAACCATGAGAGAGAGAGAGAGAGAGAGAGAGAGAGAGAGAGAGCGCTCTGCATTTGATGAGGAATCATTTTAGAGTTATACTACACAACCATCTACTGTTCACGCAACCCCCTCACTCCAGCCAACGTGGCTTTTTTTTTTTTTTAAAAAAAAAAAAAACGTCGGCGTTTGGTGCTCTGCATCATTTTAATTCCCCCCCCCCCATTCTTCTTCACTTCTGACGCACGAAAGCTTCCCCGCGTGCTCTGCTCCACGCCCCCGGCTGGTTTCCTTCGCCGGCCTGACCTTCTCTCCGGCCCATGTGGGAGCATTAGTTCGGACCGTTTGACTTCATCTCTCCGGCACGTTTGGCTTCATAACTCCGGCTGGGTTCGCTTCCTCTCTCGGCTTGTTTCTGTCCATACGACGAAAAAAACTTCCCCATTTATTTTCGCCGCACAATCCTCCGGTGGTTGGGTCTTTCCGGCGAAAGCAGGGGTGAGAGACAAGAAGGAGAGTCGAGTGAGAGTGAGCAGGACGGACGGGGGAGGGAAACGGCGTTTTGGTCACTCTGGCGTCGTGAGAGGGAGGATCATATGGAGGAGGACGGACGTGAGAGGCCGTATTCCGTTTATGGGTCTGAGGGGTTTTTCTTCACTCCGGCTTCGTAACAGTCCTGAGAGGGAAGAGGGAGGATCAGAGGGAGGAGGACGAACGTGAGAGGCTGTATTCCGTTTATGGGTTTGAGGGTTTTTTCTTCACTCCGGCATTGTGACAGTCTTGAGAGGGAAGAGGGAGGATTGTGAGAGGGAGGATTGTGAGAGGGAGGGAAGAGTGAGGTCTGAGAGTTTGAATGAATTTCGTGCGTTTGAGAGTTTCAATTTCGTCCCGCCCAGATTAAACCGTGATGTTGCCTCCGGACCAGGTTCGCCACGTCAAGAGTGCGTCGTGCGTTTTAAAAACCGGGGGATGGATAGATTAATTCATCATTTTAATGGACTGTTATTAATGCTGGTCGTGACCTGGACACAGTTAACAAGGAAAATGAGATAAACATAGAAGAAGAAAAAAGGTTCATTCTGAGATGCAGATCAAACTTAAAATGAGATTCTGCCGCAGTTGAGGACGAACAGCTCCTTAAGATGTACATAACGACAAATTGCTGCAAATTTTTTCACCTCACCACCAGCCCACTCACAGGACTTTGCTTTCTGTCACTTACCACATGTTATTTTATTTCCCATATTATTTGCTTTCACCTGAGATTTCATCATTTATTGTATATTTTATGTCAATCCATTTTTTTTTTTATAGGCTGTCAATCACTACCACCAGTCGTCCACCCACCTCACTTTTTTTCATGTACAATAACTCTTCTTTGTCACCCATCATATCCCTTTCAATCAATACAATTGCTTCCTTTTTCGAGACTCTTCTTCGGTTCCTCCCCGCCCTCTTTTCGCTCTCTCTCCTCTGGCCCCCCTTCTTCCCTGCCCCTTCTTTGTCTCTCCATTTCTCTTGCTCTCTCTCCTCTGGCCCCCCTCCTCCTCGCCAGCTTCTCTCTGTCTCTCCATTTCTCTCGCTCTCTCTCCTCTCACCCCCCCCCGTTAGTCTCGAATGTCTTCCTCGTCCCCCTTCTGTTCTCTTTCTCTGTTGCTTCTTCCCCGCCCCCCCTTCTGTTTTCTTTCTCTGTTTCTTCTTCCCTACCCCCCCTTCTTCTCCTCCCCTTATATTTTGTTTTGGTTTTTTCTTTTTTACCACTGTGAGCCACCATCATTGCGTTCGTCTGCTAGGTTGCCTTTGAAGAAAAGGGTAAATTTCTAAAATTTTATTTTTGAAGTAGTTATTTTTTTTTGGTTGAAGGGAGTTTTTTCTTTTGCTTTCTCGGTTGCATCTATTGTTTGAGTGGGTTTATTTTACCATCTCGTGTGTATTAAGGCACTTTGTTTGGATGGGTTTTTTTTTTTTTTCTCTCTGATGGATATTATTGGATTTCTAGGTTGGATCTGTTGTTTGTTGGAGGGAGTTTTTTTTTTTTTTTCTTATGGTTATTTTTGGGTTTCTCAGTTGGATCTGTTGTTTGTTGGGTCTCCCTCGCATCGCGGCTCAGATCCGGTGCCTATGGCTGCGCATCGCAGCCCATGACCACGTCGAACCTCCACGCTTCGGCCATACCCACCTTCCCCAGCCCACGCCGAGCTCCCTCTCCATCAGATGCCCTCTCCATCATTTTTTTTTTCTTGATGGCATCTCAAGGTGAGATTTTTTTCCTTTGTGTATTATTTTGGTGTATTGAGGCACTCTGTTTGGATGTATTTTGTTTGTGTGTGTATTTTTTTTTTAGTTTATTTCGTCTGCATTTTTTTTTTTGCATGCATTTTTCCTTATTCTTTTGAGATTGATGTATATTAGATTTCTATTTTTCACATATGCAGAACAATTTTTTTCAATCTGATAGTTTTTTTTTCAAAAATTTCGAAACAACTGGGTTTTCTTTTTTCACTTGAGTTTTTTGTTTTTTTTTTTGGTGTTCTCAGGACATACGAGGAATCAGAAGATGGAATTTCCATGATGGATTTTATTTTTTTGTTGGGTTTATTTTCTTTAAAACACAGATGTGAATACGCAAATATAGTTTTTATTTTCTTTCCATTTTATTTTTTTCCGTGATGCATATGCATATGCAAATCATCTAATTACATAATGTAACAACATTCATACAATACAATTGATTCTTACAGTATTGAGAGAAACAACAAGAACATACCTACAATTGTTAAGATTCACGACTAACTTCGTCTAGGATATTTTTTTTTTTAAGTTAGAATACAAAGAGTAGAGAGCAGAAGACACAGAATGGGAGAAACATTGATATTTAAATTTCAATCCGTTGGATTTTGTCAGACAAAGTGATAAGCTTTAACTGTAAAAAGACATTAAAATCAAGTCGGCGAATCAAAACGATACCAATGACAACGAACTGAACAATAAAATGAAGGGGCAAAATTGAAAATAAAATAGGAAAAACTAAATCGGCAATATAAAGGCTAAAATAACTGTCGGTAAAATAAAAGTGAAATACAAATCATCGTAATTGTTAAATAAAACTAAGGGTAAAATAGAAAAAAAAAGTTAGACGAAAATACTGTAGATAAGTGATTCGCACTTTATATATTAGTATAGATATAGAATATGTCCAAGTTGATGAATATCTTTATTTAAAAAAGAAAAAAGAAAAAGATAAGATTACTTGAGAGTTGAGCCTACTTCTATCTCCATTGTCTTCATATTTCCGTGTCCTAAGCCCACTTTCACTAATAAGGCTCCGCCTAAAACGGTGCTTAAATATTCGGCCTTTATGTCGGCTTCTATAACCATATAGGCCCGACTTCGGGTTAGACTTAGCTTGGTTATTCAGCTGTTTCACATAGAATAAAAATAAACATTTTAATTTTTATAAACAAAAAAAGTAAAAAAAATCTTTTAAAAGAAAGTTGGATTGACTTTATAATAAAAATAGTTTTAAAATATTATGTTTATATAATTTTGTAAATTTATTTTTATAAAATCTCTTTGACTCAATTATTTATTTTTCTTACAAAATATTTTATTAATTTCTGATAATTGGTTCGTATGAGGTGTGCTTGAATGCGGCCAAGGGTCTATGAATGTTTCAAAATTAAAAAACTTATCCAAAACAAAATGACTTTTAAAACTAAGGTCTCATTTGGATTCACAGTTAAGATAAGATGTAAAATATTTTAAATAATAGTAAAATTTTTGACTTAAGATAAGGTAAAATAGTTTAAAATATGTTTGGATAGTAAGATGATAGTAGATGAAATAAATTTTAATTTTTAGAATTTGAAAAAGGTGTGGATTCCACTATTTTATAAAGAGCCGAATAGTGCATTGTTTATGCACTGTTCATATTAGTTTTGCACTGTTTACTATTAGGTTATACTGTTCATTATTGTTTATTTAAATAGATATATTTAAAATTTAGAGATGAAATATAGTATGTTTGGATAGGAAAAATTACTGTATGGTACAAATGAGATATTCTCATTTGTATCTAGTAACCAAATCGAGCCTAAGCTAAAGCTCATAAATTTATGTTTTAAATTAAAGAAATACTACATTCAGTCGAGGAGTGCACAAGCGTCATGTAGTTGTTTTGAAAAAAAGTGTAGTCTAATATTAAAAAATTAATTAATTATAATTTTTTTATCATGCGAGTTTCATATTTATTCACTTTTTTTAAATATATTTGTATAGCACTTGCGTACTTAAAATTACAAGTATCATTTCTCTTCAAATTAAGGACTGTAGACACAATCCACAAAAATTGTCTTCTCGTACAAGCTTGATATGAATCAAATAAGTTATTAGTTTGGAACCGGCTTCATGAAATATGCATGTGGAATTGGTCAATTTCGATTTAAATTAACTGTCACGTCATTTAGTCAACACCATCACTCATCTTCTTATACTAATAAAAAAATTCAAATTCCTTATCCTCTTAAAAATTTTAACTTATTAATCATTACCTGTATATATATATTTTACCAAGTAAAACACATTGGAGCATTTTGCCCATTTCAGATAAAAATCAGTCAAAGACAATTGTCTTATTAATCTTAGGAAAGGTCGGATCATAGGATGTTATAACAGCCCACAATTTAGATTGACTTCTTGTTGAAGAGACGTGTATCTCCTGTGCCATATAGGGTGGAAATGGGACAGCCTCGTCTTTAAGCCCCACTAACATTTTTCCATTTAATCAGCGGCCAATCTAAGTAATTTTTATTGTTTGATAAGACCAATATGAGACAACTTCTTATGAACAAACAAATAAGAAATTGTCTCATATTTTCAGAGTACGGATGATATGATATTCTAATTTTATTGAATATATAACATGACATATATTTAAAGCTCTTTATAAGTATCAATTTTAACTTGCAGCTATTATATGATTGGATGAGAGTATCCCGTGTCCATTCTCTGATAATATTTAATAATTACTCGAGGTATATAAAATTCGATTTGGGTGACTAGGGTTGTCATCTTTTTTCCCAAGGTCTTCATGTCTATTACTTTGGAGAAAAAAGTATATTAGGAATCCCCATGTGTCAACCCTCAGGTATATACACTCACAGGCGTAAGAAATACACTTCCATTAGCGCCTTCTGAGGTTGTTGTGCGAGTCATCATGGAGGATGGGGAGGAAGAGTTAGGTTTTGTTTGGACACTCAAAATATCATAGAATATTAGTGAATGATAATGAAATAGTTTGGATTGAGATATTTTATTGAGTTTTGGAAAATGAGATAAAAATTAAAATAAAAATATTATAAAGTTAAAATATTCTTTAAATAGTTTTTTAACATAATTTTTGTTTTAAAATTTGAAAATTTTTTATTATTTTTTATGTTTTGTTTGAAAAAATTATAATAATTAGATAATAATTAGATAGAAAATTTGAAATTAAAAAATATTTTTATACTTGAGTGATGTTTGAGAAGGAAACATATGAGAATATCTAAAAAGAAAACTATCTGAGATACAAGGGGATCCCATAAAAGGGATAACTAACGTGACAAAGTGTCACATTAATCTGAGTTTATTGTTTTTTTAAATTTTTACCCTCGCTCCCCTCCCCCTCCCAAACCCTCGCTCTCTCTCTCTCTCTCTCTCTCTCTCTCTACGGCCTCTACTTCCCGTTGGTACCCACCCACATGTGCAGCATCAATTGACTGAGTTGGTACCAACATATTTACCGACTTGTGGATCTATTTTTTGTCTGTAAATAAATATGGTCTATCTTGTTACCCACGGATTTATTGTGGAGCTAGTGTTGAGATTAGAAGGGAAAAAAAAATCCATTTTATATGAAGAACTGTGTCAAATTGATTGGAGAAGGGCGCCTGAGTTTAGAGCACCATTACCATTTTAATCCTCCCATGAACTTCAACTAAATACTTTTTGTGAGATCTAGCTCTTTCCTATCTAACTTTTGTTTGAAAAACTATTGGTTTGATTGGATGATTATGGGAAGAGAAATGATTTTTACAGTCGAAGAGTGACGTTGCGTAATCAATACTTTAAAAAAAAGTGAGTAAATATAAGATCTACATAAAAAATATTATTTTTTTAATAATAGACTCTATTATTTTTTAAAAAGATTGTCCAATATTTGCATACTCTACGAGTATATCATTACTCTTATGAAAAAAGTTGGAAGTTTTATCTTTATATCTTTAGATGATGGTCAGAATGTCGAGGACAATGGCAAGTGAAAAAAAAAAAAAAAAGAAGGAAGAAAACCTTAGGTGTCAATGAACAAAGATTGGAATGCAGGCGCTGGGGCACGGTGAATTAATGTTCGTGGCTCCCTTTGTGTCTCTAACACTCCTCGTATAAGAATATCTGAGAGTACCTGTATTTGCAAAGTACGTACCCCTTACTCTCCCTCGTGGGTTGACTACCTCTCTACCACTGGACTATCCTCCTCTCAAATCACTTTTTGAGATCTGAGAAGGTGTCAATTTTGAACTCATATAATAACTTTTGGATCTTAATGTCAATTTTGTATTGGCCGGCATGTGTCATATTTGTCATGCAGCCTATTGCGCCTAGAAAAAAGTAATGAATGTTTAACAGATGTACCTAATTGTGATGTTTTTAAAACTTTGAGGATTAATTCTATAACTCTTTGAAAGAAGGTGCAAACTCAGGTATTGATTTGCAATGTATCCTATAAAGAGTTACATCTAAATACTAAATTGGCCATTGTGATTTGCTCGGTAGATAGATTAATTTCCGAACTTTAATTTTGAGCTTTATACTCTCCAAATTTTGAATGTTGATCAAACAAATCCCTCCATTAAAAGGCTATTACAGATCTATCAAAATATGCATCATCACCAATGAGAATCTATCATGTGTTATCTTAAAAATAAAAAATTTATATTTATATTAATAATAAAATATATAAAGTTAAACAAACATAAGCTACAGTGTGCTTAGGAGGACCCAACCTCTGCCCAAGTTGGGTCGGCCTAGTCCATCCCACCTGGGTTCCATGACCCAGGCAGCTAAGCTTAAGCCAAGCCCAAGCCGCACAACGCGGCCTAAGTTGCATTGGTCATGTAGCTTTTATTTTTAATTTTAGTATTAAAATAATTTTTTAGTTTTTAAATGACATATGAAAAACCTCATTTGTGATTATTCAGCATCTTGACATATTTGTGACTGTAGTTTATCAAAAAGACTTATTTGATCAAAGTTAAAAGCTTCGGTAGTATATAAAGCTCAAAATTAAAATTCAGGAATTAATCTGTTTAAAGAGCAAAGCATGTGGCATCTTGCTCCTCAATAAAACACTTGGCAAGAATCCATGGGTGCTAGCAAGTTGGCAACACCCAAGGTTCAAATTAGGTTAGGCATGTAACATTCAGTAGGAAGTCATGCATGTGTAAGGAAAGAGACACATGATTTACAGCGGAAAAGTAAAGGTTCAGTTTGAAGGCTAAACGTTTTAATACCAGAAACATTCAAAATAAGGCCAACCGAACACATATGGTCATCTGATTGATAATTATAAATGAAGCTCCTATAAGTGGACAAGTTCTACAACAAAAATAGGCCTACACACCTATTGCTCAGGTAGGGTTGGCTCTTTTTCCTCGGGTATCACTCATGGATCTACTTATGTGTCAAATTCTATGGTGGTGAGGAATCAACCTCTACGGGATTACCCTCTCTGTGAAACTCAACAAACAAACACACATACACACACACACACACACATGTATGTATATGTACAAGTCGTCAAGGTGAGGAATCACCATTTTCTCAGGCACATAAAACTCGTCACACCAATCATGTAATCGTTCACAATTATTGCATAGATGTTGGTCACACATACATCCATTGCTTGATGAGCCAACAAGGGGAGAGCCGCTCCACCATTCAAAATCGGGGAATCACTCCCACTTGACCAACATGGTGCAAGTTGACTTACTTGTCCCCAACACAGGTTGACTCTCATACAAAGATATATGTGTTACATAGACATAAGGTTTGTGAGAGCTCTGCTAGCACAAGTGGACAGACCAGCAATGAAGTTGAGTGGAAAGAAAGATGAAGAACACTTAGTTGGTTTGATGAAAAAAATAGCTGCTGGTGCTGCAAAGTGCAGCCAATCCAACATGTAGGCAAGTAAACTCTTTGTAGAAGGCCTGAAAAACACATCCCGATGTGAGATGGAGATGAGTGCCTTGCCTTATGGTAGGCAAGCTAGAAAAATCGCCTACTATGAAGGTGAGAACGAGGACCTAAAGAGGCTGGTGGTTCTGATGAGACAAAAGTTACCTGCTCAAGACAAGCAAATGTTACTTGCCTGACGCAAGCAAGTAACATGTAAAATGCTCGAAAGAGTGTCATCATCTTACACAGAAGCCCACACTCCACCTGAGGGGTCACATCTGGACTATTTGCAGAAGGGGTTATGGCTTGGCATGTCAAATCATCTAAACTTAGAGGTATGACCCAACGCCACGTGGAAGAACCTCATCTAAGGAAGGACTAGGAGTTGGCGTGCTGTAAGGAGGTGTGGACCATGCCCTAACCATTTGTCTTTGTCATCATGCAGTATGACAGTTAAGGTAGAAGGACTCCTATCCAAGCATACTTGGAGTCAAAAGTATGCCAAAAGCACATATAATAGTCCTGCCCTATAAAAAGGGATTTAGACATGGAACAAAATCTCACATTTGAAAGCATAAACACCTAAGATCTTGTAAAGTCAAATTCTTCAGACAAAGTAAGGAAGGGATGACAAGAGGAGTAGTGACCCCGACACTGAGAGATAGGTTAGCTTCTAAGACAATACTAGTGAATGTGGGGTGAATGTTGTATATAAAAGTCATACGCATATTATGTAACCTTCCCCTTTCGGATCATGAATAAATCTATTTTAATCATTATGTTTATTTTATATTTATTTTCTATTTTCTAAGACATTGAATGTGTTTGATGATTTCATTGATTTATGATCTCTGTACGAGAAACCCTTATCTCAGAGAGAGAGAGAGCGAGAGAGAGATAGAGAGAGAAATATGTTTCAATAATCATGGGATGGGACGGGACAGAGTACCATGAATCATTCCTATGAGACATTGCCACAAGCTTCACATAGTAAGGAGAATGTCTCTCACACACAGAGAGAGAGAGAGAGAGAGAGAGAGAGAGAGAGAGAGAGAGAGAGAGAGAGAGAGAGAGAGAGAGAGAGAGAGAGAGAGAGAGAGAGAGAGGAACTTTTATTTTAAAACTTAACCTAAACTGCAACGACGTCATTTTACTAAAAAAATAATTTTTTTTAAATATATGTAATAGTATATATGAGAAGTGCTATGGCCATAGGGATCTCACAAAATTAAAGACACAAATTGACATGATTTCATATGATATGTTTGACCTACTTTACAATAAAAGTAATTGAGCTTGATCGTGTTTTTCTAATTTTGGACTTTTCATTATCTTGATTTTTAAATAACCATTTTTTAAAAATCGTTTTATGTCATCTTTAATTTTTTTTAAAAGCTCCAAATATATTTTTATCTCTAAATGATACCTTGGTAATAGAAGAACAAAAGGCCTACATTTCAAAAATTTTGTGTTACTACATTGCACATCTTGTATTGTTATTTTGTGTTGCAATAATTTTGCTCCTTTTAATCTCATCATTAGATAAGGTTTGAAAAGTAGATAAATCTATACTTACTTTACATCCCAACCACTTGTTTATATAATTACAACAAGAGATATTTTAACCCAATCATCTGATAGACCCATTTACACTTCAGAAACATTCATTTTGCTTCAAACCTTCAGCTTCTTCTTCCTTCTCTTTAGCTCATGTTCCAGCCTCTTGGATTGGGGCTTTAACTTAAATCTCATATAGAAGAAGACTCAAATTAAGTAAGTTCTTATCTGCTTATTGTTCCTACTCTTTTTGATGGGAACCAAGGTGGAGCTATCCTTAAAGATCCCTTGTAAATTCCAGATGGGCCAATTACAAGATCAAGAGCCAAGAAGATCAAGGAAGCAATGCAAGGATTGGTGCAATCCACTTGGGATGAAGCTAGGAAGAGCCCAACACTCAAGATGGGCTTAAAGGGAAAAGAACCAGTTTTGATCCACTTGATACAACCTATGGAAGACATGACTTAAAGATTGGGCCTATTGTTGTTAAGGCTTTCAATTTGTTTAACGGTATTTTATTATTAGTTTAGAAGAAGTGGGCTTGAGGATGCTTGGCCCACGTATGTCTTATTTCTAATGGACTAGGGTTATTTTTGGGAAGGCCTTGTATTTTTGGCCAAGGGTTTATTTGGAAAGTTATAATTTTATGTCTTACTAGGGTTTCAGAAGTAACTGTAGTGCGGCGTATGGCACTGTTCACGCTACAGTACCCCGACGCATTGTTTACTTAGGGTTTTGGGGATTGTCTATTTAAACCACTTGTAACCTCATTTGAGAGGCAGACTATATGGAATTGTGATTGAGAGTTGAGTGATCTCCTCTTGTTCTTCTTGAACTTCTGAACTTATCAAGGGTAAATCAAAACCTTTGTGGCGTTCTTCCTTTGTAATCTAGGTTCTTGAGACGGGTTCTTCAATGAGTCTAGATTTTGATATAATCTAGGTTCTTTGAACGGGTTCTCATCGGGTCTAGATTCTCCATCCATATACCTGAGTTTGGCTTTCTTGGGGTTGTTTTTCCAGTATTGTTGTTGGGTCTCAAAGCAAGTCTATTGGGGTTCACATCATTTGGTAATCAGAGCAAGTTTTCCAATCAGGTGTAATTCTATCTTTTATCTATTGCATCTTTAATTCTAGGGTTTCATTGTTCTAGGGTTGCAAAAAAAAAAAAAAGTGCAGAAATTCATTTTTCCTAGGGCTGCCAGATTACTCTATCATTTTGGTTTCATGTTTATCAACATTAGGTGGCTAAATTGCTTGTTTGTGGGCTGCCAAAATTTGCAGCATCTGTAGGGTTGGAAAGTTCTGGGTTTCTTGCATCTTTAAGTTTGTCAATTCCTTGGAATGTCGTTTCATTGATTCTCTTCTATTTCCTTGCCAATTTTTATGTGTTTGAATTCAGTTGTTTGATTGTTGCAATTGAATATTGCTGTTTTTGACTAAAATAGTGAGAAAAGAAAGGAAAAGAAAAGAAATGAAAGGAAAGGAAAAGAAAAGAAAAGAAAAGAAAGGAAAGGAAAAGATAAAAAAAAAAAAGAAAAAAAAATCGAAAAAAAAAATCCGAATTTTTATTTTATTTCAAAGGGGCTGCATATATCATTATAGTTGATATATTGTCTTGTGATTATTCTTTCCCTTGTATCATTTCCTTGAGTCTTGTGTCATTTTATTCTTTCAGTGTTTTCTCTTGTTCTTGTTTCTTGGACCTAATTACTAGTTGGAATAAGACAATGTTGTATTGTCTTGATTTAGTTCAATTAGTTCTGAAAGAACTTGAGTGGCAAAACTCTTGAGGTAAAAGGCAAGAGAGTGTGAGATCATTAACGGAAAAAAAAGCCAATTAAGAGTGAAACACGAGTGGAGTGCTATTATTCGAGTGTAAACACGTAAGGGAGCGTGTGAGGTCTTTTCCACTAATAGTTTTTTTGTGTGCAGCGCGTACGATGTCTCATAAAAGTGACTCATCACCAAAGGGGATGGCAGATAACTCCTTTATGTTGCAGGCTATGTAACAACAGTTTGAACGATTGAACATGATGTTAGGGGAAGTGAGAGATAGGATGGATCAACAAGATGAAGTAATTAAAAATTTACATGGTGGGAGAGATAGGAGGAGACGTGAACCTAGAAGAGAACATGAGTATGAAGATGAAGGAGATGGTGAGGATGAGGAAGATCTAATTTCTGAAGTTGGGATGGGTAGGCATAGAGGAGTCAGGCGTGAAAGAGGATTTAGGGGAAACCCACGGGGTCGTGATGGAGTAGATAGGGACCTTGAGAGCATCAAAATGAAAATACCATCTTTCCAAGGTAGAACTGACCCTGAAGCTTATTTAGAGTGGGAGAAGAAGATAGAGTTGATCTTTGAGTGTCATAACTATTCAGAGGAGAAGAAAGTGAAGTTGGCAGTAATTGAGTTCACTGATTATGCTATTATTTGGTGGGATCAATTAGTGACCAATAGGAGGAGGAATTATGAAAGGTCTGTCGAGACATGGGGAGAGTTGAAAGCTCTCATGAGGCGGAGATTTGTACCTAGCCACTACTATAGGGACCTCTACCAGAAATTACAAAATCTGACACAAGGGTCTAGGAGTGTGGAGGACTACCATAAGGAGATGGAGGTGGCTATGATACGGGCGAATGTAGAGGAGGATAGGGAGGCCACTATGGCTAGATTTTTGTGTGGTTTGAATAGGGAGATAGCTAATGTGGTTGAGTTACAACATTATGTAGAAATAGAAGACATGGTGCACATGGCTATGAAGGTGGAGAGGCAATTAAAGAGGAAATGGACATCAAGGTACACTTCAGTTTCTAGCACTCCTTGGAAACCAAAGTGGGAGAAAGATGATCGAGCTGTAACAAAGGCAAAGACAGAACCACCTAAAGGAAACAATGAAGGAACTAGCAACAAACCCAAGTTGGCATCCCAACCTTCTAGAAATAGAGATATTAAATGCTTTAAGTGTTTGGGTTCAGGGCAAATCGCTTCTCAATGTCCAAACAAACGTGTGATGATTATGCGTGACAATGGGGAGGTGATGACTGCAAGTGAGGATGATCGTGATGAGATACCTGAGTTGGAGGATGCTAGTGATGATGATGGAGTAGAATACCCCGTAACAGGTGAGTCCCTTGTTGCCAGGCGTGCTCTCAACACACAAATTAAGATGGATGAAGCAGAGCAACAAAGGGAGAACATTTTCCATACTAGATGCCACATCAATGGCAAGGTATGTAGTATGATAATCGATGGGGGGAGTTGTACTAATGTTGCTAGCACTACATTAGTTGAAAAATTGAATTTACCTACCTTGAAACACTCTCGACCATACAAGCTGCAGTGGTTGAATGATTGTGGGGAGGTTAGGGTGGATAGACAAGTGTTAGTTACTTTTTCCATTGGGAAGTATCAAGATGAAGTGCTTTGTGATGTTGTGCCTATGCATGCTGGCCATATATTGTTGGGGAGACCATGACAGTATGATAGGAGAGTGATACATGATGGATTCAAAAACTTGTACAGCTTTGTAAAGGAGGGCAAAACAACCAAGCTTGCTCTTTTAACTCCAAGACAGGTCTATGAGGACCAACTGAAACTGAAAAGTGAGGTTGCTCAAAAAAGAAAGAGTGAAAATGAGAGTGATAAAAAAAGAAAAAGTGAAAAAGAGATTGAGCAAAACAGAAAGAGTGAAAAAGAAAAAGAGTCTGCTGAGAGAAAAGGAAAGGCAAAAGTGAGTTTCTATGCAAGAGAGAGTGAGGTTAAGAGAGCTTTCTTAGCAGATCGCCCTATGATTTTTCTTGTCTATAAAGAGTCTTATCTTAATCTTGATGAAACTAACCAACCTCTTCCTAGTTTGGCTGTTTCTTTGTTGCAGGAGTTTGAGCATGTATTCCCAGAGGAAATGCCTAATGAGTTGCCACCCATTAGAGGCATTGAGCACCAGATTGATTTCGTGCCCGGGGCTGCTATTTCAAACCGACCAGCTTATAGAAGTAATCCAGATGAGACAAAGGAGCTTCAGAGGCAAGTTGAGGATTTGATGAGCAAGGGGTACGTGAGGGAGAGCATGAGCCCATGTGCAGTACCAGTGCTTCTAGTGCCTAAGAAGGATGGGACGTGGAGGATGTGCATTGATTGCAGGGCGGTTAATAATATCACGGTAAAGTATCGCCATCCCATTCCTAGATTAGATGATATGCTCGATGAATTGCATGGCTCATGTATTTTTAGTAAAATTGATCTTAAAAGTGGGTACCATCAAATTAGGATGAAAGAGGGTGATGAATGGAAAACTGCTTTTAAGACTAAGTATGGGCTTTATGAATAGTTGGTTATGCCATTTGGACTTACAAATGCGCCCAGTACTTTCATGAGATTAATGAATCATGTCCTACGTGCGTTCATAGGCAAGTTTGTGGTTGTGTACTTTGATGATATCCTAGTGTACAGCAAGGACTTAAATGAGCATATTGAGCATTTGAGATATGTGTTTAATGTGTTGAGATGTGAAAAGTTGTATGCTAACTTCAAGAAATGTACCTTTTGTATGGAGGAAGTTGTTTTTCTTGGTTATGTTGTTAGTACAAAGGGTATTGAAGTGGATGAAGAGAAAGTCAAGGCCATTAAGGAGTGGCCAACACCAAAGAGCGTCACTGAGGTAAGAAGCTTTCATGGTTTAGCTAGCTTTTATCGGCGTTTTGTTAAAGATTTTAGCACCATTGCTACACCACTCACTGAAGTCATTAAAAAGAATGTTGGGTTTCATTGGGGGGCTAATCAAGAGAATGCATTTGCCACTATTAAGGAAAGGTTGTGCTCTGCACCCGTGTTAGCATTACCAGATTTTAACAAAGCTTTTGAGATTGAATGTGATGCCTCAGGAATAGGGATTGGAGCCGTTTTGATGCAGGATAGGCGGCCGATTGCCTTCTTCAGTGAGAAGCTAAGTGGGGCATCCCTGAAGTACCCTACTTATGACAAAGAACTTTGTGCTCTTGTTCGTGCATTAGAGACTTGGCAGCACTACTTGTGGCCTAGGGAATTTGTGATCCACACCGATCATGAATCGTTGAAGCATCTCAAGGGTTAAGGTAAGTTGAATAAGAGGCATGCTAGATGGATGGAATACATTGAGACCTTTCCATATGTCATCCGTTACAAGCAAGGTAAGGAGAATATTGTTGCTGATGCTTTATCACGGAGGTATGTGCTTCTTACTTATATGAGTGCTAAAATGCTTGGGTTTGAATATGTGAAAGATATGTATGCCGATGATGTTGACTTTTCTGATGTGTATATGGCATGTGATAAGGCGGCATTTGGTAATTTTTACAAGCATGATGGTTACTTGTTTAAAGAAGATAAACTGTGTGTACCTAGTTGTTCTATGCGTGAGTTATTGGTGCGTGAGGCACATGGTGGGGGATTAATGGGACACTTTGGTGTCAAGAAAACCTTAGACATATTGCATGAAAATTTCTTTTGGCCTAAGATGAAAAGAGACATCAATCGCATTTGTAGCAGGTGCATCACATGTAGAAAGGCCAAATCTAAGGTTTTGCCACATGGGTTATATACACCCTTACCCGTTCCTAGTGAACCATGGGTAGACATATCTATGGACTTTGTTTTGGGGCTGCCTAGGACAAAAAGGGGTAGAGATTCTATTTTTGTGGTTGTGGATAGATTTAGCAAGATGACACATTTCATTCCATGCCATAAAACAGATGATGCCACAAGCATAACTGACTTGTTTTTCAAAGAGATAGTGCGACTCCATGGTGTGCCCAGGAGCATTGTTTCTGATAGGGATGTTAAATTTCTTAGCTACTTTTGGAAGGTGTTGTGGGGAAAATTAGGTACTAAACTCTTATTTTCCACTACTTGTCACCCACAGACTGATGGTCAGACTGAAGTAGTTAATAGGACTTTAACTCAGCTTTTACGCACTATTGTTCATAAGAATTTAAAGACTTGGGAGGATTGTTTGCCATTTATAGAGTTTGCATATAATAGGACCATGCATACTACTACTTCATACTCTCCTTTTGAAATTGTTTATGGTTTTAATCCACTTACTCCTTTAGATTTGATGCCTTTGCCTATTGATGGCAGGAGTAGCTTAGATGGACAAAAGAAGGCAGAGTTGGTGAAGTCACTTCATGAGAGGGTACGGCTTCAAATTGCCCAAAAGAATGAAAGGTTTGCTTCCCAATCCAATAAAGGGCGACGACGTGTCATCTTTGAACCAGGAGATTGGGTTTGGGTTCACATGCGCAAAGAAAGATTCCCAGCCCATAGACGGACTAAGTTGCATCCTCGAGGAGATGGACCTTTCCAAATTCTTGAGAAAATTAATGACAATGCATATAAAGTGGATCTTCCAAGTGAATATAATGTTTCTGCTACCTTCAATGTTTCTGATCTTTCTCCTTTTGATGTAGGTGAAGATTCGAGGTCGAATCCTTTTGAGGAGAGGGGGAATGATGGGAACCAAGGTGGAGCTATCCTTAAAGATCCCTTGCAAATTCCAGATGGGCCAATTACAAGATCAAGAGCCAAGAAGATCAAGGAAGCAATGCAAGGATTGGTGCAATCCACTTGGGATGAAGCTAGGAAGAGCCCAACACTCAAGATGGGCTTAAAGGGAAAAGAACCAGTTTTGATCCACTTGATACAACCTATGGAAGACATGACTTAAAGATTGGGCCTATTGTTGTTAAGGCTTTCAATTTGTTTAACGGTATTTTATTATTAGTTTAGAAGAAGTGGGCTTGAGGATGCTTGGCCCACGTATGTCTTATTTCTAATGGACTAGGGTTATTTTTGGGAAGGCCTTGTATTTTTGGCCAAGGGTTTATTTGGAAAGTTATAATTTTATGTCTTACTAGGGTTTCAGAAGTAACTGTAGTGCGGCGTATGACACTGTTCACGCTACAGTACCCCGACGCATTGTTTACTTAGGGTTTTGGAGATTGTCTATTTAAACCACTTGTAACCTCATTTGAGAGGCAGACTATATGGAATTGTGATTGAGAGTTGAGTGATCTCCTCTTGTTCTTCTTGAACTTCTGAACTTATCAAGGGTAAATCAAAACCTTTGTGGCGTTCTTCCTTTGTAATCTAGGTTCTTGAGACGGGTTCTTCAATGGGTCTAGATTTTGATATAATCTAGGTTCTTTGAACGGGTTCTCATCGGGTCTAGATTCTCCATCCATATACCTGAGTTTGGCTTTCTTGGGGTTGTTTTTCCAGTATTGTTGTTGGGTCTCAAAGCAAGTCTATTGGGGTTCACATCACTTTTGCTCATGTTCAAGCCTCTTGGATTGGAGCTTTAGCTTAGATCTCCTCTAGAAGAAGACTCACATCAGGTAAGTTCTTGTTAGCTTCTTTTTCCTACTCTCCAGCTCATGTTCCAGCCTCTTGGATTGCAACTTTAGCTTACATCTCCTCTAGAAGAAGACTCAAATCAAGTAAGTTCTTATATCCATTCATTTTTCCAAGATATTTTTGTTGCTCCTTCATTCAAATCAAGTTGCAAAATTACTAGATGTACATAGCCGTACCTAATAGGGAAACCTCTATGTCAAGAAAATTTATCCTGTAGATATTTTTCTTCGTTGTATTTTTCTAATTTAACAGTTTTCATTACCCTGATTTTTATGTCCATTTTTATTTATAATGATTTTATATCATCATGGAAATCGTTTTAAAAGCACCAAATGTTGCCAAATTTTCAAGGTGTAGACAATTGTTGCTAGTTCCAAATCATGGATAGGGTAGTTTTTCTCATGGTGCTTCAGTTATTGTGAAGTGTAGGCCACTACCCTTCCTTCTTGTATCATAACGCACCGAAGTCCATACTTAGATATATCACTAATCTAGTAACCCGCTCATTTTTTTTTCTATAATTACAAGCCTCGTTTTACGCGCGAAGTCTCGATGGCTTGTTTTAAAAAATATCAAGTGGATTTTTAAGCAAGTTTAACATTTTAAAACTTGCGAATACTTTAAATATTCTGAAAATATTTATTTGTGATATTTCTAGTATTATTGGACTAAACTTGTTTTTAAATAACACAATTATAATATTTTTGAAAAGCTCCAAAAATATTAGAAATGTGGAAAACTATTTAAATTAAATAATTTAGTCATTTAAAAATATTACGAGATTTAAATTTACGTTGAAAACTCTAAATTAATTTAAATATTTTTATTCTCTTTAAGTGATTAACGAGACTTCATCATTTTAATTAATGATGAAGGAATATTATTTTATAAACTTTAATTTATAAAATAATATTATATCCTAATTCCTCTCTGTGTTTTAAATTAAATAAAATGCTTACGCATTTTCAAATTAGTATTTAAAATCACAGTTAGATCATTTTGAAGATCTCAAAATGAAGAACCTAGATTAAATGCCCAAGCTCCTCTCTTTTACTCCTCACTTTTTCCCTTTTCCTTCTCTCTCCTCTCCCTCTCTCCCAACCTGACATGCCTCCCTTCCCTCTCACCGTGCAGCTTCTCCTCTAGCCCTGCCACCACCGACCACCCATGGTCTCACTGCCGGTCACCAACTGCTCCTCTGGCCAACATCCTCTCACACCGGTGAGCTCCCACGTGCCCTTCTTCTCCTCCCACGGAAGCTCATCCAAAATGGGTTTCAAGCCCATTTCTCCTCCTAGCGCTGCTGTACACGGCCAGCTTGGCCTCCGACCACCACCAATGGCATCCCCACTCCATGGTCTTCTTTCCCCCTACCTCCCTCTCTCTCCGATGGGTCACTACACGCATACACACACACGATTTCTCCACCGTGAACCATCGTGAACAGCTACCCACGCCACCATACCACCACCAACAGCCTCCCCTGACCATCACAACCTCCCCTAGCTATTTTCATGTCCAACCAAAGTCCCTACATCTCTCACTCTCCCCCACTCTCTCATGCATGGTTTGCACCACTCACAGCCAGATTCGCCACCACCTGCCACCAAGCACTTACACCAGCCTCCCTCTTCCTTCCCCTAGCTCCCCACAAAATTCCATAGTCCCCACCTCTCACTCACCCTCACTCTCTCTCGGGTGCACTGTTTACAATGATATGCCATCGTGCTCCGCCACCCAGACCACCATGAGGCCACCTTAAGCCTTTCCAAGACCATGCCTAGCTATCCCTAAGCCCAAACTGCCACTTTACATAGTGGATAGCCACTGTACATGGCTAACTGCCACCGTACGCTGTGTTAACTGCCACGTAAGACTCCTCCGATGCCCTGATCGTGGGCAGCGAGCAAAGTATGGGTTATCCTGTTAATGGTATAACCCTCTATCTCTCATTATTTATATTAATGTTAGTTGGTTGGTTGGACTGTACACTGTGTTGTTAGTAATTGTAGAGTTTGCTATGTAGTTGTGAAGTGAAGTGTGGCTGTGTAACGAAGTGTTGGGCATAATTGTGTAGTGTTGTGGACTGTGCTGTGAGTATGGGCATGAGGCGTATGCTGTAGTTGTGATGTGGCATGGTATGTGAAGGGAGTACACATTGGGTACTTCAGGTAGTGCAGCGATGCATCATGTGACGTGCATCATGTGATGTGCACCATGTGACGTGTGGCGTAGATTGAAGAGGTACATGTGATGTGTACTCTATGTTGTGTAGCAATGCACTGTATGGCGTGTCACGAATAAAAGAATGGTTGCATAGTTGAGGAGCATAGAGTATATTGAGTAGTGTCAAAAACTGTGTAATAGTCCCGAAATAGCTGTGACGTGGCCTGTAGTCTGAGGTGATGAGTGTCACCTTGTGATTGACTTATGGCTGAGATTATTTGTGAAGTGGTGGAAAAGTGTAAGAGTAGTGTAGCGGAAGCATGATGGGCATCGTGTCGTTACTCGAGATTAGTCTCGAGCTACGTGATGTGACAGAAGTGCATTTGTGGATGCAGTCCTCCTTTTAGGTGTCGAGATGAACTTGTAAAGGGGTCAGAAAGTAGGAAGAGTCCTACCAACCGAGTCTAAGTAGAAGTTGGTATCAGAGTATGGAGCTGGTTTATACAAGGAGACATTCATTGGACTATAAGTTGATGTTAGGTGAAAAATGGATAAAATACATGTGTCTCTAGCGAGGCACGTGTACTGGGCAGGTTTACCATATGTAATGGGTAATCTGTCCTTAGTATAGTTACACGATATTTTAGCCTCAGAGTTGGCTTTAAGCCATGTGATGTGTATGGATGGGAATGAGGATTGAGTATGGGCTAGGATGCATGAAGGTAGTAATGGATAAGTTGTCTTGGATTGGGATGCATGACTTAGTCAGTCTGAGTCATGCGTTGACATGTGGCTGATAGAAGAATAAGACGAAGATCTTAGTATCTTAACCCTAAGGTGAATTATGGAAGTTCACTTTAAGGAATATAATTCCAAAGATTTTAGCATAGTAAATGGCATGTAAAAGCCCAGAGATGGACAAAGAGTGTTCCAAGTGAAACATAGTTCTATTTCTAGTATAGTTGCTTATGCATTAGATAGAGAACGACGTAAGGTTATGTGTATGCATGTAGGTTGCCATCTGACATGCACACGAATGGATTACATGGAATGAGTATGACATGAAGTCGAGGTAAGTATTGCTTTTATACTTTTCTAGAGTTTTCTAAAATAAATGAAAATGAAAATGAGACACTTTTCTTTATGAAACAAGTTTTATGAACTGACACGAAACACTATTTTAAGAAAGAATGCTAAGCATAAGTTTTTAAGTATATGCACGTAATGGCCTTCTTCACAGCCCCTTTTCATGCACCCAAAATACGTAAGTGAATGCATGTCGATGGATGCTATATGAAGTATGTATTATATGTATTTTTATGAGATGAAATGAGAGGCCTCGACCCTATGCTTTAAAAGACGCGAAGAAATTGTTTTAAATAGCCCCTATGAATTGATGTTTTAAATGATGCCATGAAAGATGTTTAAGTTCATGCTTTTTAAATGACTTTTTATGAATAAACTGAAAGAAAGGATTGTAAGAACTTTAAAGACCTGTAAGAACTGAAAGAAATGAATAAAAGAACTATAAAGGACTTAATAGATTGAAAAGGAACGAAAGGACTAAAATGAATGAATGGACTGAATGCTTTAATGTATAAAAATACATAACGGCCATATAAATGAAATGGAAAAGGTACCAAAGGAATGGATTGGGCAGATTGTAATGCCAGGTAAGTAGTACTGGTAGTGTACCCAGTGCTAAACCCTGACGGAATGGATTCTCAACCCGTGGCCACGAGCAAAATCAGGTCCAAAAGAGCACTAACCTAACACACGAGGCACAACAGTGTGCACCGGCTAATGAAAGCGATAAAAAAGAATGTATGCATGTTAAAAAAAGAATACATGTATATATGTGTTGAACCCAAGGTTTCAAGTTTTATGTAATTATATATATATATATACATGGATTTTAATGATAATAAATGAATTCAAAGAATAAAGAAGTTTCAAGTTCAAGTTGTCTACATAATGGAGTCAAGCACATCAAGGAAACAAGTATGAGCAAGAAGGGAACAAATTCACATTAAAGTCATAGAGTAATATTGTAAATCTCTTAAAAATTCAAAATTAGAATTAATGCTCAAAATTAATTTTTTATCATAAAGCATTAAAATACATTTTCTACATGTGCATCAATATTTTGAAAATTAAATTTGAAAATTTTGAAATATGATTAATTGTCATCTTTCACATGTGCATACCTTGATTAAAGGGTTGAATTTTGAAAATATTAAAGATGATTGATTGTCATCTTTCACATGTGCATGTTTTATTTGAATATTTTCAAAAGTGATTGATGCTTTTTTTGACTTATGCAAAAGGTAGATGATTTTGTTTGAAATATTTGAAAAGTAAAGTGTACTCCTTTTGTCATATGTAAAAAGTAAAAGATTAGGTTTGATTTTTTTTTGAAAAGTAAAGTGTGTTCATTTTGTCATATACCAAAAGTAAAAGATTAGGTTTGAAGTTTTTGAAAAATGAATGATGTTATCTTTGACAATTGAAAAAGAAAAACTTTTTATTTGAATTTTTTGAAAAAGTGAATGATGTTGTCTTTGACATGTGAATCTTTTTAAATTTGAATATGAAGTCTCATATGCCTATAAATAGATCATTTGAGAGTTTCACATTCACAACATTCAGAGCATACAATATTTATTCAAAACTTTCATTCTCTCTTCTCTAAACATTGAGCCTTAATCCTTGTTCATTTTGAGAGATATAGTTTGCGCTGTATTGTTCTTATTTCACACATTGAGCAGTGTTTTCTGATAACTTACGCACTATTAGCTCTTATATCAGAAAAAGGGGGTGTATAACCCTTGTGCGTGTAGAAAGTGTTCTACACGGTGAATAGTTGAATCACCACGTGTAAAGTAATTGAAAGTGTAGAGGGTGTTCTACACAGATCCTTTGTAGCGATGTTATTTAAAGGTGTAATAGGTTTCTATCTCCACCTAAAGGAGGTTGAATAGTGAATTTGGGAATTCTCAAGGGGTAGCTTGAGGTGAGGATGTAGGCAGTGGGGTCGAACCTCGTTAACATACTGAGTTTGCTTCTCTCTTACCCTTACTCTTTATATTTATTGCTATTTCATATTTTGTTTATATTTTATATTATATATTTGATTTATAATTGTTATTTTTTTAATATAACTCAATTCAACCCCCCTCTTGTATTAGTCATCTGGGTAATAATTGGTATCAGAGGTAAGAGCTCTATTATAAGATTAACTATCTTTTGAGTTAAGATCTTATGGCTAACATTGCAGTTTCATTTAGTGAAAGTCAATCTAGCAATCGGCCTCTACTCTTTTGTGGAGATAATTACTCATTCTGGAAAATTAGAATGTGAATATTTTTTTAGGCTCAAGGTTGAGAAATCTGGAAATGCATTATAAATGGACCTTATATTCCAACAAAAGTGGTTGATGGAGTAAAGGTCAAAAAGGAAGAAGAGGAGTTTGATCGTGAAGACGATATACTTTATACTTTGAATTTAACTGCTATGAATTTATTATTTAATGCTCTCAATGGAAATGAGTTTAATAGAATAATGACTTCTGATACGACAAAAGAAATTTGGGATAACTTGGAAGTTACTTATGAAGAAATTTCGCAAGTCAAGGAATTAAAAATTTATATTCTTACTCATGAATATAAAATGTTTAAGATGAATGATGATGAATCTATTTCTAGTATGCATACTCGTTTTACTAATATCATAAACAGCTTGACAGTTCTTGGCAAAATTTATTCCAAGGTAAAGATAGTAAGAAAAATTCTCAACCCTCTACCAAAACGCTGGGAATCAAAAGTGACAGCGATTCTTGAAACTAGAGACCTCAAGAAACTCGAAGTGAATGAACTCATCGGGTTACTTATCACCCATGAGTACACATTAAAAAAAGGAGAAGAAAGAGGAAAACCAAAGAAAAGCTTGGCACTTAAAGCTGTTCCTCATGAAAGTGAAAGTAATGACGATGAGAAAAATGAAGACAAAGATTAAGAAGTTGCGATGATAACAAGAAGAATTCAGAGGTTCTTAAAGAAAAATAAAACTCCTCCGAAGAAATCCTTCAAAAAGTTTTCCAAGAAAGATTCAGGTAAAAATGACATTTTAATTTGTTATAAATGCAATAAGCCTCGTCATATCAAGCCAGATTGTCCTATACTAAAGAAAGATCGAAATAAGGGCAAGAAAGTAATGAAAGCTACATGGGATGATAATTGAAGTAGCTCATATAGTGAAGTAAGCAATGGAGAATCATCAAATTTTTATCTTATGGCTAAAGATGACATTGAGGTAACAAATCTTGATAATATTGAAAATCTTTCATATGAAAAATTGTAAAATATTTTAGAAGAGGTATATGAGGAATTTGAAAAATTGGGTATCAAGTATACTGCTTTGAAAAAGAAAAATTTTTCTTTAACAAACGAAATTGATATTTTAAGAAAAGAAAGTATCATTTTGAAAGATGAAAATCTTGAGTTAAATAAGAAAAAAACTGATTTAGAAAATATTGTTGAAAAGTTTACGAATGGAAAAAGAAATTTTGAAAAACTTCTTGATAGTCAAATATGTATTTTTGACAAGGCAGGCTTAGGATATATGCCAAAACAAAAATACAAACCTTATAAAAATTTCTTTGATAATCTTTCTACATCAAAAACCAAAATTCAAAATTATTTTCGTAAAAGTAATTTTGTCAAAAAAAAAAAAAATTATTATAACCATTCAAGTTCTTCATATATATCACATGCTATTTGCAATTTCTGTAATAGAAATGGTCATAATTATCATACTTGTCATATTAGAAGAAATCATACAATGACTATTAGGGTCATATGGGTACTTAAAAATCTTGTTTCTTCTAATACTAATAAATAAAGGACCCAAAGAACTTGGGTACCAAGAAAAATCATTTTAATTGTTTTTATATGTATGTATGAAGTCATCCACAAGCAAAAACAAATGAGTTTTAGATAGTAGATATTTAAGACACATGACGGGAAACAAGACTAAGTTATTTGATCTTAGATCTAAAGAAGAAGGACAGGTGACATTTGGAGACAACTCGAAAGGGAAGATCGTAGGAATAGGTAAAATTGGTAATGAATCTTCTCTTATAATTGAAGATGTTCTACTTATTGAAAGTCTAAAACATAATCTTTTGAACATAAGTGCATTATGTGATAAAAGATTTACAGTTACTTTCAAAATGGATAAGTGCATTATTTTGAATGATCATGATTGTAATATTTGTTTTATTGCTTTTAGAAGCAACAATGTTTATACAATCGATTTTGAAGAAATTACCTCATAAGATGCAATTTTTTTTTTCAGCTCAAAATGAAACTAGTTGGTTATGGCATAGAAGACTAGGTTATGCCAACATGGAACTTATTTCCAAACTTTCAAAAAATGATTTTGTGAGAGGTTTACTAAAAACATATTTTCTTAAAGACAAAATTTGTGATGCATGCCAATTTGGTAAACAAACAAAAACTTCTTTTAAAACCAAGAAACATATTTTCACTATTAGACCATTGCAACTGATGCACATGAATCTTTTTGGACCAAACAGAGTTGCAAGTCTAGGAGGAAAATATTATGCATTTGTTATTGTTGAAGATTTCTCCAGATATACTTGGGTCATCTTTCTTGCTCATAAAAATGAAACACATAATACATTTACCAAGTTATGCAAGAGAATTCAAAATGAAAAGGGTTATACTATTTCAAACATCCGAAGTGATAGGGGAAAAGAGTTTGTTAATAAAAATATTGAAACATTTAAAATAGTTTTGTGCATAATTTTTCTGCTCCTCGAACTCCTCAACAAAATGGGGTAGTAGAGAGGAAAAATAGATTTTTTCAAGTGATGGCAAGAACAATGCTCAATGAGAACAACTTGCCTAGTTATTTTTGGGCCGAAACGGTAAGTACTACATGTTATGTTATAAATAGAGTTATGCTAAGGTCTAAATTAGATAAAACCCCCCATGAGCTTTGGAATGAGAAAAAGTCCAACATTGGTTACTTTCATGTATTTGGATGCAAATGTTTTATTTTGAATGACAGGGATAATTTAGACAAGTTTGATGCAAAATTTAATGAAGGTATCTTTCTTGGGTATTCTACTAATAGTAAAGCTTATAGAGTATTCAACAAAAAGATTTTAACTGTACAAGAATCTATGCATGTAGTATTTGATGAATCTAATTCTCCACTCTCCAAGAAATCTATTGATGAAGAAACAGGAGGTATAAATAATATGGAAAGTCTCAATCTCAACAAAGAGAACATAATAGAAGAAGTTCAACATGGAACCATCAGAAAAGATAATCAAAATTTAATACAAGATGCAATCAAACAGTGAAAATTTGTGAAAGATCATCCAGTTGAACAAATTTTGGGAGAACCTTCACGAGGTGTAAGTACTCGATTATCTCTTAGAAATATTTGCAATCATACTGCTTTTCTATCTCAGATTGAACCCAAAAAAATATTGATGATGCACTTCTTGATGAATCTTGGATTCTAGCTATGCAAGAATAGTTGAATCAATTTGAAAGAAATGATGTTTGGACATTTGTTCCTAGACCCAAAAATCATACTATTATTGGAACAAAATGGGTTTTTAGAAACAAGAAATATGAGTCCGGTGTCATTACTAGAAATAAGGCTCGACTTGTAGCCCAAGGTTTTAATCAAGAAGAAGGAATCGATTATGATGAGACATATGCACCAGTCGCAATATTAGAAGCTATTCGAATGCTACTTGCATATACTTGTTATAAAGATTTCAAACTTTTTTAAATGAATGTTAAAAGTGCCTTCTTAAATGGTTTTATAAATGAAGAGGTATATGTTGAGCAACCTCCAGGTTTTGAAAATCATATTTCCTTAAATCATGTTTTCAAACTCACAAAAGTATTATATGGACTTAAACAAGCTCCTAGAGCTTGATACGAGAGGAAAAATGGACACAACTCTTTTCATTAAATATGAAAATGATGATATTCTTTTAATTCAGATTTATGTTGATGATATATTATTCGATGCTACTAATGAAAATATGTGTCAAGTTTTTGCTAAGACTATGCAGGAAGAATTTGAGATAAGCATGATGGGAGAACTTATATTCTTTCTCCGATTGCAAATTAAGCAAGCAAAAAGTGGGACATTCATCAATCAATCAAAATATATTAAGGAATTACTGAATAAGTTTAGGATGAAAGGTACTAAGGAAATTGGAACACCAATGAGCCCATCAACTAAACTTGATAAAAATGAATCCAGTAAGCCAGTTGACTCGAAAATATATCGAGATATAATTGGTAGCTTATTATATTTAACAGCCAGTAGACCAGATATTATGTTTAGTGTGTGCTTATGTGCACGCTTTTAATCATCTCTAAAAGAATCACATTTAATTGCAGTTAAGCGCATTCTTAGATATCTTAGTGGTACAATTAACCTAGGGTTATGGTACCCTAAGTACACATCTTTCGATCTAATCAGCTACACAGATGTAGATTATGTTAGCTGTAAAATAGATCAAAAAAAGTACTAGTAGAGCATGCCATTTCTTAGGTCATGTACTAGTTTCCTGGTTTCGTAAAAAATAAAATTCTGTTGCACTATCTACTGTTGAGGCAGAATATATTGCTGCGGGTAGCTGTTGTGCTCAAGTTCTCTACATGAAACAACAATTTGAAGATTTTAAACTCATGTGTAATCACATTTCAATCAAATGTGATAATACAAGTGTTATAAATCTTTCAAAGAACCCAATACAACATTCTAGAACTAAGCATATTGAAATAAGATATCATTTTCTTCGAGATCATGTGCAAAAAGACGATATAGTACTAGAGTTCACAAACATACACGATCAGTTAGCAGATATTTTCACAAAGCTTTTACCAGAAGATAGATTATGTATGATTAGAAGAGAAATAGGTATGATGCATGCTATGAATATCTCTTAAAAGATAGACCAGAATCAATAAAAATATAAATAAATTTTTTTAAATACGTTTACATAAACTTGAGATTCTTAGCCTCATGTTTGAGACTCTCATTCTCTTCATACAATATTATGTCATTCTTATCTATGGGAACCGGCAAGCGGAATGAAGAATCTAATAAAGATTTCAACTGTTTATTCTTCTGCCGAATGATTCCTTCCCTTGTGTGAGATTCTTGAACAATTCGTTGAAGTACAATAATTTATTCTTTGAGTTTTTCAACTTCATGATTTCTGTCTTGTAGCCGTTGGGAAAAAGCAACAATAGAGGAAGAGTAGCGAGTCCCAAGACTCACCAAGTCATAGATAGCATCAGAATCAAACTTATTAGTCAGATTATTATTTTCTTGCTGCAACATGACACCAATGGCAGCTGCAGAAAGGACAGGAGGTTGAGGTGCAGAATGTCTCATGGATGGATCTAGAGAAATGTTAGAAGAATGAGCCATTGAGAAATGAATAGAAGGCTTAAAACGAGAATGTTGAAGGAACGTAGATGAGTTATAGAGATGAGAAGAAAACTTGATGAGGATTAGATGAGCTTTAAGACTGATTTTATAGAGATAGCATAAAGAACCAGACGAGCTATCATCTAAGTCAAAGAGCAATGTGATTTTTTTTCCCGATCGGTGAAAATGACATTTTTTAGAAACTCGGAGCCTTCAATCTCGTTTGTCAACAATATCAGGCGATTTTTTCAAATCTCCAGCCACACTTGTCGGGTCACGGACGGATCCAATTTTTTTCAACTATCTACAGTGTCTACTAATGCACCGTTTTCTTCAGTCTATTTACTTGTTGCGGATCCTTTTTAATGATGCCAAAAGGGGGAGAAGTGTTAGACTAGAACATTAACATTATTTGAATTGCTAAACTTGTTATATATGCTTGGAATTATATTTATACTTTTGCTTGAAAAACTAACGCACATTCTCAGGGGGAATTTAAGTATTAATACAGGCTTCAGGTTTTATCAAGTATTTGTCATCATCAAAGAGGGGGAGATTGTTGAACCCAAAGTTTTAAGTTTTATGTAATTATATATATACACATGAATTTTGATGATAATAAATGAATTCAAAGAATAAAGAAGTCTCAAACTCAAGTTGTCTACACAATGGAGTCAAGCACATCAAGGAAACAAGCATGAGCAAGAAGAGAACAAATTCACATTAAAGTCATAGAGTAATATTGTAAATCTCTTAAAAATTTGAAATTAGGATTAAGACTCAAAATTAATTTTTTATCATAAAGCATTAAAATATATTTTCTATATGTGCATGAATATTTTGAAAATTAAATTTGAAAATTTTGAAAGATGATTGATTGTCATCTTTCACATGTGCATACATTGATTAAAGGATTGAATTTTGAAAATATTAAAAATGATTGATTGTCATCTTTCACATGTGCATGTTTTATTTGAATATTTTCAAAAGTAATTGATACTTTTTTTGACTTATGCAAAAGGTAGATGATTTTGTTTGAAATATTTGAAAAGTAAAGTGTGCTCCTTTTGTCATATGCAAAAAGTAAAAGATTAGGTTTGATTTTTTTGAAAAGTAAAGTGTGCTCATTTTGTCATATGGCAAAAGTAAAAAATTAGGTTTGAAGTTTTTGAAAAATGAATGATGTTGTCTTTGGCAATTAAAAAAAAGAACTTTTTATTTGAATTTTTTGAAAAAGTGAATGATGTTGTCTTTGACATGTGAATCTTTTTAAATTTGAATATGAAGTCTCATATGCCTATAAATAGATCATTTAAGAGTTTCATATTCACAACATCCAGAGCATACAACATTTATTCAAAACTTTCATTCTCTCTTTTCTAAGCATTGAGCCTTAATCCTTGTTCATTTTGAGAGATATAGTTTGCGCTGTATTGTTCTTATTTCACTCATTGAAAAGTGTTTTCTAATAACTTACCCACTATTAGCTCTTATATCAGAAAAATGGGGTGTATAACCCTTGTGGGTGTAGAAAGTGTTCTACACGGAGAGTAGTTGAATCACCACGTGTAAAGTAATTGAAAGTGTAGAGGGTGTTCTACACGGATCCTTTGTAGCGATATTGTTCAAAGGTGTAATAGGTTTCTATCTCCACCTGAAGGAGGTTGAATAGTGAATTTGAGAATTCTCAAAGGGTAGCTTGAGGTGAGGACGTAGGCAGTGGGGTCGAACCTCGTTAACATACTGAGTTTGCTTCTCTCTTACCCTTACTCTTTATATTTATTGCTATTTCATAATTTGTTTATATTTTTTATTATATATTTGATTTATAATTGTTATTTTTTTAATACAATTCAATTCACCCCCCCTCTTATGTTATCATCTGGGCAACAATATGAAAAGATGTATGCATGAAAAGAATTTTTAAAAAATGAAGGCAACGAGGTGTGTGGAACCGTTTTACGAAAGAAAGCATTGTTTAAAGAAAAAAAACCTCACCTCGCAACGTTTAAAATGAATTGAATGTCTATGTATGATATGATGAATGCATGATTGAAAATCCATGTTGATATATTTTAACTGTATAAAGTAATGCTTACGAGTTATCGACTCATTTTAGTTTTAACGTGTGCCCTCCCAGGGACAAGATGAGCAGCATGTGTCAGGACGGGCACAACCCAAGGGGAAGAGCATAGAAGCTTAGGCAAGATATTTTTTACGAGAGACTTTAATTATGAAATATAATGTTTTTCGCTATAATCTTTTAAATTAAGAAAATAAGTTTTATTTATAAACATGAAGTCTTTTATATCCTAGCATGAAAGGAAAGAAAATTTTAAAATGAACTGTAATTCTCGTCTATTTTCTTAAAATTATTTTTTAAAAGACCCACCACAAGGACGGACATTACAATTAAACACCACCATTGGCTTGTGGGGCTCTAGCTCTACCAACATAGAGTCCATGTTTAACCTTCTCTTCAATTTCGTGAAACTTCATTCACATTGCTCAGTCCATATGAATTTGATGTTCTTTCTAGTCAATGCTAAAAGTGGGTTTGAAAGTTTTGAAATCCTTCTACGAATGTTCCACAATATCCAACAAGTCTCATGAAACTCCTAACCCCATGGACCATTGTGGGGCATTGCCAATCTACGACCACCTTGACTTTACATGGGTCCATCGTGACTCTTTCCTTGGATATCACATGTCCATGAAACTTAATCTCCTCTAACCAGAATTTGCATGTACTGAGTTTGGAGAACAATTGGTGTTCCCTTACCTTTCCCACCATTAATCTCAAGTGATTATAATTATGGTCTTCCGTGTCCATGGAGTAGACCAAAATGACATCAATAAATACTACAATGAATGTATCCAATAATGTTCTAAACACCCTATTCATGATGTACATAAATGTTGTTGTGGCGTTAGCTAAACCGAACGGCATCACCGTAAATTCTAAGTGTCTATACCTTGTCCTAAAGGCAATTTTTGATATGTCACTCTTTCTAATACGAGTGAAAGCAACAAATTCCACATGGATATACCTATCTATATTACACAGAGTTTGCAACATTCAATTTTAGATTCAACAAAGAAATTTATATTTTATTTTCTTAATTTTTGTCCTTTTTCTTATGCTTTTATAGTGTATTTGAAGTCTCTTAACATATTTTTAATAATGCACGCTTACGCCTAAAGAGGGGACTGCAAGAAATTATATACTTTTATATTTATGCTTTTATAGTGTATTTGAAGTCTTTTAACATATTTTTAATAATGCACGCTTACGCCTAAAGAGGGGACTAAAAGAAATGTACTTTTATATTTATGTCTTTGGCTACTCCAACAAAAAAATTTTGATTTTGTCCATGATTGACTGCAGGCTTCTAGCTATCCTCCCTTACGAACTTCTTATAGTCATGTAGATTCACCTATCGCTAAGCTAGCATGTGCCCGCCTTGGACCAACATGTTAGTTGGATTAACCTCCCTACCATGCTTTCTTCCTAATGTAGGACATATTTTGTAAATCTATAGGAAAAAAACTAGCCAATATGTTAATGTAATTCTAAGGGGTGTGATCATCAAAGTGCATACCACTTGGAATGATGCCATCTCCATGGTGATGGTTCCCATGGGGTTGATGGTTTCCATGGGGGTGATGGTTAAGGAAGTCTCAAGAGACACAACTTTTTGATTTAGTCAAAAAGGTTGTGTCACTTGTTAATGGTTTTGTCATTTGCCAACCATTATATTACCAATGGTTGTGTTCCTTACCAACCAGTGTTTTATTGCCTATAAATAGGGGTCATTGGTGCACAATGTAGGTACTCAATTCTCTTTATCCATCACCAACTTGTGGGACAAATACCCTTATGGGAGTGTCACCATATTGTCAATTTTACATTCAATTTCAGTTCATTATTTGTTCTCCATTTTTCTACAGTAGTATCAAGAGCCTAGTCATAATAGAGGGGTTATTATGCATTGAGAAGACGATCAATAGGCAACTGCTTGGTTTGGTAACCACACTTGTATATTACAATCAACTTCGAAGAGTTTCGAATCCAAGGGAAAAATTTTTCCAAATTACGATTGGAGGCCTAGAGTATACTGGGAATCTTCAAAAATCTTGTAAGTTGTTATTATTTTCAAGAAAATTATTGGCATTTTTTCACATAGAAATAGTGTACTATCCAACAAATTTACACACACTATCACTGTTTCGGTTAGTCGCCAGAGTCCCTCACCACTGTCGGGATTTGAGAGTGTCGGGAGACACGTCGAAACCTTGGTCACCGTCGTCAATCTCACTAGTGGGAAGCATAGATCAGTCATTCATAGAGACTAGTTTCAGTCTGTGCAAGGAAGAAGAAGGTGGACGAAATAGTGTCATTCATCCAACGATAAGGAGAATTCAAATTATTCTTGGCTAAATGACATTGTCCTTCGGCCAAGTAAGGAACAAAACGACCAAAATGATATTATTGTTTTGCTCATGTTTAAGGATTTGAAGCTTACATCGAACGACGCTATTTCAAGCAAGGGACCAAATGACGCCGTTTCTAGTCCATTGTGCAGAAGCCTGTGGGCTCATACAGAATTCGACCTAAGCCCAAGCCCAAGTCACCAGCCCATAAGTTGACCAACTTTCTGCAGACTCAAGTCGAGTCGCAAGTCGATCTTTGAGTTGAGCCTCGAACCGAGAGAAGGAACAAGCCATTAACCGAGCTATTAACTGCATTGCTTGCCACTGGTTTTCTTCTCTTGGGCCCGGTTTGAACCGGCTAAACCAGTTGACTTGGTTTCTAGACTGGTTCAGGCCAAATTTGGTATTTTGGGTCGTTTGGGGTCATTTCAAGTCCGATTTGGTTTGTTCAAAAGCCATTGTGGTCCAAATTTCGTGCCAAATCATTGCAAAGCACCTATTGGTCAAGATTATCTCTAGAAATTATTTGAAAAGTGAGAAATATCAAGAAAAGTTCGTGGGAGTACTGAATTGGGACATCACTTCCATTAGTCTCATTATTTAAAATATAATAGAAGAATTTTGAGTCTGCCACCTAAAATTAAATCCAAGGATTATTACTACTTGAAGTTTGTATTAATTTTAATTTTTTCACAGTTGAACTTGTAACATCCGGATCCAGTGCCAATTTGTTTTCAAAATTTTTCTTTTTATACGCGCGAAAATGTCATTTGAGTTTTCAAATATCTTTTTAAAATATAGACTATGGGTCTAAAATCTCTGTTTTAATAATTTATGATTTTACCTTTAGTTTGATTTTTAGTTAAAAAAAAAAATCTTATGGGTTGAGAAATTGTTTTAAAAGAATTGAATTATTTTTGAATTTGAGTCGAGTTCAAAAATTTCAAGAAAAAATCTATTTATTTGTTTGTTTATTTATTTTTTTCATCACTTTATTTTCACGTATTGCCCAGATCACGCGCAACCGTAGACTCCACCTCACGCACGACTTCACATGCAGTGTAACGACTTCACATCCGTTTACACTGCATGCACGTTTCTTCCCTCTCCTTCTCTAGGGTTTTTGTTTCCAAATCATCTATAAATATTCATTCTTTCCTCCCTTCCATCTTAGAAACAACCGAACCATCCTTACTCCTTCACGCCGCAACACCAAAGTAGCCACAACGCAACCCACTGCAACGAAGCCATGAACGAGTCCTCCACAAAACCCTCTGCCCCTGTCTCATGGATCAACTGCTGCCGCCAGACTGATTTCCGTTGATCCATATTCAACAGCCGTCCAACACCGAAGCACTGCCTCACATAGCACTGAAGCACCTCTGTTTTGGTTCTCAAAAACCGAGCAACCCGAGCGTCTCCACCGGAGACCCCTCCCACGAAGAAACCTCCAGCTTGCCCATAGCCCAAAAGCCATTCCCGTAAGCCACCATCATCGCTGTCTAGCCCCAGTTCTCCTCAACTTGCAGTCACCCACTCACGACTTCATGCCGCCTGCACTCACCCAAGGATGCCCCTGTTTTCCCTCACCAAAACAGAGCATATTTTCCTCCAAGCTTCCACCCTCATGGCTGCCTCCAGTCTCGGCTCAGTGAAGCCCAGCGATGCCAAACCGTGCCACCGCATCTCTGACCGTCAACGCCGCAAATTCCTCTCGGTTCCTCTCACTCTTCCTCTCTCCGTTTGCACCCAACCATCTCAGATCCCTTTTCACAGCCAACTAGCCCCTGTTTGATTGGAAACCATAACAGAGCAACCTCCATCTATCAGTTTCTCAGCCGCGCTCTGTCTCAGCCTCACCACCCCGCACGGTGCCGCCCAGTTGCTCAACCTCAAAGCCACGACGGAACAGACGTGAAATACCAAGATAAAGCCTAAAAAATCGCCGTTCGTGCCTCCTCCAGTCACCCCGTGCTGATTTGGTAAGCCCGCATTGTTAAGAAATCAACTCTTGTATTTCCGTAACTTGAATTTTACATTGAGAATGGTCAAAATAAATAGATACAAGAACAAATCCATCTAAGATAACTAACTAAGTATGGTATGATTTATAATTAGAAAGGTAACGGCTAATTGCTACTAAAAATATGGTGTTAAATAAATGGAAGAGATGTTGGCTTGATTTATGGAAGTAATCTGTCAATACTCCTCCTCAAGTTGGCGCATGGAGATTCGTAATGCCCAACTTCCTTAAAAAATGGTGGAAGAGATCATGGCCCAATACTTTGGTGAAGATGTCAGCGACATGCTCATGGGAGCATGTGTGAACAACAGTAAGGAGTTCGGACTGAATTTTATCACTAACAAGATGACAATCAATCTCAATATGTTTAGTGTGTTCATGGAACACGGGATTGTGAGCAATGTGGGTAGATTGATTGTCACAATAAAGGCTGATAGGCTCGGGATGAGAGATACCAAGATCAGTGAGGAGCTGTTTCAACCAAGTGAGTTTGCAGGTGGTGACGGCCATGGCGCTATATTTAGCTTCAGCGGAGGACTGGGCCACTGTAGTCTATTTTTTTGTATGCCAAGAAACGGGACTGGAGCCAAGTTGAACAAAGTAGCCGGTGGTGGAGCGATGAGTGGTAGGGCAACTGGCCCAATCAGAATCAGTATAGGTAGTAACATGAAGAGTGTTGGAGGAGGGAAAGAAAATGCCTTGTCCAAGACTGCCTTTGACATAGCAAAGAATTCGAGTGGCAGCCTGCTTGTGAGGAGCACGAGGAGCGTGCATGAATTGACTGAGAATGTTTATTGCAAAAACAATATCAAGACGAGTAATAGTCAAGTATATGAGACGGCCAACAAGTCAACGATAGGGAGAAGGATCTGAAAGGAGAGAGCCGTCGTGATTGGTGAGCTTCAAGTTTTGTTCCATGGGAAAGGTAGCGGTCCGAGCACTGAGTTGTCCACTATCAGTTAAGATTTCAAGAGCATATTTGCGTTGGTTGAGGAAGATGCCTTGAGATGAGCGAGCAACTTCGAGACCAAGAAAATATTTGAGAGAGCTGAGATCTTTTGCTTTGAAGTGTGTGGAGAGAACACGTTTGAAGACCTCAATTTGAGAACGATCACTGCCAGCGACCAAACTTTCGTCGACATATACAAGAATAAGAGTAATACTGGTAGAAGTGACCAAGGTGAATAAAGAATGATCCGCCTGAGATTGAAAAAAACCTACATCAAGAAGCACAGTAGTTAGTTTAAAAAACTAGTTGCGGGAGGCTTGTTTGAGGCCGTAGAGGGATTTGCGGAGGTGAAAGACGCGAGTCTTGCCTTTCGAACAATAGCTGGGTGGAGGAGTCATGTAGAGTTCCTCAATAAGGTTGCCATGTAAGAAGGTGTTATTGACATCAAGTTGGTGAATGATCCACTGGCGAGAAGCAGCAACAGCCAATAAACACCGAACGGTAGTCATTTTGGCAACGAGAGCAAAAGTCTCATGGTAGTCGAGGCCTTCAACTTGAGTGTAGCCTTTGGCGACTAGCCGAGCTTTGTATCATTCAACGGAGCCATCTGCTTTAAGTTTGGTTTTGAACACCATTTGCAGCCAATGGGTTTCTTGCCAGGAGGAAGGGGCTCAAGTGTCCAGGTGGAATTAGCTTCAAGAGCGTGAAGTTCAGCAGACATTGCGTCTCGCCAATGGGCATGACAGGTGGCAGCATAATGAGAGGTAGGGTCAGCAGAAACAGTGAGAGCATTTAAGAAAATAAGATGAGAAGGGGAGAAACGAGAATAAGAAACAAAAGCAGATAAGGGGGAGCAGTACTTGAGGTTGATGCAGCAAGTGAGGATGCAATGGACTTGGTGTGTATGGTCGAGCATATATAGTCCTGAAGATATGCGGGTCGAGTAGTGGTATGACGAGGATGAGAAGGAGGAGGAGGAGGAAGAGGAGGAAAGGGGGGGGGGGGGGGGGGGGGGAGAGGAATCAGAAATATGAGAGGTAGGGGTAGAGGGTAGTAAGATGGGTTCAAGAACAGGGAGAAGAATAATAGGGAGAGGTGTAGGTGAAGGAATAGAAACATTCTGGAAAGGAAACTGATGTTCATGGAAAGTGACGTCACGAGAATAAAAAACAACCTGAGTGTCTAGATTATAGAGTTTATAGGCTTTATGAGTGCTAGGATAACCAAGAAATATGCATTTGGAGGCACGAGGGGAGAATTTGTCACTGGAAGTATGAAGAGTTTGGGCATAACAAAGACAACCAAAGACGCGTAAATGAGTATAGGTGGGCGGGATAGCGAAAAGAAGTTCAAAAGGAGATTTAGTTTTTAGAAGGCGACTGGGAGTGCGATTGATGAGATAGGCAGCGGTGAGAACACATTCGAGATAGATCCAAGTAGTGCGAGAGAAATCATCAACAATGGTAAGAAAATAATGAGCACTACAAATAGAAAGAGTATGATAACCACCCCAAATATCGCAAAAAATTCTATTAAAAATCATGGTATTGTTATTAGTAGAAATGAGAAAAGGAAATCTAGTGTGCTTAGAACGAGCACAAATATCACAATCAGAGATAACACAGGGATTATTAAAAAGACTAGGAAGAACTAAGCGGGAAGGATGACCTAGGCGTTGGTGCCATAAGATTTTATTCGCAGTAGTCTGAGTGGAAAAAGCAGTAATGGGTTGGGGTCGATACACATAAAGTCCATTGCAAAGCTCACCCGCTCCAATCAGCCTCATCGACTGTGGGTCCTGAAAAGAAACAGTAGAAGAAGAAAAAGAAATAATGCAAGAATTAGTATTTGTGAGTTTAGGAACAGAAAGGAGATTAAATAGAAATTGAGGGACAAAGAAGACATAATGCAAGGTGAGGTGTTCGGCCAAAGGACAAGTGCCGATTACTTCAATGTTTATGACATGCCCATTTGGTAAAGTAACTTTCTGGTCATAAGAGAGGGGAGACAGAGTAGAGAAGAGCCGTCGGTCATGGCATAGGTGGTCGGTGGCACCACTATCCACCACCCAATCGGAGCGGCTGTCAAAGGGAGGAGAGGAAGAGACTTTACCCATGAAATTTGCAGAGGAAAGGGTCGATTGAAGCAGATCAAGCAATTTTTGGTACATCTCATGGGTCAAACCAGTGAGTGGAGAAGAGGTGGAGACTTGATGAGCCATCGGCGCTGAGGTTGAGGGTGGTTTTCCGAGGAGAGAGAGCTGCTGCTTGCCATGGGTATCTCGGCCTGCTGGGTAACCGATCACATGCCAACAACGGTCACGGGAGTGACCCATTTTGCCGCAGACGGTGCATTGCAGGGGCTGTTTCGTGGGTCCATCGAAGTGAGCAGTAAGGATGTGGGCATCCGTCGGTGGTGACTGGAGGTGGAGAAGGCGCTGCTGCTCTTCCTGAAAAAGGATAGAAAAAAATTTTGTGATGAGGGGAAGGGTTTTCATGGCTAAGATTTGGGTTCTGAGTTAGGAAAAAGATTCATTGAGGCCAAGAAGAAATTGGTAAACTCTCTCATCTTCAGCTTGTTGCTGTAATTGTTTGAGATCGTTGGTTGGTTGTAAGTGACTAAGTTCATCCCAGATTTGCTTGATTTGATTGTAATAATCATGAACTGAGTGATTGTGTTGTTGCAGGGAAGATAACTCACATTTGAGATGGTAAATTCTAGCATTGTTGCCGTGACAAAATCTGGACTAGAGATCAAGCCATACGGCTCGTGGATCGGTATGAAATTCAAAGGAGTTGGCTATGGAGGGACTGGTGGAAGTTAGGAGCCAGGTAAGAACCATGTCTTTAGTTTGGTTCCATTGTCTATAATCTGGAGAAGAGGTTTCGGGTGGGAGAAGAGTGCCATCGACAAAAACTAGTTTGTTTTTGGCATTAAGTGCACGGGTCATGGCTTTTTGCCATTTGGGAAAATTGTCACTGGTGAGGAGACCAGAAACAAGTATGAGACTAGGGGAGTCAGAGGGATGAAGGGTATATGGAGAGAGGACAGTGGAAGAAGAAGAAGAAAAGGAAGAGGAAGAAGAGGCCATGGGGTCACGGATAGGGAGGGATCGGGTTTAGGCTTGATACCACGTTAAGAAATCAACTCTTGTATTTTCGTAACTTGAATTTTACATTGAGAATGGTCAAAATAAATAGATACAAAAACAAATTCATCTAAGGTAACTAACTAAGTATGGTATAATTTATAATTACAAAGGTAACGGCTAATTGCCACTAAAAATATGGTGTTAAATAAATGGAGGAGATGTTGGCTTGATTTATGGAAGTGATCTGTCAATACACGTTGACCCTCCCTCACATTGCTCTCTCTCTCTCTCTCTCTCTCTCTCTCTCTCTCTCTCTCTCAACTTATCTCTCTCTGTTTCTCTCTCTCATCACTCTCTCTCTGTAGCTCAATTACTCCAGTCGGCGCATCACTCACAGCCTAGTGCTTCCGCCACTCTTCCCCTTAGATCTTTGTTCCCGTTTTCACTCCTGGGTTGGTGCGGCTACTGCTTATCTTTTTGTCTCCATGGTTTTACTTGAGTAATTTTTTTATTTTTTTTTTATTTTTTAAGCTACCGTAACTCTAGCTGATGAAAGGGATAGTTTTTATGTGAACTACAATTTTGCCCTCAAGTCCTAAACCATGGCGTGTGAAGGATTTATTTCAGTGGGTATGTATTTACTTGGTTCTATTTTATATATTTTCTTTTGTGTGTTACGTTAAGTGATTTTGAAGTAAAATATTTTTAGATTGAGTTCGGGTTCTAAAACTATTTTGGGTCGAGTAATGTTTTTATTTCAAAGACTTTTCATTGTTAAACGGGCTAGGTTTTGATTTCTTAATTAGACTTATGTTTAAGTTGGTATTAGGTTAAGTATATTAAGTGTATAATTCATGGTTTTAGAAAAGGATGGTATTTTAGGAATTATGAGAATTTTAAGTTTTGAGGATTTAAAATAGGTTAATTTAGCATTTCAGGTTTAAATATCGAAAAATGTGCATGACAAGAAATTTACGGGAATTACATAACTATTTTATAGGTGACGATTATTATTCGCTTGACAGTGTTAAGGAAAGTTTCAAAAGGTTAAGAAGTCTAGATAAGCAGGATTCGTATGCTAGATTTTGCATAAAAGGAAAATGAAATGATATTGACTTTTAAAATATGCGTCTTTTGGTTTTTGAAAAGGAATATGAAAAACAACTCAATTACTTGTTTTATAGCATTACTCATGTAGTTTGTATAAAATGGAAACTATTTTTGTCATAAATAGTGTAGACATGAACTTATTTTCTGTCATTTTATTTCTAAACTGTGCAAATGAGAGCGAATATGAAATTTTGTGCATAAATTATATCTTTTGTGATCTAATTCTATTATGTTCTGAAGATGTTTTTGAACTCTGGTATGATATGATGTGATTTATGAAAACTTTTGGCATGACATTCTGAATTGGGATGTGGTTTTTGGATGGTGATTTGTTTGACCTACCACGGGTGCTAATAGTGGTTTCTGTTTGGGTTGGTACCAACCATTCTGTGTTTGGTGCACCAACTTTGAAAACAAAGTGGTTTTCTATAATATTTCCCGTGTGCACACTCGGGACTCTGAGAATAATAAAGGAAAGATTCACATTCTGTTTCTGCTCGGCTAGCTACCGAGGTTTGCACAACCCTACCACGAGGGTTAAATATGGTCTCTAATGTGATACGATGTTCTAGTATGAAGCTGGTCAGTTATGCTATGCCAAAAGGATTTTGAATAAGAATATTTTTGAACTTTCGCTCTGACTTTTTTTGATGACATGTTTCTGGCTTCTGAAATTCTGAAAATGAGAAGTAAAATTATTATGTTCTGTATTCTAGACTTTGTAAATGCTCATGTTTGTATACTAGTATATGTTATCTGCTTACTAAGTTGTTGATATCTCACCCCTTATCTCCATAACGTTTTTTAGATGATTTTAGAATAGTTCAACTAAGGATCAGAATTGTGGAGCATGAGTGAGATGATTATTTAACTATAGTAGATTACTCATGGAAGATTTTTGAAAATTGGCATTTTTTATTAAGAGATTTTGTAGTATTTTGACGATTTTATATTTTGGAATCTGTAAATATTTTGATGGAATGAGAGTTTTAAGTTTTAGGAAGTAACTCTTCAACCCCTGTAGGACCAGGGCATTACAGAATTATTGTATTTAATTTATTTACAATAGAACACATTTATTATTTCTACATTTTTTGGTTAATTTTTTAAGGTTTAATATTTATGACACCAAAAAAAAGTATTAATCCCTTAGGGATAGAAAAACTAAATGGAAGAAATTTTCGGGCTTGGAAGAGACATATAACTTTTCTTCTAACCCTTGAAAAGACCTTATATACATTGAAAACACCAAAGCCATTAGAAAGTGTAGAAAATGGGAATTGAATTAACGTATGAAGCAAAGATATATGGGAAGAACACAATGCATGGGCAAAAGCTTTAATTTTGCATTGTATGAATGATCACATCATTCCTCTATTTGAAGACTATGAAACTGTAAAGAAATTATGGATACCATTGAGGCAAAGTATGGTTTAAGATTGGATACTTATATATAGTTATTATTGGATAAGTATAACTGAACTTGTATGAAAGAGAATGACGACACTAGTGTCATGTACTTCAAATGGAGTTGATTGCAAAATAATTATATGATGCTGGTCATCCTTTCACTGATAAAATGCAAGTTACAACCATACTAAATAGTCTTCTTTCATCTTGGGATTACATTGTTACTTCTTTAACATATAGTGGAAGTGAAATAACAATGACATTACTTCTAGTACTTTTAGTAGTTGAAGGAAAAATGACAAAGATGAAGAATAAAGATGGTGGATCATCCAATTTATTGATGGCTCAGGATAAGCTATCTACAGAGAACAAGATGAAGCCAAAACAGTTTAAGAAAAAGAAATTGTTGAAAAAAAAAACAAATTAAACCATTTACTGGAAATTGTTTTAAGTGTGGGAAGAAGGAGCATTACAAATCATAATGTCCTAATACAGGAAAAGCACAAGAAAGCAAGTAAATTGTGATGACAGTCTTAGAAGTAATGCTCATGGAACCAATGTTAGATTTATAGTGGGTTGACTCTGCAACAACAAGACATATATGTAAAAACAAAGATATATTTGTCAAAGTTGAAGATAAACAAATAGGAGAGCACAAAGTGTATATGGACAACAACACATACTACGATGTCTTGGGGTAAGGTACATGTAAATTTAAAGTGAATGATTCCGTTATTTTACTTAGTGATGTATCATAGAACCTAGTATTAATAGGAATTTAGTACCAGTGTTTGTACTAGATCAGAAAGACTACATAGTTGAGTTTAAGTCTGGAACCCTTGTAATAAGTAAGATTAATGTATTAGTAAAAGTCGTGAAAGATCATGATATGTATATACTAAATGTTGATATTAATAAAGTATCTATTTCTAATTATTTGAATGTGTCTACTAATTGTACATATTTATGACATTTAAGATTAGGCCATATAATTAATAAAAATAAGATGATCAGAATGTCTAAAAGTGGATTAATACCACAAATAAACTCAACTAATTTTGATATATGTGAACTATGTATAAAAGGAAAAATGAGAAGTAAATCTTTTTTTAAAAATTGGAAATCCACATATTTACTTCAAATTATACATTTTGATGCCTGTGGACCTTTTAAAACAAAAGCCCATAGAGGAATAAAGTACTTTATTATTTTCACTAATTATTGTTCAAGATATGAGCATATCTATTTATTCAAACATAAATATGAGGCAACAAAGAAATTTAAAGAATATAAAGTAGAAGTAGAAATCTAGTTGGGTGGGCCTATTAAATGTTTAAATAGTGATAGAGGAGGTGAATTTAAACGTTTGGATGATTTCTACAAACTGAATGGTATAAAACACATTTATACTATGTCATATAAACCTCAATAAAATCACATTGCAGAAAGAAAAAATAGAACTTTATTGGATATGATGAGATCAATGATGGCATATGCTAATCTACCAACACATTTTTTAGGTGAATCATTACCAATTGCAGCATATATATTAAATAGAGTTGAAACC
Source organism: Carya illinoinensis (assembly GCF_018687715.1). Lineage (NCBI taxonomy): Eukaryota > Viridiplantae > Streptophyta > Magnoliopsida > Fagales > Juglandaceae > Carya > Carya illinoinensis. The sequence continues at coordinate 20,329,359 of NC_056766.1, read as the reverse complement.
AAAGCAAAAACTCTTACACCTTACGAGATATGGACAAGATATAAACTAGATTTAAGTAAGCTCAAAGTGTGGGGTTGTAATGCATAAGTACTTATCCCAAAGCCACTAAGGGATAAATTGAAAGTAAAACCTTGGAATGCAGGTTTATTGGATATGTAAAAAATAGAAGTGGCTACAGATTTTATTATTCTGAAAGAGGATTGATAGAAAGTAGAGATGTCATTTTCTTGAAAAATACAAACCTAATCACTCCAGTTGATCAGATAGATTTATTAAATGATTTAGAGAATCAACAGATGTCCATAGAGTCTGATAATGAAAATTTTGATATTATTTAGATACAAAATAATAAGAATAAAAGAAAGTCATATAAAATCAAATGACCATCAATATTATTTCAAGATCATTATGTACTGAATACCAATTTGAAAAATTTAGAAAATGATCCTGAAAAGTTTTATGAGGCAATTAATAGTATCGATTAAGACAAATGGCTTGAGGCCATAAAAGATGAAATAGAATCGATAAATAAAAATAATATTTGGGAGTTAATAGATTTTCTAAAAGATACAAAAGTTATTGATTGTAAATGGGTTCTCAGAAGAAAATTTAAAGTTGATAGTAGTTTAGAAGGATATAAAGCAAGATTAGTCGCCAAGGGATATACCCCACAACCAAGTGTAAACTTTGTAGATACATATTTTCCTGTAGCAAAGTTTACATCCATTAGGATTATCATATCTATTGTTGCCATGATGAATTTGGAATTATATCAGTTAGATTTAAATACAACTTTTCTTAGTGGTGAATTAAAAGAGGATATCTTTATGATTCAACTAAAATGATTCCAAATTAAAAGATATGAAGAAAAAGTTTATGGGTTGAAGAAGTCACTGTATAGACTTAAGCAATCTTCAAGACAGTGGTACTTGAAATTTCACCAAGCCAATTTAGAAATGAGATATGAAATGAGTATACTAGATCACTGTGTATACATAAGAAAAATGATAATTAAACAACATTATTATCATTATATGTTGATGATATATTATTAGGAAGTAATTGTCCAGACATAATGAATGAAACAAAAGAAATCTTGAAATCTAATTTTGAAATGAAAGACATAGGTGAAGCTGCCTATGTTCTTGGTATAAGGATTCTAGAAATAGAAATTCGAAGTAAATCAAGAAAAATATCTAGAAAAAATACTTAAAAGATTTGGTATAGCAAATTGTAAATCCTTAAATACATCTGTTTGCAAAGGTTATTCTTTAAATAAAATTATGTGTCCAAAAGATGAGGAAGAAATAAGTGAAATGCTTAAAGTTTCCTAAGCTCAAACTGTGGGTAGCCTCATGTATGCAATGACAAATACAAGACTAGATATTTTTCATGCAGTGGAATTGGTATGCAGATATCAATCTAATCAAGGTAAGGAACACTGGCAAGTAGTGAAACATATATTAAGGTATTTACAACGTACCAAAAATTTAAAATTGTGCTTTGAGATCAGTGATCTAGAATTAATCAATTATAGTGATGTTGATTTTAGAAGTGATGTAGATGATAGAAAATCTACATCTAGACATATATTTCTATTTGGTGGAACAACAATTTCTTGGTTGAGTAAGAAACATGGTAGTGTTGCTAAGTCTACTATGAAAGCAAAATATATTACTTCTAGTAGTGCAGTGAGTAATGCAGTGTAAATGAAAAGCTTATTGAAAGCTTAAATTTGATTACATCCACAGAACCAATCAATGTATTTGTGATAATCAGTCTGCCATTTCATTGATAAAAATTGGAACACAGAGTTCCAATGGAAAATACATTGATGTGCATATCACTATATTTTAGATACAGTGGAAAGATGTGAGGTCAAGGTTAATTTTATTTTTTCGACTTAGATGGCAGTAGATTCGATGACCAAAGGATTATCTTTGGAGAAATTTACAGAACATGTATGTGACTAGAATGGGGTTGAGAGAACCCTAGGTAAAGCAATCTCATGGTCGACATGCATAACTCAGGAAATTCTGGGGACGCCTAAAAAATTGGAGTTATAGTGATACCCAAATGAAAATTTGGTCATTTGTAAAGTCACTGATAAGGTGATTAAGAAAAACCTTATGAATGGCCTTAGGATACGTACTTCATAAAATTTCAATGCAGGTTGATTAATCTAGTAAGTGGTTGATTATTTGTAAAATTGATGATAAGGTAATTAGAGAAAAACCTCAGGAATAGCCTTAAGAGGAAGTACTTAATGAAAATTCATCGTAGGTTGATACATGTGTTATGTATTCGACTAAAGTCGTAAATTGTGACAAGAATATTGGTTATTGATTTAGTAATAGAGAATTGATGCTATTCACTAAAGTTTTAGTGAAATGAAGTCACCCTTATATGTGGTCAGTGACAGCATATATAGTGGAGGGTAGGGTGCGATCAAATAAGGTAATGACAAAAACATGCGTACAAAGAGGCTTGTCATTCTTTAACACCGATCTGTAAGAGTGTGCAAATGAGAGTTTAGTAGTGGAAATCTTATAATGGTACAAAGGTAAAATACTCAAATGGATCATTACCATTTTGTGTGATTAAGTGGGAGATGGTGATGGTTTCCATGGGAGGTGATGGTTAAGGAAGTGTCAAGAGACATAACCTTTTGATTTAGTCAAAAGGTTGTATCATTTTCCAACCATTGTATTACAAATGATTGTGCATCTTGCCAACTAGTGTCTCATGGCCTATAAATAGGGGTTATTGGTGCATAATAAAGGCACTCAATTCCTTTTGTCCATCACAACTTATGGGACAAATACCATCACGGAAGTGTTATCATATTGTTGATTTTACATTTGATTTTCATCCATTTTTTGTTCTCCATTTTTCTACTGTTAAAATACTAAGTAATAATGAAATACCGATGAAGGAAAATATTAAGTCACAAGAACAAATAAATTAACCATTCAAGTGTATTTTTATTTGTTAGAATGAAGCTAACAAAACATTAAAATACAAAAAATAAAACAACATTCTAATGTAAACTAATAAATATATATATATATATACTCGAATGCAAAATCCATTCGATTGCTGTCTAAACCATTTAAATGTAATAAATTAACGATAGAATTACACAGTACCTCACATTCGAATGATATTTTAAACTGAATGAATTAGAATAGCGACATTCTAATATAATAATCAAAAATTTAATCGAATATAAATGTGTGTGTGTGTGTGTGTGTGTGTGTGTGTGTGTGTGTGTGTGAAATTTAAATGTTTTGATTTGGCTGAAAGCAAAGATTTCAAACTTTTGTCAGTATCAATTTCAAATTTTGAAGCAAATTTAAATTTGACTTTCTGTCCAAAAAGATCAGTAGTAATACCATCATTTTCATAGAGAAATGGATATAAGGAGGAAATAAAAGGAATCACCAATATGGCTTTGTTAGTCATATTTTTTACAAGCACAGAAGGAATTTTAAAACAAATATTATCTTGGCAGACATGAGTAGTATTGAGTTCATAGTTGATCTTCATTTGAGATCCATTTGCCAAAAATAGTCTTTTAGTAGATTTTTCATAATATTTACTATGAATTATTCCTTCTTAGATATAGGTCATATTCGATCTGGAATCAATCATTACAATAACAAAAAATTCAAATTCATAGTAGACAATAATAGTAATTTTAGAAAACTATTTAGGAGAAATAGTGTGATGGATTAAACAAATCTGGTTATAAACATGATTTTTATCTTTAGGATCTGAATCATTCATTTGCTCATTATTGGAAGGAATTTCTTGGTCAAATTATTTGTCAATCTTTAAACACAATAATTCTTGTTTAAAAGAATTATTTTCAGATTTGAGATTGTTGATCTCAGCTTTAAGTTCAACAATTTCTTTTTTTAATAAAACTACTCTTTGTAAATCATTAGTAGAATCTCTTTGGATTTTTTCTTTTCAAATCTTCGCAAAGTTTCTTGAAAACTAATTTTTTTTAGAAGTTTCTGGTTCTTTACGAACCATTGTTTTCTTGAGCTTGTGAAGGTATTCTTCTTTAATCTTAGGGTTTGTAATTTGAGAAATCAGGGTTAATAGAAGATTTTCTTGTTCTTCAGATTTGGTTAAAACATTAATTGTTTTATTCAAAGGTTTGCAACAAGAATTATTACAACCAAGCTTAATATTGGGAGAATCTGCTGAATTTGTTTTTGAGTGATACTCTTAACCACTACAACTAAATTTATTGATGTCAGATGATGCAAAAGATTTTGTTTTGAGGAGATGAATTAAATCTTCTTGATCACTGGCATTAATATTCAACTAGTTAAGCTTGCTTTTTAATTTATTGGACTTCTGGGACATTTGTAAGCAAAATGCCTAGATTTGCCACAGTTAAAATACTTTCCTTTTGAAGGAGTTTTAAAACTCTTTTTGTTATCAAAATATTTTTTCTTGTAAAATCTTGAAGGTTTTTTTTATTTTTTATTTTTTATTTTTAAAAATCATTATAGTTCTTTCTCCTTTTTTCTCTGTAAGTTTTAAAATATTTTTTTGAAATATGTTTTTGTCTAGATGGAGCAATAGGAGGAAGGCCAAATTGTTATCATTACACATACTAATACCAAACTTATTAATTGTACTGACAATATCACCATAAACGTAATTATCATAATTAAGGAGTCGGGGAGCACCGAGATATCACTAAGTTCATCCTTAATTTTGTGAGCAAATAAATAAAGTAGACCATCAATAAATTTTTCTTTCCAATAGAGCTTATGACTATCATCTCTAAGTAGGTTTTTCTACTTTGTCTTCAATGCGGTCCAATTGTTGGCCAATAATATGGAGACTTTGATTAATAAAATTATTTTGTTGAATGACGTTCTGTCTTCGTATATATGGTAATTCTGAACTAGCATCAGGAATTTAATTGAAGAGGCTTTTATTTGTTCTCCAAAATGAGAGATAATAATTGTCTTCAAAGGAGGGTGGCTAGATTAAACCAGATGCAGCCTTGTCTTTATTCTCGACAAACCTAATTTTAACAATATTTAAACTATGCTTTGAACTATAGTAATTTTGAAGAAAATCAAATAAAAGTATATGCTTTAGAAGTGTATGAATTTTTTTCCATTTTTTTAACATGTAAATCTTTAGAACTAGAAAAAGCAGGATGATAAGTTTTTCTCTTATCTTGATTTTCAATTGAATTATATTCATTGAATAATAAAATTACATCAATTTCAAAAGCTCTATTTATCACAGTAAGCTGTCTTTGATAAATAGGTGTAATAGGAACAACTATATCTGTAGCTGTTGGGGATACAGAAGAAGCATTTTCTTCTTGTTATCAGCTAATTCCTTTATAGATTTGTCCTTGGATGTTTCAACATCCTTGGCATTGTAATAAGCAGAAGTGAACTTAGAAGAGGTAGAGACTCATTTCAATTTTAAATCAGGGTTGACAGATTTAGCTGTATTAACGAAATCCTCCAGAAAGTTTTTTAGGTGTTTGTCTCTATTTTTTTTTTTTTGGTTTTGGAAGTAAAAGAAGATCTACCTCAAATGAAAGAATTTCTTCTTTCATTGATAACTAGAAGTTGATCAAAACTAATTTTAATAATACTATTTAAATATTGCTGGATGTAATCAAGGTTAAACTCATCAACTAAGACCTTAGCAGGAGAAACTTCATGTTCTAAGGTCCATTAATTGGGAAGAGCAATATCTTTCCAATAAATCATTTTTGGAACTTGGACATTTACATCAAGAGTAGAACTTTGACTTAACACAATCTTATTTCCTGAAGATTTTAAAATTGCTTTAGGATTTAAATTAGTCTTTAAAACCCTGTAGTAAAATAAACTATGGCAAGAGGTTTGCTTCCTTCTTCCATATCATAACTAGATGTTAAAATATTTAAAGTTAAAACTTTTAAAATATTTGGATCATCTAAAGCAAGAGTTAAATCAGGAAAACAGTCAAAGTGGACAGGACCACTAATTAAAGTTGATTGAATCATTCCAAGTATACTAGTTTTAAATTTCTTGAATCTAGCATTTCTTAAACAAAAAAGTATCGAAACATTGATGCTTTTCCTCGTTAGAGGTTTAACAACAACTTGAACATAACCAATATGTAAAAATTTGTGACCTTGTACCAGGAAATCTTAAATCGATTTTCTATTAAATAGGCAACATTTTTCTTGAGTTTTTGAAATAGCATGGATTTGTTAAATAGTTTTAACATTGAATTCTGTCTTAAAACAGATTGAACCCAAGTAGTTTTGTAAATAGATCATTTGGCATCAATCTTTGAAATACTCCAATGATTGAAATCAACAAAATCAGTTTCTTTAACAGAAAAGTCTTCCTCATTAATAATATTAGATGGTATACTAAGACATAGAACTAATAGATGAATATATATATATATATATGTGTGTGTGTGTGTGTGTGTATATATATCTGGCAACTTTCAAATGACATACATTTAGTTTTTGTGGGTGTATATCCATTTGAAAGCTTGAATATATTTAACAAATTCGGATAGAACAGCATCGACAGTCACCATCCACGGCTAAATAAATTTAAAACCCAGTGAAAAAACCAACAAATACTAAATTCATGTCTCAGAGACACAACGCTCGTAGTGTAGCCGTGTAGGTTAGGTGGACAAGGAGAGTGTGGCGCTTGGTATCGACGGCGATATGAAGGTTTGATCAAAAACCATCACACTTCAATCGTGGTGAGTATACTTCTATATATATTCAATATGTGCATAACGGTTAATTACAAAATAGGAAACTAGAATCAATTTGTACAATATAATTCCTATAATTAAGCTAGAAGATATGAAGCCTTGAATCAAGGCATAGTTTCCTTAACACCCCCTTGCAAGCTGAGCGTCTGATTGGAGCAGACATGAAGCTTGGAGCGAAAGAATTCAAAGAGAGGGCGAGGAACACTTTTGGTGAATAGATCAACAACCTGTAGATGAGAGGACGCATACTGAGTCTGAAGTTTGTCGGCAACAACAAGTTCCCGAAGGAAATGATAATCAAGTTCAACATGCTTAACTCGTTTGTGAGAGACGGGATTAGAGCTTAAGAAGAGAGCACTTTTGTTGTCACATAACAAAAGGGTCTTGTGTGATAGAGAAACCCGAAGATCCTGAAGAAGATGCATGAGCCAGAGAAGTTTAGCTGCAGTAGTTGCGAGAGCACGATATTCAGATTCACAGCTAGAACTGGAGACAGTAGGTTGCTTCTTGGCACTCCAAGAAACCAAATTATCGCCAAGATAAATAGAATAACCAGAGGTAGAGCGACGAGTGTCAGGACAGCCAGCCCAGTCAGCATTAGAGTAAGCAACCAAGGCACCGAGAGCATCAGAAGGGTGAAAAGTAAGACCAAAGTGAAGAATGCCCTTGACATAGCGAAGAATGCGCTTGATAGCAAGGAAATGATCTGTAGTAGGAGCATACAGAAATTGACTGACAGAGTTGACAGCATGAGCAATGTCGGGCAGGGTGATGGTCAAGTACTGGAGGGCACCAACAAGAGATCTGTAGAGAGTAGGGTCCGAGAAGGGGGAACCAGTGCCAGTCAAGTGGTGGCATGGGAGACCATGGTGGGAGTGGGAACGGGCTTGCTATCAAGCAACTGAGCCCGAGTAAGGATATCCCATGCATACTTCAGTTGACTGATAAAAAGACCATCATTAGTGGAGGTGGCTTCCAAACCAAGAAAATAGCTGAGGAAACCCAGATCTTTGGTGGCAAACTCGGAATTGAGCTTGTGAGTGAAGCTATCAAGAAGAGAGGAGTGGTTGCCAGTAATAATAATGTCATCAACATAAAGTAGCAGATAAATAATATCTGAATGCTGATGAAGCACAAAAAGAGAAGTATCAGCACGGCTGCAAGAAAAACCAAGTGTAATGAGAAAGGTACTGAAGCGTTGAAACCATGCATGAGGAGCTTGCTTGAGGCCATAGAGAGCTTTGTGCAACTGACAGACATGATCAGGGTAGCGAGGATCAACATACCCGGGAGGTTGCTCCATATAAACCGTTTCAGTGAGATTACCATTGAGAAAAGCATTCTTGACGTCCAGTTGACAAAGAGGCCATCGGTTGGTAACAGCAAGAGAAAGCACAATACGAACAGTAGTAGCCTTGATAACAGGACTAAAAGTATCGGTGTAGTCAAGTCCAGGTACCTGAGTGTAGCCTTTGGCAACAAGACGGGCCTTGAGGCGCTCAATGGATCCATCAGGTAGATACTTAGTCCGGAACACCCATTTGGAACCTACAATGTTGGTGTTAGGAGGCTGAGGGACCAAGATCCATGTACGGTTGCTTTGCAGGGCATGAACTTCGTCATCCATGGCAGCAAGCCAAGCAGGATTTTTGGCAGCAGATTTAAATCCTTTAGGCTCAGTAGAGGCAAGGAGGGCATGAAGAAGGCCAGAGGAGCCCAGAACATTGAGATCTGCAGGATGAGGAGTCTTGAAAATACCAGCCTTGGCTTGGGTAAGCATCGTGTGAGAGCCCAACGGAGGTGCCGGAATAGAAGAATCAATGGTAGTCGCAACAAGAGGCCGACTAGGATCCGGAATTGGTGAAGAGGAACCTGCAAGAGAAGGAGGAACTTGCAAGGACTCAGCCACTGGGTCAGTACAAATAACACTTGGGTTAGATCCGGATGGAGTAATGTGTGAGGAATGATGCATAGGAGAGGAGGGCAAAGGGTTGGTATGAAGAGAATTGGGTTCAAGAAAATTAGAAAAATTAAGGGATGATATGGGCTGAGCGTGAGAGCTAGAGTGAGAGGGAAAATAAGTTTCATCAAAATGAGCATGTCGTGTGATATAGAGCCTAGATGTAGCAGTGTCAAGACAGCGAAATCCCTTATGTGAAGAGCTATAACCCAAAAAAATGCAAGGAATGCTACGAGGAGAAAATTTGTTAGGCATGTAATCATGTAGACAAGGGTAAACACGACAACCAAAAGGATGAAAATTTTCATAATTAGGTGGAGAACCATAAAGAAGCTCAAAAGGGGACTTACCGCCAAGAAGCGAGGTGGGCAAGCGGTTGATAATGTAAGTTGCAGTGCTGAAGGCGTCAACCCAGAAGTGAGGAGAAAGATGAGAGTGAAAAAGGAGGGCTAGACCAGTCTCGGTTACATGACGATGTTTCCGTTCAGCACGATCATTTTGAGCGGGTGTATAGGGGCATGAGAGTTGATGGTGAATACCAAAGGTGCGAAGATGCGCGGTGAAGCGATTGCTGGTAAATTCGGCACCACCATCACTTTGAAAAATTCTGATGCGGGTGGAATGTTGATTTTCAACAAATTTTTGGAATTGAAGAAAAATATCATAAAAATCAGATAATGATCATCAATGAATATAACATAATAAATAAAACCCAAATTTGATTTGATGGGGGAAGGGCCCCAAATATCGCAATGAATAAGATCTAAGATATGAGAGGACCTATGTCATTCCGAGTATATGGTAAGCGGTGATTTTTGGCGAGTTGGCATGTATCACACAATTTTGGAGAAGGCAATAAAGATGTAAGATGAAGATGACCTTTTTTTATTCAAAATAGAAATAACGGAATGGTTTACATGACCAAGACGAGCATGCCATAAATCATAAGATGCATGAAGGGCTTTATTTTTAAGAACAGAAATAAAAGTGGAGTTGCCGTGCTCCAGCACATATAGGCCACCATCACGTTTACCGGTTGCCACCACCCTTCCCATTTGACGATTTTGGACAAAAAAAGAATTATTAGTAAATATAACAGAGAGAGGAAAATCAGATGTTAATTTACTAATTGATAGGAGATTTTTAGTGAGTCGAGGAACAACTAAAACATCTAATAAATGAAGGTTGGGAAGAGGAGAGATGGTACCGGTATGAGTAATGGGAAGGGAAGCACCATTCCCTACAATTACACAATCGTTACCCGTGTAGTTACTTGAGTGGGCCAAAGTGGATGAGTTTGAGGTCATGTTGGCCGAAGCCCCAGTGTCCAAGTACCAGTCACTAGTATCGGGCCCATTAAGTCCACAAGAGGCATTGAAGGCTTCGGCAAGGTGAGCTGCAGTCTCACCCTGTGCAGTCTCATTCTGTGCATAGTGTTGATGGCACCGGTCGGCATAATGGCCCTCCTGCCGGCAGATTTGACACCGTGGTGGATGGCATGGCTGACTGGAGCGGTGGCGTTGATTCGGTTGCCCGTTACCACGATGGGAGGAAAATTTTCCAAAGCCATTCCGAGTGCTCTGTTGCGGACGGAATGAGGAATTTTGTTGGTTGGGCCGATAGTGGCCACCATGGGTGGTGGCAGTGAAGGCAGCAGAGGAAGGAGGAGCCGATTGTTCAAGGGACTTTTGAAAGAGTTCGAAACTCTCGGCCTTGGAGACAAGATTGACAAAACAGGGTAGGGGAGTTTGAGCCATTTGAGCGGTGGAAAAACTGGTGAAATTGGACCCAAGACCCCAGAGAAACCAGTGGAATTTATCAGTGCCATCAACAGGCTGTCCGATGGCGTGCAGCTGATCACAAAGGGATTTGAAGGTCCGGGCATACTCAGAAACCGTACGGGTGCCGCGTTTCATCAGCTGCAAATCGTCTTTGACACGAATTTCTCTTACTTTGAAGTGATGGTTGAAGGAATTTTCAAGTGCAAGCCAAGCTGCACGTGAGGTAGAAAGTCCCACAATCTCAGCCATAGCTTCTTCGGTGAGGGAGGAGAGTAGAAGGCTCAATAGGCGTTGGTCAGTTTGCTTCCACGCCAGGTGTTTGATATTAGATGTCTGAGAAGTTGGGGGATCAAACTATGGAGGAGGGTCGAGAGTGCCATCCACATGGCCTAATAACTCTTGACTGTCAAGGAGAGGGAGTAATTGGCTCTTCCACAGGAGGTAATTAGAGGAGGAAAGCTTGATAGTAACCATGTGAATCATGGTGTTGAAGGGAAGAAGGGTGGGGTTGGGTTCGGCAGCCATGGGAAGAAAAAATTCAGAGGATGTGAATCCGAGAGGCTCGTGATACCATATGAAGGTTTGATAAAAAACCACCACACTTCAATCGTGGTGAGTATACTTCTATATATATTCAATATGTGCATAACGGTTAATTACAAAATAGGAAACTAGAATCAATTTGTACAATATAATTCCTATAATTAAGCTAGAAGATATGAAGCAATGAATCAAGGCATAGTTTCCTTAACAGGCGATGCCAGCGGCAGCGAAACAGCTAGCTGTTCATGCTTGGCTTGTGGTTTCCAAATGATCGTCTGGGAGTTTGGCGGTGATTTGAACGGTTTGATGATGGTTATATACCTAGCTATGATCGCTCAATATTCAAACATTTCTTGCATGTACACATTCAAATGACTTTCATTTTTTTAAATTTGTAAGGATCGAAACATGACCGAGTTCTACGGGAACTTAAGTGTGAGAAATCAGAAATCTTGCCACAAAACCTTACGAAATAAATTCCTTAATCTTATAACATATGTACAGAAATATATCTAAACGCTAGTTATACGACAAGTAATCCATTTATTTTAGGTCTTCTCTCTAATGGCTCCGGAGACATAACTTTCCTTTCACTCACAAGGTTGTCGCTGTCGTTCAACGCGATGTCGTGGATCATGTTATTGTCACTGCCATGGTCGTTGGAAGTAGATATGTCTTCAGTAGGATGAACCAGAGATTTCAGAAGGTGAGGCTGAAGCTTCTTCAGGTCTGATAACTGAAGAGGCTTCAGTAGGAATTCCTCTGCCCCCTCTTCCATGCACCTAAAGATCATCAATACATACAAACGTTTTCCCATTATTTTTCAAATCCTAATTTTTATTTTTTAGAATAATTAATCACGAAGGTAGCTAGATGGAGGAAAATATTAAGGAAATTACATGTTTATTCGGGAGGGCACATTCTCTGACGACATGACCACTACTGGTATGTCTTTCCACGAAGATCCCTGCATCTGTAACCACCCACAGTACTGATCTCTTAGCCAAGAAGAAGAAACAAAAACAAGACTTATTTGAAATGAGATGCTTGTGAATGAGATGAAATGAAAAATCTGTAAATAGTAGTAAGATAGATCGAGTTAAATATTTATTGGGTTTAATTTGGAAAATATGAGAAAAAGAAATTGAATAAAATATTATAAAATTAACATATTATTATAATATAAAATTTTTAATATTATTTTCGTTTTGAAATTTGAAAAAATTGTAATGATTAGTTTGAAAATTTTTATATTTGAATGCTGTTTGGAAATGAAATGAGATGAGATTAAAATTTTTTCCAAACATCCCCTTAGAATTTAAAATGAATTCAATCCATCAAATCTGTATATTTGTCTTGTTCCTCCTTACTTTGTCAAATCTTCACAAAGAATTCTGAAGAATGCATGCAATATGATCAATGTATTTAAGAGTGGAATAGGGAATCAATCATGAAGAATGGTGGTGTTGACCTTTACTCTCTTTAGTAAATCATAGCCGCTCATCCCGGGCATTGAGTAGTCCGTCATGATCAAGTTTACTTTCATGTACCCAGCCTGCATTTGTTCAGCATTATGAAAAAATATAGGTTCCATCATGACTGTTAAAATGACCGAGGGAGAAAAAAAAATGATAAAAGAAAAAGGAAAATGAGAAATAAGAATAGAGACTAGAGGCCAATTTATGAGGCAAATTTAATATATATGTATATATATAACCCAAATGAGAGGTGAAAACTTAAGAATTAATGGTAAGAATCAAATCCTTTTATTTTGAGTAATTTGGTCAGGGGAGTGAAAATCTCAACCAAAATAAACAGTACTGCTGCTAAATGGTGAACCCTCTTCATTAAAATATTCAGATGCAAAGGCATATTTGGAGTCGAACTTGTTGCATGCATCTGCTACATTATGTTTTTGTACGCAGATATTCTGAACATACCTCAAACATGTCCAGTTAAAGGAATTGGATAACATATAGGATACATTTTGAATGAAGAATTCCCAAATTTGACAAATACATGGATGATAAAAAAACTCCTTTGCAGGAGCTATTTAATATATTAACGAATCTTCCACTTTTTTGTTTCAAACTATAAACGATTCTTTAATGGGAGGTTAGAGTGCTTTACAGGCGAAAAGTTCTATATTGTAGACATCTGAGGCAGTAGAAATGACAGTAAGAAAGTTTCAAAACCCAAGGACAATGAAAATCCTCACCTCTTGTTGTGCTGATGGGGGAGAAGAGGATAAATCCGTTGAATACTCAATCTCTTGGCTATCAAGCAGGCTCAGATATTCAAGAGCTTTGTCCCCAGAATCCACACAAGTCACTGATCACAACCGTTACAGGAATAGTTTTCATGAATAGATAATGAACAACAAACCCAAAAATATTAAGAAGAAGAAGAAGAAAGATGCAAGTGTGCAGAGGTTGAAGCTGGTGCTAATTATATATACAGATACTGACATATGGTACCTTTGCATGAAGATTCTGTGAGGAGTCTCTCCAAGAGCTTCCTCTCAATGAGACTATCATCTACTGCTAGCACATGGAAATGCTGTTTTTGCTTTTGTTGGGTGTCTGCCAAATCTGTATGTAACTCCATTTTTTTTAGATGAATGAAACCTTGATGATCAAACTCTTCAGAATCAACCCAGTTATGGTTATTTCTTGTGAGGTGAGATCCAAGGGAAAGAGAAGTGTCTGTGTGTGTGTGTGTGTTTTTCTCCCTTCACATTTTATTAAGTAGGGAAGGTTAAGAAGCAAGAGTTGTTTGCAAGATAGATATTGATGGTGAATGTTGTCTGTGCGCGTTCGCGTGCATAGATATGATGTGCTTTTCATGCTAAGATCTCTAGCTAGATTCTCTACACCGCGTTGGTACAACCACCACTCCTCTTTCTCTCTCTTCCTGTCTCTTCTCTTTTCTCTGTCCTGATTTTGTTTGATTGCCAAGAAAAATCCGGGACCCATGCCATTTGGTCATGATGATAATAGAAAGGAGTTGATTTTGGGTGTGAATTTTGGATGGATTAAAGACTTTGGAAAAGCTTGTTAACTAATTAAACTATTATTGTTTGGATCTTTCTCCCCCACGTCTCCTCCTTTCCTCGTTTTCTAGCTTTGAAATTTAAAACATTCAATATTCGCTTTGCATGTTGGATCGAAAAAAATTGGTTCCAACCAACACAGATTATATCTCCCAACCCATGCGGCCATTACCCTATATATTACGTTGTTTAGCATTGCAGGATGTGACACATTAACCTAGCTATGACATCCTAGCTAGTATGGTACTAAGGTTTGAAATTAAGAAGTGTTCCTTTTTTTCTTTCCTTACAAATTGTATTATTAAGTTTTCTAACAATGATTGTTTTGGACACTAAAATCTGGTCGATTCTAATTATTTGGGGATAAATGGTACATATTCAAACTATCGTGATAAAGTTGAAATTTGCACTCCATATGTATCAAGATTCGATTGTCAAGATAGAATTATTCAATTAGATAAGAATGTATTTATTTATTTTTGATGAATTAGATAAGAATGTATTTATTAATTCTAAGTAGTTGGAGATCTAATGCGTTGGTTTTGATAGCTTGAAGTGTAATGTGTAAAAATATGACAATTTGAGGGTGCAAAATATATATTCTTTTTTAAATTAATTTTTTTTATTGACAGCAAATTAGACAAAAGAATTTCCTTTAGCATTATTAAAGCTTCATTTATTTACTTTAAAAGTGGGAAGTGTTGAGACTAAAAAATCGCCACAATTAATATTTTGCGGCGTTTCATGGTTAAATTCTCGGTAAATGGTTGCTGGAAAAAATAATTTTTCTTGTAGTAGTCTTTTTGGGTATTAATTATAGTAAATAAAAAACAATATAAAACCAAAAAAATTATGTACAACTACTTCGATCAAGAGATATCTTAGATATATATATATATATATATATGCCAAAACATAAAAAGAAAATAGGAGCTAGGACAAACTTTTCCTTTCTTCTAATGGAAAATCGTAAGAGAAAAAAGGTTATTAATAAAGGTGGGGAGATTTCTCATATACATGGGAGAAAAAAAAAATTGCCTACATTATCTAGTAAAGTATCTTGTAATATGATCCGAAGGCTCAAAGCAAATGGCTCTTGAAATAACGAGAAATAAGTGTGCATGACGCAACAGTACTACCATGAATAAATAGTTTGATCGTCAATTAATAATTAATTGTCAGTGGAGATTTTCTAGGAGAGGGGGAGGAGCATATCTACAAAATAAGCCATTGGGTCATGATCAGCGCCACGCGAGCCAACGACGGTGCATGGGCTCACATGATGCTAGATGCATGGGGTGGTGGCTAAAGGGTGTGGTGATGACAGATTGGCGCAAGTGGAATATGAATAGGCAAGTGGACTATGAATAGGTTTCACATTGTGCTTAAAAATTCATAGAAAATGGACAGATTTGAGAGATGAAAGAGAGAAAAAAATAATAAAGATAACGAGAAAAGGTTGGTAAAGAGAAAGATATGAAAAGAAAAGACGTGACTTAAAATGGCACACGCCTTGTCCCTTTCATTAGAATGGAACAAAGGACTCTCACAAGGAGATAATGAAATCAAATTCAACAAAACAAAAAAAGAATTACGAAGTTGATATGTCAAAAAAGATGTTCCCTAGCTAGCTAGCTCTCATATTGTATTGCATTCCTTTTTTTATTCATGAATGTTGAGAATCTTCAAGAAATCTGCAATGTTTGCATATTTATATTATTTCATTACATAAAAAATAAAAATTTATGTTCTAATATTATATCATAAAATAGGAAAACTCAAATCAACATTGTCAAGGAATATTAGGATTGTAAATAGTTCATTAACTTCCTATTGTATGCTGACAAGTGATTGATCTTATGCTAATATATGTATTGTATGATCCAATACTTAATGTATAAATAGCATTTGTGATGGATTATTTGTAACAAAAATGACAATGTGATGGAAACAAACTCAATTTAATAAAAAATAATTATTTTTACAAGAAATAAATATTTTTCTTGTAGCACCGTCTTATTCTAAATCCTACAATTTTACCAGAAACTCAATGAAAATTGACAAAATGTGAACTCAACCTGTGCATGGCGGTCCCCTCCACTCTGCAATCACTAAAATGGAGTTTTTGTATAGGACAGTACGCCGCCCACCTCCTCTTGTTTCTCTGATTTTAATTTCAAGGCAACCTTGATTACCAAAACATTTGATAACATGGCCTAGACTAGTTTAAGATTCTGCCCAAATCTTAAACTTTGTCTTGAGCTTTAGTAGCTGATCAGTGACGACTGAAACATCGCACCGCTCCATTGAAAATTCTCTCTAACCCTGCCGTATTCCATGTTGCTAGTTTCCAAAATTACCTAAAGAAAAGCCTAATCTTTTTAAACAACACCTTGCATCACCAAAATTACCTAATTCATGTTGATACAAAGTTAGCCGCTGCTTATACTCAAAATCCTTGGCATATGCCAATCCCTATATCTCTGATTTTGACTTTAATAGTAACGCTAGATAGAATTTTACAATATGTAAGTTTCGTACATTTAAAAAAAAAAAAAATAGAGTCTATTATTAAAAAATAAATTTTTATCTTTATTTTTATTTTTATTTATTTTTAATAGAATACGCAAGAATTGCATTCTAAAACTGTAGAAATAATTTTCTTTTATCTAGATGACTTACTATTCATCCGATACCAAATAATTTATCGTTTCCTTGGCCTAAGATACGATTTTATGCAAAATGGGATCCCAACCAACCAAAAATGAAATTTGATTGTGAAAGCACACACTGTACAATCTCTGTGCGATCTTACTTTTGTTGAAAAAAGTAAAGCACATATGCTGGCCATCTTTAATCGTATCTCTTAGTGCATGTACTTGCTGATAAGTACACGTTTGTTTTTACGGAGATTTTTCATCTCAATTAATTATTATAATTTTTTTAAAATTTTTATATAAAATAAAATAAATAATTTAATTTTTTTAAAATTTTTAAATAAAAATAAGATTAAAATATTTTTAATTTTTAATTTTTATTTCAACTCATCTCAATTAAAACAAATTAGGCATAATGATTTTAGTCAAGATAAATGGAAAACAAACGTGGGTCCTGAAACCAGATCTTCTCGAATGAAAATTTGAGGTCAATCCAGAATCATTTGTGAGATTTTAGCAGATCTAGCTACGGGACCCACTAAAAGTTTCCAATCCAACCATATTTGTAAGAAATTTCCCAAAGTATTGCCTAGGGTTCCTATCAAGTCTTGGTTTCAAGAGTCAACAAAAAGACTAGCTCGGGATTGCAGGAGGTTATTGCAATTCTCTTTATGGTTATTGTGCTTTTGGACAAGTGAGAATAGGCTTGTCAAAAACCTTTTCACAATACACACACATATATACATATATATATATATATATATGAACTATATATAACATTTTATGGACATAAAATCCCCTTTTTCTTTAACTATAGTTCGGTTTATTTATTGTATGCATCATATATTTATTGTGAGATTGATTATAATTAAAAAACATTGAAATATAATTACTTTCGTATACTATCTAATGTGACATATTTTCACATTAATTATGTATTATTGGTGTGTTAATAAGCAGGTTTACAGATATGTTTTTTCTTTGGGTCATGCTAGGGAACCGATGGACAACCAATGAAGTAAACCGATGAGGGCAAATCATAGTTTTTTTTTTTTTTGAATTTTTTTCTTCTTTTATTTTAATCATTTTTACACAGTTTTAAATATTTATAAAAATTTAAAAAAAAACCAATTCACTAGTATTCACTTTTTTAATCATTAAATAAAAAAATTAAAAATAAAATAAAAAATTTAATCAATCACTTTTATCGATTATTTTTATCAGTTCAATTAATATTTTTCTTTTTTTTTTTTGTCAGCATTAATACAAATCAATAGTGATAAAAATATGATGTGCATCATGTGAAAGATAGGGCTCTATCTTTCATAGGGATGTCCTAAAATCGCGTGCCCGTGCCCCCAAACCATTTATAAAGAAACAAATAGATTGTAAAGGTTAAAAGTCTTTTGTAATTGATATAAAATAATGCAATATAGTCAATGGCTCCATCTTCCGTAGTCAGACATAAAAATGATGAAATATATCCAACTTTCTCTTTAAATTTGGTACAAAAAATCAGAAAATTGTTGAACATGCCAACCCCGTGATTTTCTTAATCAAAGCCTATCTTTTTAGTGGGACCATACAAGTAATTTCCATGGCATGTGGTGTGGAACTTTGTACTGTACACCAGAAAAAAGAAAGGACGTCAAAACAAAGTAGAGAGCTGGGAAAAGGAAAAAGAAACATACTTTACCTCCAATTAAGATTTTTATCTGTTCCTTTAGCTGCTTTTACATTATTCATGACCCATGATTTCCATGATTGTCAAAGAAATCATGCTTGAAAACCCACGAGTCCAAAACAGTCCGACTCCGGTGCTGATCTATCAGGTTCAAATCAAATAACAGTATTAATTCTTGGGTCAAATAATTAAACACATGAACTTATTTATTGGGGCTGATATATATAGCCAAGAGGTTGAAATTTCTACTACTTCAATGGAACTGTGTATTCACTACAAGAAAAGTGATAATTTATGATGGATTATATGCGACGAGAATGATTATTTATGATCCAAATAGACTCATTTTGACAAAAATAAGTATTTTTTAAAAAAATAACTAGTCACAACTAAGCAGTTTTCTTGTAATAATTGCATTTATGTGAATTCAACTTAAGAGATAATTGATACAAAAGAAATAATATTTACAATGTTAAAATATGCAAGATCAGTATGCTTCCTTTGAAAAATGTGCGTAAATTTGGAACCCATACATTAAAAAATTATTTTTCTATATTGAAGCCCACTTTTTTTAAAAGGAATGTGCGGGATCGGACTTGCACATTCTATATCTGTATCTAATATTACTCTTGATATAAGAGGTTTTATTGATCTCTTTGCTTCTTTCTATATAAAGTTCTTTTTCAAAAGTACCATTAATTTTTAAAAATTAATAAATATTAATCGAAGAAAGAAATTTCAAAATTTCAAAAAATAGAATACAGAAAATAGTTTGTATTTCAACAAAGCATGAGATATTTTTTAAAAACATCCATGCCTCTTTACAAAGATGGTCAATATCATGTACTCTTTTTCATGATCAAATGACAATTTTACACTTTACTGGAGCATAACTCTATCCTTACCTAAAGAATGCCCATGTCCCTACCACATCCCGATTCCCCACCCTATACTTAAGTACTCTTCCGCACCATTACAAGAACTTTCCTCTCCTCTCCCCGCCTTTACACCACCATCATCTCTATCTCTCTCTTCCCTTCCACTACTCAACACCGTCCCTCCAATATTTCCCTCTCTCTCGTCTTTCACTCTTCTCACTATTAGTGCCACCATATTAGTTGTTAGAATACAAATTCATTGATTAAATTTACTTCTTCACATCAGTTTAATTTTTTAGAACTACTATAGTGATTTAACACGGCATAAGAGTAGAGTTTCTAATTTTGACTATAAACAAAAGGATCCGATCATATTGATCAAGGGTTGTTTCTAATTTTGACTCTAAACTAAAAGATCTGTTCCTATTGATCATGTAAAACTTCAAGATGAAGACTTTAATCTCCCCATATTTATCTTCAATGTAAGGGCGATTTATGTTTCCATAAATACAGTGCTTTGCTAGAGACCATTTAATGGCAGCCAGGTAAACCTGCTATCATATATATCTTGAATCCTAATAAGTCCAATCTTTCTCCTAGCCACTACACTTCTAGACACAACTCTATCGTATCCTCGAAGATTGGATAGTTTGTTTCATTTGTTTATCCTCAAGACCCAAATAAACTCCAATATGTGGAATATTATTTAGTCGACCTGCAATATCCTTTCTCATACTACTAAAGGGTATGCTATGTCTGCACTTGTATGGATGGTAATAATCCTAATGAGAATTGTTACTCTTTCCTCTTGGGTAACAATTCGGTTAGCGAACTGAACTCTCATTCAAAGTCACTAAAACTAGTAATGCACTTGAATCAAACAACGTACAAGCTATAACCCTCAACGGCTTGACATTACCCTATAATAACAATAATGCAATAATGCCATTAGTTGCAATCCAAACAATCTTAGCTAAGCTTAAGAATACACAGTTCTAAAAAAATACCAGCAATAACTCCTGCTCCATATGTTCTTGGGGCATAAGCATCTGTATCTCTTTGAGTGATAATGTACACTTGAGCTAGTATTGGATGTTGTGGCTTTGGTTTGGAATCTTCGTTGTGAATAGTTCCATTTCTCCGAACTCTTTTAGGACAATTTTTAATCAAGTTTCAAGTTGGCCACATCCAAACTAGAGTCCTAGGTAAGTTTGCACTTACCTCTATGGTTCTTTCTACACATCCCACATAATGGGTATGTGATTAGAATTGAGCTTCCAATCTCAATGCCTTTTCCCTTATCTAGTACAGTAGACATCTTCTTCCTTTCCTGACTTTCTTCAGTAGCATAAGGTAAAGTCCTCTTTCATTTTGGAATAATATGGGTGGTCAAACCCTCAACTCTGCATAAGCTGTGGCAGGAACATTTACAAATCCTGGTAATTTTCAATCCTAAGACAAGTCACTTGGCTGCGAATTCTATGCTAAAGTCCTCCCTGGAACTTTTGTACTTGTATCTTCTAATTCGTAGAAATTAGGTGAGGTATGAACCTTCCTAATTCTATGAATCTAGCAACATACTGTTCCACCGTTAAGCTACCTTGTGATAGAGATGTAAACTCTTGCACCTTCTATTGCTTAACCGAATCTGGGATGAATTGGTTGTCAAATTGCTCCTTGAATCTTCGCTAAGTCAAAATAGCTAGGGTTCCCAGCTCCCTCACTAGAAGCTACCTCCATGTATCCCTCCCAAATGCTAGCTTCTCCTTGAAAAGGATACCCAGTGTAAAGTACCTTCTGGTCTTCCGTGCATCCACAAATCTCGTATCTCCTTCCAAGATCGATAATCAACATTTCCACCCTCAGGGTCCTTTTGGTACCAAAAAAGATTGGGTATCTATGAACTATAAACTTCTCATACAAACAATATCCAATTTTATGTCTAGGTGCATGCACTTGTTGTTGTTGCTAATGTCTAAGCACGTCAGCCAGCAGACATACAGCTTCAGCTTACCCTTGCCCTCTATCCATTGGAGGATTCTAAACTTCCTGATTGTTATCTCCACTAAGGTTCCTAGGTACTCTACCACATGTCATTTGTTACTTACTAAAACACATGTATACGCATATCAAATATACGTACTAACTCTTATACTTGGAAAATTCAAGCCTAAAGAGAGACTAAAATTACAATCCTATACTCTGGAATAGTTCCTAGGGACATGTGGGTTTAACCCAGAGACATTGTTTGGATACCACCTTGTGACGCCCTCTAGATTCCGCTTGATATTTGGCAGAGCCTAAAGCGTCAAGATATGTAGCACTATGTTACCTACTCTAATCATGACAATAAATATGCAATGCATCTAGTGTACATCTAACAATATACTATATTCATAGTGGATATTTTTTTTTTTTTTTGAGCAATTCTATGTTTCAGAAGTAACATCCAAAAATCATAAAGATGCTTTATAAAATCCATATAACAAATGTTCAAAAGTTACAATGTATGTCCAAATATTTGTAACATAATGAGTACTGGAAGCATCACTCCTTTAGTGAATGTAAATATTATTATAATATACTAAGCTAATAATTCGAGTAGCCTAGTAAATTTGATTACAAATCTCAGCTAGTTTACAAATAACTTTAACTAGTAGTGTACAGATGCATGGATGACAGTAAAAACATGAATAACGTGACATGACTTATGTGACATAAACTGAAATAAATTGGAACTAAACTGACATAACTTGAACTTGGATAGTACGTGAAATAACATGACATGAAACTGAAACTTGAAGAAACTGACTTGAAAATGAACTTGAACATAAAACTGCACATGAACTCTAACAACTAGAATCATTTCGTCAGCTATTTTGTTAGAAATAGTGAACAATTAGAATGATTCTGCCCATCGTATTTCATTAGAGTTACTTAGAAAATAAGATTGATTACACCATGAGTATTTTAAATGAGATATCATAAAAATAAGAATAATCATGCTTGGAGTACTTACTAATAGTTTTAATGAAAATATAATGACAATCAAAATGATTTTTCTGTGAGCATTTTGATAGAGGTATTCTAACAATCAGAATTATTATGCTAGAAGTACATTGCGTAAATTATAAATGGAGATATTGGACAATCATAGTGATTATGCCACAAGTATTTAGGCATGACTGACTGAGAAAAATATTGTTTTTGTGACATACTTTGTACTCGAGAGATGATGTGATGTGAAATAAAATGATAGGTAACATGAAATAACGTAATGTGACATATATGTATAATGAATGACATGACATAATATGAAATATATAAACATCTCATGACATGGCATATTGTGTAACAAATAAACTTTTTATGACATAGCTAATGTGTAATATATAAACATTTCGTAACATAACATAATGTGACATATATAAGAGCATAAGAATATGACTAATTGTTCTCTTACTAACACACATATACAATACCTTGACAGTAAGTTAGAGCTAACTTACCCATGCATAAACATGTACTTGAAATAAATCGTACCATAGCATAATATGACATTTATAATAAGCATAATAAACATGGATGATGGTTTCTTATCACCATACACACACAAGTATTTTGAAAGTGAGTTAGCGACTAACTTACCCATATATTAATATGTATGCCTATGCAAGAAACCACCTAACCCAACCCACCCGATTGACCCAACCCAACCTGCACTTAAAGAACTGGTTTTAAATGATGCTCAGGTTCGACCCATCCAACTCGCTAAATCTCACCCAAAACCAAGGTATGCTACTACTTTTCTTTTGCAAACAAAGAATTACCCAACAATTTCTGCTTTTAAATAGGTGTTGCACCAAACAAGCAAATGTTATGAATTCTTATAAAATACCATTTTTTCCCCTTATTCGGAAATTTATAATCCGAGATGGAGAAATTACCACAACTTTAGTAGGAGGAATGAGTCTAATTCAAATCAAAATCCTCAAGTGCGTTCTTCTTCTACTCTTTATATGCCTCCACATAAGAAAACCCATGCATGATGAGACATTACAAACTTTTATGCATGGGCAAGCTAATATTAACACTCAGACAATGCAGGCCATTAATGAGATGATAAATTCTATCAGCGACTTGACCTTTGCATTGTATGTTCAAGAAAAGTGTAAGTTTCCTACTCAACATTAGCTGAATACCAAAGGGAAATTTGAGGTAAGAAATTCAAATTCTTCTGATTCAAAATTTGAACATGTCAAGTCCATCGCCACTTTACATAATGGAAAAAAAATTAATAAAAGTGTTTCAATAAAAGTAAGTAAAACCAACAATTCTTCAAATTTCAAGAGTGATGGTGAACTTGACAAGTTTGAGTTAGATATGCCTGTAAAACCCCAGTACCTGCCCCTTTTCCTCAAAAGTTTCTCATAAGTTTGTTCAAAATGTAAACATTCTTGAGATTTTCAAACAAGTAAAAATTAATATTCTTTTGTTGGATGCGATTAAACAGATTCCATCTTATGCTAAATTTTTGAAAGATCTGTGTATAGTGAAACGTATGATGAAAGTGTAAAAAACGGCTTTCGTCATAGAACAGGTAAGTGCCATCCTTCAAAATAATTCTCCTCCAAAGTATAAAGATCAAGGTTGTCCAACAATTTCTTGTGTTATTAGGAATTTTAAAACTGAGAAAGCCCTACTTGACCTTGGTGCTAGTGTTAACCTCCTACCTTACTCGGTATAGGAGCAATTGGGTCTTAGTGAACTTAAACCTATCGAGGTAACACTCCAACTTGCTGACCATTCAATAAAAATACCTAGAGGGATAGTTGAGGATGTGTTAGTACAAGTAGGCAAATTTTATTTCCCATTGGATTTCATTGTTTTGGACACTGAAACTGTCTTTGATGTTTGCACTCAAATTTATAATTTTAGTCAGGCCATTCCTTGCGACCTCGAATGCTTTAATAAATTGTAGGAGTGGTGTGATAATAATTTCTTTTGGCAACATGATTTTAGAGTTGAATATTTTCAATGTTTGTAAACACCTTAGTGATGATGATGATGTGCATGAAATAAATTTGATCCAAACTCTTGTTCAAAAGAAATTTTATTTGTCAATTTTTTTTACCCTCTTGAGGCTTATTTGATTCATGGTAAAAATTTTAATGACGATTTTATACTTGCATCTATGAATGTTTTGTTAGAATATACTCCTATAATGGACACTGATAAATGGAGGACACGTTTTGAGGAATTGCCAACTCATGATATCGTGCCCCTCATCTCAAGTGTGCAAAAACTAAAACTTGACTTGAAACTTCTACCTGCTGATCTCATATATGTTTTTTTAGGCCAATCAGAGACATTACGAGTTGTCATCTCATCAAAACTGGATGAAATTCAGGAGAGAAAATTAATTGATGTTCTCATTGAACACAAAGAGGTAATAGGATGGACCATAGTTGATATCAAAGGTATCAATCCTTTGATTTGTACCCACAGAATATATCTGGAGGACAATGCTAAGCCTCTAAAGAGATGCAACATAGACTGAACCCCAACATGAAAGAGGTTGTTAGAGCATAGGTGTTAAAACTTCTAGATGTAAGGATCATTCACTCTATTTCTGATAGTAAATGGATTAGTCTTATGCAGGTGGTACCTAAGAAATCTGGTGTGACTGTAGTTAAGAATGTTAATAATGAATTGATCTCAACTAAAGTTACTACTGGTTGGCATATGTGCATTAACTACAGAAAATTAAATTCTGTCACTAGGAAGGATCATTTTTCTCCACCATTCATGGATCAAATTCTTGAACAGGTAGCAGGTCATAAATTTTATTGCATCCTGGATGGTTATTCTAGATAGAACTAAATTGAGATTGCTCTTGAGGATCAAGAAAATACCACTTTTACATGTCCATTTCGTACCTTTGCATATTGAATGATGCCATTCTTTTTTTTTTAAATGAAAGAATTCTCATTAATCATGAAAATCAATACAACTCTTGTCACTTAAAATAACAGATGACACCTCATATGGACCATCCTCAATCCATACAACTTCCGAATTTAAATTCTTTGTTAATTGTGCAGCAGCATGTGCTGCTTTATTCCCATCCCTCTTAACAAACACTACCCTCCAATATGGTTGCCACGATAACAAATACTGGATGTCCTCCATTAAGTGACTTGTCCAAGAACAATCAGTACCTTTAGCTTGAATATTATCAACCACCAGTTTAGCATCTCCTTCAAAAACAACATGACAGATCCCCAATTCTTGACAAAGTTTCATGGCTCAAAGTAAGGCATAACACTCAGCTTGTAACACAGAAGAGACGTGTACTCTAGGAGCAGCCAGAATAACTTCTGCATCACCACCTTGATTCCTGATTACAACCCCCAAGCCCATACGGTTGGTTGCTGCAGTATAGGCTGCATCAAAATTTACTTTGCAAAAAGGCTCCACTGGTGGCTTCCAATAGGTTCTCTCCTCAAGTGTTTCCCCTTCTAGTAGTCTCGAATGGGGCATTTGACAGTCCCTCATTACCTCTTTGAACATGTCAACTTCATCTACAGCAGACTTATAGGTGATGGTTGGATTTACAAACCTTTGGTCAAACACCCAAAGATTTCTACGAGTCCATAACTTATGAAAAACTGCAACCATATATTCCAACTGCTGAACCTCCAATTTCTGCATCAAATCTAGCCACAAAGCAGCTAAATCTTCATAATCTGAATTCCACTTCTTGCACAGACTAGCCGAGTCCCCCCAAACATCTACTGTAGTAGGACATGTCCACAGAACATGCAAAATAGTTTCCTCATATCTATTGCACACAGGACAGCAACTATCCTCAACAATTCTCTTATTATAAAGCTGACTTTTTGTTGGTAGGATGCCCTGCAGTGCCTTCTAGAAAAAAAAACTTCACTTTGCCATGAATCTGTAACTGTCATAGCTTCCTCCATAGCATAACATCATTAGGTTCATTGGAAGATTGCCCTGTAGCCTGTTTTTGCAGTTCCAGCTCCTCAAAGTAAGCACTTTTGACAATAAAAACCCCTTTTGGAGATTTCACCCAAATAATACTATCTCCAACCTCCCTGCAGCTTAGTGGTAAACTAAGAATTAGCTGAGCATCCTCCATATTGAACACTGTATCCACCACATCAGTCTTCCATGTGCATGTCTCTTTATTTATCAAGTCTGCAACCTTAGCATTGTAATCAAGAGAGTTCATAGGAGTTTATACCTTATAAGTAGAGGGTCGAGGCAAACATTTATCATGCCAAATACTAATATTTTCTCCATTTCCTACCCTCCAAACAGCCCCGACCTTTACTAAGTCCAATGAGGACCATAAGCTTCTCCAAATATGTGATGGGGAAAGACCCACCTTGGACTTAAAAATATGACAGGTTTTGAAATACTTATGCTAAAAAATTTGAGCCACTAGAGAGGAAGGCTCTTTCAACATCCTCCAAACCTGCTTAGCTAACAAAGCCTTGTTAAAACTAATTAGGTTTCTAAAGCCAAGACCTCCCTTGTTCTTCACCTGTCCAAGTTTCTTCCATCTTAACCAATGAATGCCTTTTGTATCTTTGTTATTCTTCCACCAAAACTGAGATATCATAGTCTCTATTTCCTTTAACAAACCAAATGGCAGCTTAAAGACACTCATAGTGTAAGCTGGAATTGCTTGAAGTATACTTTTAATCAAAATATCTTTACCAACCTTGGACAAAAACACAGATTTCCAGCTAGTAATTCTTCTCCAAATCTTCTCCTTCAAACCACGAAAAGTGTTATATTTTGATCTTCCCACAACAGTAGGAAGGCCCAAATACTTATTGTAATTTCCACACACCATCCCATGATAGGACTGGATGATTAGCCTCTGAGCACTAGGATGAGAGTTCTTGCTAAACAATATAGACGTCTTCTGTTTATTAAGAACCTGACTTGAGGTACACTCATATTTCCACAGGATCTGCTCCACCCTCACCCATTCTTCTTGTTTTGCTCTGCAAAAAATGGCACAATCATCCGCAAAAAGAAGGTGGTTAATTCTCACACCACCTCTTGAGGCTGAAACTCCCCTTATACATCCATTTTGCTCAGCTTGCTGAAATAAAGCACTCAATCCTTCTACACAAATAAGGAATAAATATGGTGAGAGGGGGTCACCTTGGCGTAATCCTCTTAAAGGTGTGATATTATCTCCTGGTATCCCATTGACGTTTACAGAATAACTGACAGTTCTAACACAAGTCATAATTAGATTGGTCCACCTACAACCAAAACCCAGTTTCAGCAACATAGCTTCTAAGTACTCCCATTCCACCCTATCATAAGCTTTAGACATATTAAGCTTAATTGCCATACTTCCCAAGCTACCTTTCTGTCTTGATTGCATCGTATGTAAGAGTTCATAAGCAACCAATATATTGTCTGTTATCAACCTACTAGGAATAAAAGCACTTTGGTTCCATGATATGATCTGTGACAGCACCTCATTCATTCTATTAGCTAGTACTTTTGAGATTAACTTGTATAGGACATTACATAAGCTAATAGGTCTAAACTCATGCATAGTTGAGGGAGAATGTACCTTAGGAACCAAAGCAATATGTGTATGATTTAAACCACTAGGCATGTTACCACTCTTGAGAAACTCCAGCACTGAACTTGACACCTCATCTTCCACCACTTCCCAGTGATCTTGAAAAGACCCAGCACTAAATCCATCTGGTCCAGGGGCTTTAAAGGAAGACATTTGTTTTAAAGCAAGTTCCACTTCTTCTCTATAGAATTCCTTTTCTAGCTTTACTCTCTTATCAACTGAGATCCTGTTTTTCACACCCCTTACACATTGCTCAATCTGCTCCTTGGAAGGATTGGTAGTCCAATATGTCATAGAGAAATGGTGCCAAAACCCATGTGTAATGTCTTTTTGCTCAGTTAATAACACATCATTCGTGTCCCGGATTTGCTTGATAGAATTTTTCTTCCTTCTTTGAGTAACACAGGCATGATAGTACCTTGTATTCTGTCCCCTTTCTCTAACCAGTGCTTTTTTGCTCTTTGTTTCCATTTTAGATCTTCTTGTTCCAATAAGTGGTTTAGTTCTATTTGTAACTGTTTCTAAGCCCTCACATTTTCTGCCTTTTCATCTTTTTGTAATAAGGATATAGATGCTGTCTTTGTTTTGATAGCATTCAATCTGTCTTTCTCTATAGTTCTACTCCACCTTTTAAGCCCCTTACTGCATTGTACTAGCTTAGCCTGTACTGCTGCTAGTTGGTTCCTTTCACCAGTATGCTTCCTGCATTCACATGCCACTACTCCACTACAACCCTCTTCTCTACTCCATCCTACTTCATATTTAAAAAAGCCATGAACGAAGTGTGTCACTTGATGAGTAGCATAGTGAAGCACAATTGGTCTGTGATCTAAACATACTGCAGTAAGTGTGTCCACCTGAAAAAAACTATAAGAACCCATCCATATTTTGTTGGCCAATACACGATCCAACCTCTCTTTAGTAAAAGAGGTATCTTCATGTCTATTAGACCAGGTAAATTTATCCCCTCTCCAACCTAAATCGAAAAGGGAACCCTTTGATAAAACCTGTCTAAAATTCTGCATCTGTTTCTCAACTCTTGGCCTGCCACCCACCTTTTCATCATTTGTCAATATCTCGTTGTAGTCACCTATTATACACCACCCTAAATTCACTGGTTGAAAGGAAGTCAGCAAATCAAATCCCCTTCGTCTCAGGCTGACCTCAGGTGCACCATAAAAACAAGTCAACAGCCATCTACACCCACTTCTTTCATCAGTTATAAAGACATTAATGTGTCTACATGAAATTCAGTAATTCAACATCAACAGATTGTTTCCACATTAGAATTAAGCCCCCACTCCTACCAATGACATCAACAGCAATGTGCCCTTCATACTTCATTTTCTTAACAACCCATTGGGCCCTTTTATTGCACATCTTGGTTTCCATAAGAAAAACCAAGTCAGGAAATTTTGCCTTAAGTTGAAGACTAAGGCTTTGAACTGTTCGAGGGTTCCCAAGCCCCCGACAGTTCCAGCTTAATATTTTTATAATGCTTGGCGGGGCTGTATCTCAGCCGCCGCCAATTCGTCAACAAAACCAGAACCATATTTCCCTTTCTTATTTACTGTCGGATCAGCAAGGTTGTCCTCTGCCTCATCCACTAACCTTTTCTGCCCAGTCATAGAAGTTTGTTCCAATATTTGCCCCCCTTTGCTCCTAGCCCTCCTCTTCCATTTTTTCAATCCCTTCAAACAGGGTTGCGTTTGAGAGATACTCTTCACAGCCTCCTGTTGTAAAGTTGGCTCCAAGAACTGTTCTGTAACCATAAAAGACTGTAATGGTACCACAGGTGACAAAGTTGGCCTTACATTAGGCCCAAACCTCATCATAGGTTCACTTAAAGAGTCAAGCCCAGCAGAGATTGAGTAATCACCAACAGGACTGTTATCTGCTTGAGAGGTAGGTATTTTTAAAGTTGGTAAGACTTCCACCTTTGGAAAATTCTCAGTAGCATCATTTGAATTCAAATCCTCACTTAGCTGAGTATCACAGCCGTCATCTTGGCTTTCTAATCCACCACTCTGACTAACCACCTTTTGAAATCCACCAATATCTCTATCAGTTGAACTTCCTCCTCCATCGTCAGCAGCAACTGGCACCGATACCCTTTTCGGCAAACACTCCTTATCACGGCTACCCCTGCCACTCAAAACCCCTCCATTCCCTCGATACCCCAGGACGTCAGCCTTCGTCCCATCCAACTTGTCAATACCATCAACAAAAAGGTATCTTTTATGAGACCCTGTGTCAGCCCGTAGCCACGTACCATATTGCATGGCCTCATCCTCATATTTCTCTTTGTGTGCACTTCCTTTTTGACACCCAGAAACTGCATGCAATAACCAGCCGCACTGGAAGCACAGCTTTGGCAGTTTTTCATATTTAAAATCCACCCATAGTTTTCTACCAAAAGAATTAACAAAGCGACCACGTGCAATAGGTTTATGCAGTGATAACTCAATCTTCACTCTGAGATATTTACCCCACCCCACACCATCATCTTTTGTATTAACATCAATGACAGAGCCAATTGAATTGCCAATTAACAGACCATAATCTCTTGTCATCTGATTAAGTGGCAGGTTATGAATCTGCAGCCAAAAAACCTCAGAAACAAATTGTATTTGAGATGGTTGCATAACTCCATCATATAGCCTTAACGCAAATAATGCATTATCAAAGAGCCATTGTCTTCCATCAAGAATTCTATCCTTATCAGCATGAGTAGCAAAAGTCAGTACAAAAGTATTTAGTGCAACTTCATGGAATTATGCTTTCCTGCTAATACGCCATATTCGCTCCATAGCATTGGCTATAATTTCCTTCCCAACAGCACGTTCAGAACAGACTTTCCCAATTAAGCTTCTTTGTCCCTTCCGCTAGACATCCTCACTATCCCCCCTGAGAAGTCTAGAACTGCCTCCTCATCCGCAGACAATCTCAACTTTTTCCATCTCGCTTCTAACTCCTCCATGACCACCTTAACAAGACTACCTCACACACAGAAAACACACTCCTCCTTTGAGGACACACTACAAAGCGCACCTCTCCACACGGGAAAACTCACAACTTCTCCTCTGAAATCGCCTAGGACTCTAGGAGATACAGAGAGAAGACTCTTGGATACGAGTCATTTCATCTCTTGAATGATGTCATTCGGACTTTGTAATGCTCCTGCTATATTTCAAATATACATGATGAGCATATTTAGTGACATGGTAGAGCGTTTTGTTGAAATATTCATGGATGATTTTTCTATTTTTGGTAATTCATTTGATGAATATTTGACTCATTTGGAAAAATTGTTGATTAGATGAAAAGAAAAGAATTTGATTTTAAACTGGGGCATCGATTTCATGGAACCCTTCCCAATCTCTTTTGGCAATCTCTACATTTTGGTAGCTGTTGATTATGTGTCCAAATGGATTGAGGTTGTTCCATGCAAGAAAAATGATCACAAAGCTGTGCTGAAATTTTTGAAAGAAAATATTTTATCAAGGTTTGGAACATCTTGAGCCATTATCAGTGGTGGGGGTAAACATTTTTGCATTAAGCCTTTTGAGATCTTAAGGCGAAGATATGGTATTACTCATAAGGTTGCTACCCCTTATCACCCATAAACAAGTGGCCAAGTTGAGGTATCTCATCGGGAGATCAATTTCTTTTTAGATAAGATGGTTAACCCAAGTCGCAAAGATTGGTCTTTATGACTAACCAATGCACTTTGGGCATATTGTACTGTTTTTAAAACTCCAATTGGTATGTCCCCATATAGACTCATTTTCGAAAAGGATTGTCACTTGCCTGTGGAATTGGAACACAAAACTTATTGGGCAATTAAGTAATTTAATTTTGATGCAGACAAAAGGTTGCTCTCTTTGTAAGTTTCAGCTTAATGAGTTAGAGGAAATCAGGAATGAAGCTTACGAAAACTTTCATGTTTGCAAGGAGAGAATGCAGATTTTTTATGATAAAAATATTTTTCGAAAGTCTTTTGAGTCTTCCCAAAAAGTTTTGTTATATAATTCAAGACTTCATTTGTTTCCTGACAAGCTTTGATCCTGATGGATTGGTCCCTTTATTGTAAACATTATTTATCCTTTTGGGGCCATTGAGATAGAAAACCCAGAGAATGGTAATGTTTTTAAAAGTTAATGGACAAAAGTTGAAACCATTTTTAGGTGATTTTATTCCAGATGTTGACTCCACTACTCTGCAGGATCCTGCTTATCAGAAGTAATTTCTAATTTCTCATTGTATATACCGTATTTGTTTGTTTTGTTTTTTCTTTTTTTTATTTTTGTGTCTTCTAACTTTGATAGAAATATAATCTTTTTGTGCACTCGAGTATCTCAGGTGACTTTTTTCCTGTTTGCTTAATCATTTTCATGTTAATATAAGTTCTACAGTGTTTATCTTGCTTTAATTCATGTCTGTATAGCATACGTCATCAAAAATTCATTTGTTGCTCATTGAGGAAAATGTCATATGTAGTTGGGGGGAGGGTTTTCTATTGAAAATGTGTTAGGTAAAAAAATAATAAAAAAAAAGTAACCAAAAAAATAAAAAATTGTGATGTGCATTGAAATACAAATGATTAACACACACTCCTAGCATTTTTGTAAAATTTGAGCATCTTAGTGGAGTAATTGAGAAGATTTATTTTCAACCCTAAGCATCATGACTTATGATGCATCATATTTCGTTGAGGTGTGACTTGAAAGACTGTGATGCGATATTTATGAGATGAGAATTAGTATGATCTATATATAATGAAGGGCAAGTTTTGAAAGAAAATTTTGCACATGCTTACAGTTGAAGTGTCCCCATTAATATTCATTGATTTAAAATAGAAAAAGTAAACTACAAGACTACCGAGCCTTATATTAAAAAAATAGGAAAAAAAAGAACAAAAACAAGATTGATTGTTTTTGTTTGGATTTCAAGTTTTATGCAATATTCATCTCAATTAATTTTTACTATTTTGCTCAAGGATTAGCAAAATACTAGTTGGGGGTATAATTGATTTGAAATATTGTATATTTCATACATTTAGAATTAATACATTTTAATTATTTCATAACATTATTATTGGTTTTAGATGAAAAATTGGTTAATAGGCATAAATACGAGTTGGGATTTTAAATTGATTAATATCATGATTTGTGCTTAACTTTATAACTTATGATTTAATTGGATAATATTTTCTCATCTGTTTAATACAACTGTGATATTCTATTCTTTATTTTAATTTTTTTTTTTAGTTTCTAATTTTGTATGTTCTTTACTTTCTTGTTTTTAGAATGATTTTTAAATAAGCTTTCTCCCCCAAAATCCATGCAAATGGATGGATATGTTATCAAAAGAAATATCAAAGAATCGGTACTCAAGACAAAGATGAGAAAGCATGAAGCCATGAAACATATGCATGCCACTTCTTGTTTTGGGTCGTTGGGTTTTGAGGAAAGAAAGGAAAATAGAAGTTGGCCCTTTTGGCTTGAAAACAAGACGCGGCATGAGACTTTTTGGCAGTTGCTTTGCACACAAAAAGGGAATCACATGAAAAATCTAAAAGGAGAGCTACTTGGGATGCCGAAGGCAGCAAAAAAAAGGGGAAAGAAAATACTTTTCATTTGGGAAGGGTCGAGTGATTTATGGAGAAAAGGAGGACGTATGCTGGCTTGCTCAGGAGTTGGTGAGGCAGTAGGGTTGTGTAGAGAGAAAGACTAGAGAGAGAAGTTTTGGTATGAAGCTAGGCTCACGGAGGATGCAAGGCTCTGTTTTTTTTTTTTTTTTTTCCTATAGGGAAAACAGGGGCTTTTTCGGTACTTCAAGGTAGTGGTTGTTTGGCCTCCTAACTGGTGTGGGGGCTAGTTTGGTGGAGAGAAGCTGGTCTCTAGAGAGAACTCGAGGGCTAAAACTTTTTGAGAAGCTAGGTCGAGTGAGATGCACTGTAGTTGGAGGGATTGGAACGTTGATAGGAAAATAAAGTTTCTTTTTTACCATTGGACTTACTCTTCAATAGCACGAGGGAGACGCTGGAACGAAGCGAACTAGAGAGGAGTGTTTCATTTTTATTTTTAGGAGAGAAACGCTGGACGATGTGGGTCTGATGAACCAGACAAGAAACGAGAGACTGGAGGCTTAGGACGTTGCACTTTATTTAGCACTGTGAAACCCCATTTTTACGTGTATTTTCACTGAAAGAGTTTTTTAATTTAATTAATATATTAGTTCTTTTATTTTAAATTATTGTATTTTAATTGGTTTTATTTTAGTTTGATGTGGTGTTTAATTTATTTTAGTTGTTTTATGATTTTTAAAATTATTTTTGTCGGATCAGTTTTTGGACTCCGGAGGTGAGGACTGGACCTCATTTTCTTTTACCATCTTTTCTTTTCTCTTTTTTTTTTCTTTTCTTTTCTTTTCCATTTTTCCTTTTTTCTTTTTCCTTTTCTTCTTTTCTTCTTTTTTTCTTTCTTTTTCTTCTTCTATTCCTTTCTTCTCCACGCGCGCTACATACTTTCTCTCCTCTCACTACCGTTGTTTGCCTTCTGCCGCCCAGACCGCCGCCGTTCGGCCACTATGGCCTACACCACCCACCCAATTTTCTTCCCCTCCGATCGGTAAACCTCCCCACCAAGTTTCACCGCCATCAGAGCCACCGTTAGCCGCCACGAGCTCCTCCAAGCCACACAGGTTTTCCCTCTTTCCTCCACCGTCGTTCCACCTCCGGCCACCATTTCTTCAACACATTATCACCTACCTCTTGCCTTCTTAAACCACCCATTTACGGCCCCGATCCGTTGCCAGAGCAGCTCCAACGAGCTCAACTCTGATTAGCCCCTTTTTGCACTTCCACCGCTGTTTCCACAGCCACCCATAGCCAAAGCTCACTTCCTTTAGCTTCATAAACATCTCTAGATCATTCCCTATCAATTTTGTGTCTTGATTTGTCCTCGTTCGAAAGTGGTTAATTTATAACCCACGGCCACAGTGTAAAATACACTGTTACGTTACTTTTTTTTCGCCATTTGCAACGTCGTGAGCTTTCAAAAAATATCTTATAGCACTGTAAACATTTTCCAAATTCTATTTTAAATTTAAATATATTTTTTCTCTTACAATAAATTATTGGACTGGTTGGTTGATTCCGGACTGAGTCCGAGGAGTTCGGGGGTCGGATAGATTGAGGTCAGAGTTGTTTGGTTGATGTTGTTATTTGTTTGAGATATTTGTGCCTTGATGTTTGCATTGTATAATGCACGCATGTTTATGTTTAAAAAGGAAAAATCGGATTTTCGTGTAGTTGCATGCATGTACATGTGTTTGTAAAATGAAAACTGGGCTTGTAAGCGAGAAATGATTTATGGTATATGTGAACGGTTGGATTGACTGATTTGAGTCAGAGGCACGTGTAGGGATGGTGGTAAGCAGGGACGGTGGTAGAATCCCGCCTGAGGTTCCTGCCTACGGTGCACGCGACGTAGGGATGGTGGTAAGTAGGGACGGTGGTAGAATCCCGCCTGTGATTCTCGCTTACGGTGCACACGTAGGGATGGTGGTGAGCAGGGATGGTGGTAGAGTCTCGCCTGCGATTCCTGCCTACAGTACTCTGATGGTCTGGTTTTGGGCCATTATCGGGGATAATGGCGAGATTATGTTTAAAGGATATGTTTTAGGCCAAATGAGACTTTTGGCGTGAGTTGGAAAGTAATACGTTTTTGGGGCCAAATGGGATTTTTGGCATTCGTGGAAAAATGTGGTTTTATAGGATTTGTGCATTTGCATTCTTTCATGCATATTGTTTGAGTTTAATATGTTTTTATTTAGTGGCGTTTGGATCTTACTTACCTGCGGTACCATTTTGGTACCGTAGATTTTGATGCAGAGATCGAGGAGGAGGAAGAGGCTGAGCCCGAGGAGGCAGCTCCGCCGGAGTATTGATTTGGAGTTTATGCTTTGTAGTTTGGTTTAAAACAATATTTGTCGCTTATAATATTTTATTATGTATGTTTTGAATGGCTTTGTATTAAATATAGAAAAATTTTGGTACTTAGTTATATGACATTTTTATTTGCTGCGTATTTTCTTTTGCATACTTGTTGCATGTACACACACTTAGCACTTGGCGATAGGGTGGTGACCCGTGATGCCATCATCCAGACGTCTCGATTTTTCCGTGTCCGTACGTGGGATTTGGGGGCGTCACAGGTGGTATCAGAGCGGTTTGACTCTGGGTAAAACCAAATGTCCCGTAGGTAGTACCATAATATTTTTTTAAGTTGTGTTTTAAAATTTATTTTAAGTAAAGTTGCTATTTGATTTTTTTTATTTGATTTGAATTTATTTGAGCTAGTTTGCTTGTATTTATTTATTTAGTTATGTTATTGCGCTGGTTTCTTTTTGTTTCTTGTTATGTGATTTGGTTTTGGTTTTTGGTTTTATGTTGTTGGTTTTATTTGTTTTTTTAAAGGGGGTCAAAGGTTGTATTGTGGCAGGAAGATGGTGAGGTCAAGAAAGTCTACTCAAGAGCCTCGGGATGATATGCCGAGAGATGATGCCATAGCCCAAGCGCTAAGGCAAATGCCTGAGTTCATGCAGCAGAATTTTAGGCCACAACAAGGAGGGCCTTGGCCACAACAAGGAAGGCCTTGGCTGCAACAAGGAGGGTCGTGTTGAGTGGTGCAAGTTGGATGCACCTATGAGCGCTTTCTAGCACATAGAACTCCACCTTTCACGGGAGAAGAGGATTCACTTTAGGCTGGAAAGTGGGTCAGAGATTTAGAAAGAACGTTTGAAGTATGTGGTTGCACTGAGGCACAACAAGTACTTTATGCCAGCTATCTGTTGCAAGGCACTGCTTCTGAGTGGTGGGATACGAAAAGAGTAATGCTGGAGTCAGAATTGGGGTCTTTCGCCACTGTGTCCTGGCAGCATTTTACGAAAGAATTTAATGATTGATTCTTTCCTGCTTCTGTGAGGCGGCAAAAAGCAAGAGAGTTCACAAGTTTAGTCTAAGGGAGTATGACCGTGGAACAGTACGCCCGAAGATTTATAGAGCTTGGGCGATTTGCTCCCCACCTCATCGCTACGGAGGAGATGCAGGCCGAGCGTTTCCATGAGGTTCTGCGTCCTGATATACATAGAATGGTAGTCTACCACCGGATTGCCACTTTTCAAGAATTGGTTGACTTAGCCACTTTTGCAGAGCGAGAGGTTAATTTGAGTATGGGCTCCCCTCCAGGACAAAAGAGGCAGAGTTTTACTGGTGAAGGAAGTAGTTCGGGTTCGCCTCAGAAGTTTGTTCAGCAGACCGGGATTCGACCATAAGCAGCCTCGGGAGTGCATATGGGAGGACAAGTGCCAGTTTGTGGAAGATGTAATAGAGCTCACGCAGGTGAGTGTCGTCTGGGTAGTAACCAATGTTTTGAATGCGGTCAGATGGAGCATTTTGCTCGTGAGTGCCCTAGTCGAGTTCAAGAAAGCCGTAGAGCTCGTCGTAGTGGTAGAACTAACCAGAGAATTAGCTTGGGCTCGAATGTACGCAGTGACTCTTGGTACCGATGGAGGCGAGGTTACGGAGACTCAGAATGTTGGAATCATGGCAGGTATGGGTCTAATCTAATCCTTCGTGATGAATGCCTTGTGTTGTTTGTTTTTTTTTTATATTATCGAGGCTTGGAGAGAATGGCATGATCTGGGTGATCTTTTAGGGAAGTAGAATAATTGAGTTCTTTGGTTCTGTGGAGTTTATGAAATGGTCTATAACGTATTAGGTTGTAAGTTCAACAAATTTCAAGGATAGATTTTATGAAGTTTTAGCAAAGTTTTAAAGTTTGGAGCCTTATAGATTTTAGGAAAATAAGTTTATGGTAATTAAGGTGTTAGGTTCGACAAGCTTTGGGGGGAAATAATTAAATTTCGAGTTTTAGATTTCGTGATTCGGATGTGTAATTTGGTGGCAATTGGGGCTTTAGATTTTACAAGCTTTTAAGGTGAATGTTTTGGATTAAAGCCACCAATCTTGAGAATTTCAGAAAATGATTTATTATCTATTAATGTTTTAGAATTTGAAAGATTTGGGAGTCGATTTTTCTATTATGGGATGTAAGTTCTTTGATCTTAGAAGTTCTAGAAGATGATTCTTATTTGATTTAAGGTTTTAGAATTGCAGAGTTGAAGGACTGATTTATAATAAGAATTGAGTTCTTAGTTTTACAGATTTAGTGCTGTAGCTTGATCTACTCTAGTGAGTGATTAGTTTGTAACCATTAAAATAGGGTTGATTAGAGTTGAGTTATTGATATGAAAATTTTTCTAGAGTAGATTTCTTTGAGGATTGGAGGTAATGATCTAGTTCGTGTATTTCTTTGAGGATTGAAGATATCAAGCTAGTTTAAAAAATATTTATTGTTAACTCTAGGTTGTAGTAGCAGATTTTAGGAAATTATATTTATCGATTCGAAAGATATAGGTCCATCAGGGTGTTGGAAATAGTAGATTTTGTGTTGGTATTGAATACGATTGAATTTGAAGCTATATGATCCGTAGACTTTTGGGAATGGATTCTTAGCAGGTTTAAGGTCATTCTCAGTACCAAACTTTAAGCAATGGCTAGTTGCTGATTTAAGGATATAAGTTGAGTAGATTCAGGAATGAATCTTGTTGAGTTGAGGATATAAGTCCAAATGATGGAAATGTGGTAATGGATCACTTGTACGTTTGAATGATTTATGGTGTTGGCTAAGAGTACATGAGATCGATGAGTAGTAATGGTAAATGCGTATGGATTTCGGGGAGTGCTGGTCCTAATATCATCTATTTTTGGCTTGGTAGGAGTTGAAGAGGAATCTGTGTGGTAATATTAAATTCAAGAGATTTTGGCTTTGAGATATTTGGTAAGTTGGACGGAATGTGCAATCGAAGCAAGTTACCCATTGGGATGATGGTTTGTAACAACTGTTGTGTTTATCTTGAGAATTAATTGCGACTTGAAGTCAATGGTAGTTTATAGTGAGTTAGTTATTGCAAGATTAGATGTTATTCAAAATATAGTAATGAGCTTGAAGTGTGAGATATCGGATAGAAGTTATAGGCGCTCTCGTTGGTTGGCCAGGAAGGACTTGGGCCTTTTGGATATGTTCCTTATCTTTAGAAGAGATAGGTGTATTTTGGGATAATGTTATGTGTTTTCAATTTGGGGTCTGGAGGTTGATTAGTATCGATTTCTGTCATCAATCAATGGGTGTTTTTTTTTTTTTTTTTGCGGAATGTTGATTTTTGATTAGGGCAGCGATGGCCAACTGAGAAATGAGTGGAGATTTGTGGTTTTGGAGATATATTATTTTCTATAGAAATGTGGTAAAGGTTTTCTTGTGATTAAGTGTGGATTGAGCTTGTACTTCATGATATTAATTTTTGAGAATATAGCCTTTATGTATTTTGGTGAGTTATCAGAGTGCGCACAAAAGCATGATTTTTGGATATGCTAAGAAATTCAAATTTTGTATTGATTTTGAGGAATTATTAGTGATTCAGAGTTTTAATGGGAGATTAATCTTTTGGTCGTGCAAATTTTGTTTATTGATGGTTAATTTTGGAAGTGGCTATTAGGTTACCAAAGTTGGAATAGGATGAAAGTTCGGAAGGTAAAGCAGAGACATCGTTGATATTAGCAATTTATGGTATGAAGATAATAACTATTGGAATTTGTTGGGAGTTGTTGATGATATGTATCTCTCAAATATGTTCAGAGTTGTATCTTATATCTTATTTTTAGCACTGGTGTTTGATCAAACAATTTCGAGGACGAAATTGTTTTTAACGGAGGGAGGATGTGACATCCTGTTTTTACGTGTATTTTCACTGAAGGAATTTTTTAATTTAATTAATATATTAGTTCTTTTATTTTAAATTATTGTATTTTAATTGGTTTTATTTTATTTTGATATGGTGTTTAATTTATTTTTGTTGTTTTATGGTTTTTAAAATTGTTTTCGTCGGATCAGTTTTTGGACTCAGGAGATGAGGACTGGACCTCATTTTCTTTCTCCATCTTTTCTTTTCTCTTTTTTTTTTCTTTTCTTTTCTTTTCCCGTTTTCCTTTTTCCTTTTTCCTTTTCTTCTTTTCTTCTTTTTTTCTTTCTTTTTCTTCTTCTCTTCCGTTCTTCTCTGCGCATGCTACGCACTCTCTCTCTCCTCACTACCGTCGTTTGCCTTCTGCCGTCTAGACTGCCTCTGTCCGATCAACCCATTTTTGCACTTCCACCGCCACCCACGGCCAAAGCTCACTTCCTTTATCTTCATAAACATCTCTAGATCATTCCCTATCAATTTCGTGTCTTGGTTTGTCCCCGTTTGAAAGTGGGTAATTTATAACCCACAGCCACAGTGTAAAATACACTGTTACGTTGCTTTTTCTCTGCCGTTTACAACGTCGCGAGCTTTCAAAAAATATCTTATAGCGCTGTAAGTATTTTGCAAACTCTATTTTAGATTTAAATATATTTTTGCTCTTACAATAAATTATTGGTCTGGTTGGTTGATTCCGGACTGATTCTGAGGAGTTCGGGGGTCGGATGGATTGAGGTCGGAGTTGTTTGGTTGATGCTGTTATTTATTTGAGATATTTGTGCCTTGATGTTTACATTGTATAGTGCACGCATGTTCATGTTTAAAAAGGAAAAATCAGGTTTTCGTGTAGTTGCATGCATGTACATGTGTTTGTAAAATGAAAACTGGGCTTGTAAGCGAGAAATGATTTATGGTATATGTGAACGGTTGGATTGACTGGTTTGAGTCAGAGGCACGTGTATGGATGGTGGTAAGTAGGGATGGTGATAGAATCCCGCCTGAGGTTCCCACCTACGGTGCACGTGGCGTAGGGATGGTGGTAAGTAGGGACGGTGGTAGAATCCTGCCTGTGATTCCCGCCTACGGTGCACACGTAGGGACGGTGGTGAGTAGGGATGGTGGTAGAGTCCCACCTGCGATTCCCGCCTACAGTGCTCTGATGGTCTAGTTTTGGGCCATTATCTGGGATAATGGCGAAGTTATGTTTAAAGGATATGTTTTGGGCCAAATGAGACTTTTGGCATGAGTTAGAAAGTAATACGTTTTTGGGGCCAAATGGGATTTTTGGCGTGAGTGGAAAAATGTGGTTTTATAGGATTTGTGCATTTGCATTCTTTCATACATATTTTTTGAGTTTAATATGTTTTTATCTAGTGGCGTTTGGATCTTACTTACCTACGGCACTATTTTGGTACCGTAGATTTTGATACAGAGATCGAGGAGGAGGAGGAGGCTGAGCCCGAGGAGGCAGCTCCATCGGAGTATTGATTTGGAGTTTATGCTTTGTAGTTTGGTTTAAAATAATATTTGTGGCTTGTAATATTTTATTATGTATGTTTTGAACGGCTTTGTATTAAATATAGAACAATTTTGATACTTAGTTATATGACCTTGTTTATCCGCTGTGTGTTTTCTTTTGCACACTTGTTACATGTACACACACTTGGCACTTGGCAATAGGGTGATGACCCGTGATGTCATCATCCGGACGTCTTGATTTTCCCGTATCCGTACGTGGGATTTGGGGGCGTCACAAGCACAATAGAGAGAAAAAAAAGGGGGACTTACTTTTTGTTTGGCTTTTGGAGAGAGAGAGAGAGAGAGCAAGGGAGAGAGACGGAAAAACGGAGCAGACAGACTGGAGCTCGGGGACTTACGAACACACTGCACGGAGGGAGCTTTTAGCTCAATCTCTTTATCTTTCTTCTGAGGGTTATTTTTCTTCTAGTGTTGACTTGATATTATTTTAGTTTTATTATGGAAAATGTTTATTTGATTTCCATGGTTCATTTCATGAGTATGGTTGGCTAAACTTTTGTACTAAGGTTAGAGGTAAAGTCTAATGGTTTAAACATTATTTTAGTATCAATTTTAAAGTTTATATTATGAGTTTGATAGATCGAATGGTTTTAGTATTGGATATTTTGATTATCTATATATTTATCTTGATTCATTATGAATTTTGAATACATTGAATGCTTGAAAAAATTTTCATGATATTCAAATGAGTTTGTGAATGTTATAATCATCAATCGTTCATGCTTAATCATTAGTGATTATTTTTCTTAACCTTACATGCTAAATCTACTAATTAAAAAGAATCATTATTCTAGTTTAATTGAAATAAATCGATTGGAAACAATGTTCAAAATTATTATCGACTTCTCGAAACCTTAGTCGTTCCCCATTTCCATTTCTTTTATCATTTTAGTTTTATTCTACCACTTTAAAAATATTCATCTCGTTAATTTTCTCTTCTATTTGATTGCACGTTCCTTTTAGTAATTTCTTTTCATTTTTGAGTTTATTTGTCTTATCATGTATGTCAATCTATGTGGATTCGACCTTGTTAGGTACTACAACACCTGTATACTTGCAGGTAACATTGCTTTAAATTTTTAGTTCACTAGCTGAGTCCAAGTTTAGGCACAAGGTCTATTGGGACTTGGTAGGAAATGTAAACTGAATTTTTAAAAAATAATAGAACGTTTTAAAGACTTATTAAATGCATGTTCTTATCATGGATATGAAGATTGGAGGGTCATAAATTTTTTCCATGAGGGTTTACAACAAAAAATGAGATAATTTGTGGAAACCATGTGCAATAGTAAATTTTTTAATAAAGAACCCTTGTAGGCATTTGAGTAATTTGACTATTTGTCGTAAAATGCTTAGTTATGGGATGTTTCTGAGGTGTATGATAGATCTGAAAATCAAAACTTTTCAAGTGGGGGTGGAAAGTATCATTTGAAAGAATATGATGATTTACATGTTAGACTTGCATTACTCTCTAAGAAGGTATAATCTATAGAGCTAAAGAATGTCAATGAGTTGCAATTCTTACCATCTACTTCTGAAAAATGTAACACATGTGAAGATCTAGGGCATGTGATTGGTGCATGCCCAACAATTTCTGCGTTTAAAGAGGTTTTACTTGACCAATCGAATATTGTAAATATGATCTCTAAAAAATTTTTTGGACCATATTTTAACACTCATAATCTAGTTTGGAGAAACCATCCCAATTTTGGTTGGATAAATGAGCAACCAATATTGCCAAGACCTGCTCAATATGCTTCATATTCAACACTAACAGCCCTAAGACCTTCACAGTATGCGAACCACACACCTCTAGTGCAAAAGAAAAACCTGGAAGATACCATACAGCAGCTGTCCATGAGCCTCCAGCAGTTTATGCAAAGTCAGAATACAATAAACAATCAAAATACACGAGCAGTAAATGACATTAGAGGAGCACTCACAAGAGTGACCACCTCCCTGAGTGATCAAGAAAATAGGAAATTCCTTGCTCAGCCCTAACCCAACCAAAGTGTATTATTGAAAATATCTTGGTCCAAGTAGATAAATTCTACTATCCAGTAGATTTTGTAGTACTAGACATGAAAGTAACTGCCCATTCAAATTCTTTAGCACTTGTGATTTTAGGGAGACCATTTTTAACAACTTCTAATACCATAATTAATTGTAGGAGTGGTGGATAAAAATTAAGTTTTGGGAACATGACTTTAGAATTTGATTAATGTTTAGTGATATATTTTTACAGAGTCTTGGTACATGACCTCTAAGTTTACGATCTTCAAATTGGTTTTTCTTAATGCCTTGAATAGATTAATAATTGATGGGTAGTACCCAAGAACTCTTGTGAAGAGTTCAAGGGAAATCTTAAAACCGTAACCCAGGTGTCTTTTAAATTGTTTCTACTAATTATGTGATTTTCAATTCTCCAATTAAAATTCTAGTTGCAAATTAGTGAGCTTATAATTACAGTTT
This sequence comes from Carya illinoinensis, assembly GCF_018687715.1. Lineage (NCBI taxonomy): Eukaryota > Viridiplantae > Streptophyta > Magnoliopsida > Fagales > Juglandaceae > Carya > Carya illinoinensis. The sequence goes on along the minus strand of NC_056766.1, from coordinate 20,285,510 downwards.
ATTGTAGGATACATTTTTTTCTATTGCTTGAGTTTATACTTTCAAAGTCTAAATTGTCTTTCCAAAAATTTCCAAATTTGAGACTATCAAATTCCATCATACATTTCGAATGGCAACAAATCCTTCATTGTAAATAAGTCATTTTCTGGTTCATTTTCCTATTTTCATACAAAACTCATTTCCCAATTGATTTATCATCCGAATTCTTTTCAAATCTGAATCCTCACAATTTCATAGAATCAGTTTGCTTGAAACCCTCTTGTCCTATGGAGATGAACTTGGGTGCTGCCTTTTATTACAACTAGTACACTTTTGCACTTGGGAGTAATAGTTTGGTAGCCAACACTTTAGCATTGTACATAGAGCACAGTGTCAAGGATTTAGGCACTGTGTTTGCTTGCTGACATGCATGTGCAAGGGCATTGTGTATAGTTGTATATGTGCTAGCCTTCCTCTGCAAGTACTGAGCATTTAAGTGTATGGACTGTGGACTTTGTATGGAATTGTGCATTTAGGTGCACAATGTTTGCTCGCTAGTATATGTGCTATGTGCATGTGTCCCTTGTGTGAACTACACCCAATGGGTCGGGAAGATGAATAGCCCGATCACTTAAGCTGAAAGTGCCATGTGCAAGAACTTAAGTCTACAGTATTATCAACCACATGAGCGAGGAAAGTTGGTCTGATTTTTGTTATGTTGATAAAAATAAGAGCATGAAGGTTGGGAGTACCTATCTGAAGAAATCTTCATTTTCATTTGCTCATTCGGAGATTATTTAGCATGCCAAAAAATCATTCTTCTCCCACCTCTGAAGTAGAAAGTGAATTAGATCCTACAAACGGTGCCATTAGTACTTTTAATAAAATTGCACAATAGGGAAAAAATAGTCTCCCTTGTCCCCTCTTTGTCTCCCTTTCTCTCTTCTTTTGTCTTCTAGTGATAACTCTTTGATGGGCAAGTTGAGCTTATTCATATAGGCATGAGATATTTTATCCCCTTCACATGGAAGCCAGATCACCCTAAGCATTTATCCATCTCGATGTTGGTGAAAAATAACGTACCGTCTTCTTCCCCCGTGAATTGCCATTCTTCTGTGCTCAGTCATCTCTCTCTACGGAATTTAGCTAGCTGAGCTCAATGTGCTCATGGTCATCCCTTCCTCTGCTCTGTTTCTGCACCTAAAGATCCCTCACGCAGACCTCTCGGTTTCCCTTTCACAGTCCCTTTGCTTGGCTGTATTCCACTTATCTGAGATTGGGCAATATGAAGAAAGGCGTTGTTAGGCTACTTCTACGTGAGAGATGTTATATTTAACAGACGAAGGGCACGTTTGGCTTGCGAAATATGTATTTCCATTCCTTCTAGTTCTTATCCAGTAACCTTTACAATTTTACAATGATTCTTATATTTGACAACAATAGCAACAACTAACTACGTACAATAAGATGTAGAGTTCATATAGCAGTTTAGCGTGTCATCATCCTATGTATCACTAAACTCCCATCTGACCAGAATTCATAGAGAATGCTAGCCATGATGAACTCCTTGTCGCTTGTGTCTTCTGCACAAGATGCACTGATTCATCCACCTCGTCTGATTCATGCACGTTATTCGTGCTCGTTGAGATATCTTTCTGCAAGGGTGGCATGAGCTGCCGCGCCTAAAGGCAAAACATCTTCATCGATGATAAAATAAGGTGAGTGACCTGTGTGGGTAGAACCCAAGGTCTCATTCCTTATGCCTATGTAGAAAAAGCCAGCAGGGACCACCTGAGAGTAAAAGGAAAAGTCCTCAGCACCCATCATTGGTGGAACCACCCTGAAATTCGTTGGACCCACCAAATCAATGGCCACTTTCCTCACATGCTCGTACATTTTCTCATCATTCACGGTGGGGGGATATATAGTGGACTCGTTTTGGAAGAAATCAACCGTTCCCGAGCATCTGTAAACGCTGGCCTGTTCCACAATTACCTGTTTGTGATGATGCAGATTGATTGCTATTAGCTCAATTAGCGTTTTAAGACTTGTCAGTGAATCACTTTTCAAGAAATTATAAATAGGGTACCCAGAAAACAATTGTTGTCTTTCTGATGCCAGAAAAATGAAGAGAGGGACGGGTGGGAGGAACATGGCAGGTCCAATTTTAGAGGTACTGTAACTAATCGAAGTACTGGTTTCGAGACAAACCTCTTCTATTCTATGAAGAAGCTGGTAAAAGCTTGTGTTAGAGAAAGCCCTGAAGGTACCACCGAGGATAACAGTATCTGGGATCGTGTCAAGGTTGTCACCTCCATTAAACGATGTTACCGAGACAACCTAAGTGACAAAGATGACACATTATCACAAACTTCCCGAATTCTTAATTGCATCGCAAAATAATACGCACAAACAGACGCATGCATGTGCGCGCACACATATATACCTGCGAGTCCAGTGGATTTGCTTCGCGTGACACAATACCTTGTAAGCTGATAACTGCAGCTGAGGCTGCTAAAATGGGATCAACGGAGTGGTGGGGATCCCCAGCACTGCCTCTTCTTCCATTGATGACGGCTCTAAAAAAGCCGCAGCCGGCAAGCAAAGGACCAGGTCTTGATCCGATGATGCCCGTGGGATGCATGTGGGATACATGAACTGCGAATATGGCCTCCACATTCTCCAGAGCCCCATCTCCGATCATGCCTTTTGCACCATTCCCTGCTTCTTCTGCAGGCTGAAACAACAGCACCACTGTTCCCTATCGACGGCCGACCATACAAAAATTTCAAACTGTCGTTGTTTATTTTTTATTTTATTTTATATCTTCACGAATCTTCATTGGCAAAATTTGACATAAAGCAAACAGGAATTATCAATAAACAAAGCAAATATTGATTTTCTTTGTTTGTTTAAATTGGTTGGAATATTTCCATGTTTCAATCAATCGCTCCTGGCCTATAGAACATGACTTTGTCAATCAATAATATAACACGTTAATGAGACAATGAACAGGAATCATATTCTATTAAATACGTACGTAGCACACCCACATTGGCTCGCAATATTCTCTCTCATCCATCCAAAACAACACATGATTTTCGGTATTATGTATATTTCGAACGAGGTAGTCAGTTTCTAGCACTAGTCTGTTTAGACGTCAAATATGTAAAAAATATCAGCAGAATTTTTCAAAGGGAAATTATATTTTTTTGTACCCTTGAACTATCACCATTTTTCAATAATATATGCATGTACTCCAAAGTACTGATTTTGGTACAATTCCCACAATTTGAAGTTGCAAAACAATTATAATATTGTATAACACTCGCTATCAAAAAACTGTTTATTTTTTTATCAAAATGCGTCTATTTTTATTATAAATTGTCGTTATAATCGTAAATAATTAATCATAAATACCCATTTTTCTTATACTACCCTAATAAAATGTGCTGCACGCATTCACTTTACACTCAATATAGTAGCAAAATGAGAGGCCGGATCCCCGCTAATGGTCCCACTTGAACTACCTATTGTCTCGGTGGAAACCATATGCATACAAGAAAAGAATAAAATAATTTTGGCATCCTTGAATACATCACCCAACAAAGTAAAGAATCTATTCATCAGCAATTACAACCATCTAAAGAAAATAAGAATATTAATCGACGTTGCTACTTAATTGGCAAAAAGGAGTGATTATTGCTACAAATCAAAAGGTTCCATAAAAATTAACAAGCCAACATGATCCTTTAAGCATATTTAAAAATATAAAAAAAGTTAAGCAGCAGATATCCTGCTTAAGGACCAAGCAGTCAAGAGAGATCAATCATTCATGACTCAGTATTATTTTTTTTAAAATGTTTTAGTCACAAACAAACATATTTCACAAAAGCAAATTCATAAACTAATTAACGCATGTGATTTGACATGGTACGTGATATTCTAAATATACTTTTAATTATAAAATAAATCTAATATATCATATGAATTTATGTGAATTTATGCGATCCCTTTATATCTGTAAAATTCTTTTATTTTTTTACTAATAATATATATAATCACTTTTACGTACTTTATTACACTCTACTGATATGATTAGTTGGATTAATTTTTTTAATACATAATCAATCACATCAATAAAATGCATAAAAATATATATATAAATAATTACACATAAAATTTTTTATTTTTTTATTCATTACCACGTCCTTAATTTGTAAAATAGGTAGTAGTAGTGAGCAATCATGTGAAAGATTGAGTATTATGACCGATTATTAATATCTTTCTCTTTATCGTCTGCAATATCCAAAATTTAAATGTGATGCTAAAGGACACTCGACATATATATGTTAGGCAAAGATGCATTAATGCTCGACTACTATAAGTAAAATTCAGACACAAATTATCAAAGATGTCGAGAATTTAATAATTATTCCAAGTTGACATGACCACTTGACAAGGAATTTCATCCCACTATTGTATTAAACACTCATGTCCACGGCCAGGCAAATGTGAATCTTAACATTAAATACAATCGAGTCCAGATGTTTTAAATTTTTTTCTAAAATATTTAGACTAAAAATTACAGTAATTCTATGTATAATTATAAAGTACGTAAATACCATATAATCAATTTATAAAAGAGTAAGGTATATTGTTTAAAAATTAATTTTTTTTATAAGTTTCATATTTTATTTAATTTTTTTAAAACGATTATACGATGATTATATAATTTATGATTACAAATTTTTTTTATAAAAATTAAAAATAAAAATAAAACAAAACAAAAAATATAAAAAATTGAACAAATTAGAGCTTGTCGGGACATTTACATATGTTGCCATAAGTGTGATCATGACCAAGAGTAAGTACTGATGCCCATGTTAGTTGGAAAATAACACGTGTTGCATATATATACGAGATTGGCAAAAACATATTCAATTCATTACTGTCCCATACAGCTAACACATCATTGTGCACGTTTTCGGGATCCATTAATCTTGTCCACACAAATTTTACCCTAGTGCACCAACCGATCGACCCCATAACAATTATTATTGAACTTTACAAAATCAAAATATTACTTACCTACCATTTTACAATCTAACCAAAATGAAAAATAAGAAAACAAACTGTAAACATCAAATCAGTAACTTATAATTTAGCCTCGAGTTAAACCTAAAAATCAAGTTAAAAGATTTAAAAAAAAAAAATAGGACAAGTTGATTTAAACTCTTAAAAAAAAAAGACTTCGCAAAACAAGTTAGATTCATTCATTTTAAAAAAATAAACATCTATATAATGTGGAGACTTTCCACAAACCCCGACACACAAGACCTCTACACAAAAACTCACCACAAGCTCTCTAGAAAGGCTCTTCATAGAAACTCTCTATGCCAAACTCTACCACACATAACGACTCCAAATGATCTTTCACAAATTCCTCAATTATATTGTGAGATGTATGAGCCATGAGAAATTGTAAAATCACTTATGGTAGTAGATTTCACTCCAAAACAACCACTAAGCATAAGCTTTTATGTCGAACCACTTAAATCCATGTGTCTCTCTTTATTTATTTGTATTTGTTTATTTACTATTTATTTTATGGATGAAAGCAAAGAACACCATACCGAAGCCCAAATTATCATCGTTGGCCAGGATTATTCTTTCCTCCCTTTTGAGCTGGTGTGCAAATCAATGTATTAACAGTTGACAGCGTTTGTGGAATCGATTAACCTTCTGCACCAGAAGTGGAAGAAGGATATTCTCCATCTCATGACATCTTCTACAAAAGTTTAGATAAGTTTTTTCACTTTTTACTTGCTAATTTTATTTTACGAACACATGCAAAGAAGAAGGAAAAGATGACATGGGCATGAAGGATGCATGGTTTGTGCTGTGCATGTAAGACATGAACTGAGCACATTGGATGTGAATTGTGCACATGACACGTACTGTTATCTTTCGATTTTAATATGTTATTGTTCCATTTATTTTGTTTAATATGTTATTGTTCCATTTATTTTGTTAACCCTATAAAAAAAAGAAACAAAAAAGAGATCAATAAACTAGTGGAGTGCATGCATGGCCATACGGGTGCATGTTAGTTGATTCATTTGTAGGGCCAACCGCCTCCATGCATAGCACAGCTCAGGTCCGAGTACGAGGACAGACAACTTCCACTATCGATTCCTTGATGCGGTGGCACACTGTCCGTGTTGTGCACACAATGCGTGTAAAGGAAGCATGCTAACATGCATGTTGCGTATTTGCGAGCCAAGCCTTCGTGAGCTGGCGAGGCGACCATCCATTGCCTCCTGACCCAATGGCATTTTCTATTGCCATTGAGGTAGTCCTCAGCCACAAAAGTCTAACCTGATGGTTTTCATCGCCATACGCAGTTCTACGAAGGAGCATTGCTGCCAACCACCTTTGTCCATGACATGGCCCAAATTCGGCCACCAAGACGGGCGGTCAGATAGGGCTTGCTGCCGGCAATGAAGTCATTGGCAACGATAGCCCCTTTCAACTCATCGGCATTCCCTACAACCCGCTACACTTGTGGCAGGCAACAAGCACATCGCAAGAGTTATGTTCTCGTAGGCAACTACACGGTAGCATGAGCACCCACATTCCCACCATTAGAAGCCATAGAGAGAAATGGAAATGAATTTCCACAAAGGCGCGGAACAATGCCAGAAATATGAGCATTTCCATAGTCCCCGCCACCCCAGTGGTAACAATGACCTCACACCTAAAGGAACACGGCCTTTAGCAGTTAGTGATACTCCCACTGAGCTTGCCACCCTTGTGGCGGACAACTAGAACATAGCACCTCCAACGGGCAATGAGCATGCAGTACGTTCAGGTTTCACATTAGGGTGACCAAGGTTCCACACCACAAAGCTCCTTGCCACCCTCATTGACTTTGACACACTGGACTATGAAGAATTTCCATGCCCATGGAGAACTTCCTCGCCCGCAAGTTCTCGTCGCCCATGACCGAGTATGCGTAGTGCCAACCATTTGGACCATTAGTGTTTTCTATCGCCATGGACTCCAAGCGAGTAACAAATGTACAACTTTCACTACATAAAAAAAATCTATTAGCAACAAACAATTCTGGTTGTGAAAATGGAAAGCATGTGCAAAAATTGCTCTAGTTTGTCTCTCTCAAACTTACTATTTGAATTTCATTTTTCTACTAATAAATTTGATTTTTTTGGAGATTTTCTCCACTAAAACTCCTCAAGGTTCCACGAGAATCTGAGTGGCAATACGCTTGGAAAATATATTTCACAGGAAATTGCTTGTGTGACACAAAACACCCTCTACAAAGCCCTCTTGAGTGTCGTGCAAGTATCTTAATTTGTTTACATTAGAATAGACCACTCAGTATCACGGGCATCCTGAGTCTTCATCAATACCAAAGCATGGCTACCCAAGGGGATCACCTGTGTGTCATAAGCCTTCACCACACTCTAGAGGAATGACTCAGGTTTATAAATCTGAAACTTATAATTTGTATTACACTAACCAATTTGATATTTAGTGAAAACCTCTCAGGGTGGTCCTACTCAGCCTCCCGCCACAACAATGCAATCAAGTATCCCCCAAAAACTCGAGGTACCCAAGAAAAAAGGTGCAGAGGTCAACAGACCACATAACTCTTAAACACCAACGACAAGTACAAAAACTTACGATGCCCAGGAAAAAGGTTTCATAGGTCAATAGACCACGCAACCCATAAATACCAATGACGAGTTCAAAGACTCGTGGTGCCCAGGAAAAAGGGTACAGAGGTCAACAAACCACCCGACCCTTAAATACCGATAACGAGTACAAAGACTCATAGTGCCAAGGAAATATGGCATGAAAGTCAACAGACTACGTAACCCTTAAATACTAATGACGAGTCCAAATACTTGAGGTGCCTATGAAAAATGGTAAGGTCAATGACCACCTAACACCTCGCTGAAAGTCAACAAGCAAGATAAATCATCAGACTGTCTGACCTCCCTCATGACAAGCCAACAAGCAGGAAAGGTCAAGGACCGCCTAACCTCCCAGCACCTAACATGCAGGCAACTCTCTGGACTACCGAACCCTTTTCACCTATATAGCAATACAAGCACAACATTTTCTTCGGCAAATAACAAGTGTTTACACTCCTACCACAACCATCGCTAGTGAGTTACCTTTAGGAACAAGCCTACGAGCTCTAGAACTGCCTTGCACGGGTTTCCTTCAGGAACGAGTCGACGGGCTTGGCAACTATCTAAGATGGACCCAGGGAGTCAATAGGCTTCTTGACCACTTAAGCGTGGGTTACTACAAAGAAACTCCAACACCAACAACAAAACGAAAACACTAACAACAATTTACACCAAAGGGCAGAAAACCCACTACTACGAACAATAACAAAAACGATTACAAAAATATACATAAAAAACCAATCATGGAAATATGAACTCTTCGCCGACAATAAATAATCATTCATGGCAAACATCCACACAAATAAAGAAATCCAAAATTGAGCTCCACACTCGCATCTAATGCGGTCGAGTACATCTCTTACCCAAGCAGAGCTCTGTGCTTGCACCTAATGTGGTCAAGTGTATCTCCCGCTTATCTCTCCAAGTTGAGCTCTTCACCACTTAACACAAAACAGATAGAAAACCTAGGATCAAATAGGAAATCAGAGAACAATTTTTAAAATTTATTGTCCAGATTATTGACTTAAAGATTCTCAAGACCTTTTTGTTCAACAAATTGCCCTTAAAAATCGTGGGAATCTATAGGAATCAAATTAGCCGCCTATAATTTAGCCTTGAAATAAGGCTGGAAATCAAGTAAAGAGATAAAACTAAGAAAATATAGGACAAGTTGACTTAGACTCCCTAAAAGAAAGACACTCAGACTTTTAAAAGAAAAAGGTTTCGCAAAGCAAGTTAGACTCAATAACTCCAAATAAATAGACCTCTATATAATGTGGAGACTATCCACAAACCCCAACACACAAGAACTCTCCACAAGCTCTCTAGAGAGGCTCTCCACAGAAGCTCCTTACGCCGAACTTCACTACACATAGCAACTCCAAAGGATTTTTCTTAAATTCCTCCATTATATTGAGATGTGTGAGCCATGAGAAATTGTAAAATCACCCATTATAATAGATTCCACCCTAAAATAACTTATGGATATAGGCTTTTATGCCAAACCACTTAAATCCTTATGTCTCTCTTTATTTATTTTTATTTATTTGTTTATTTTTTATTTTATGGATGAAAGTGAAGAATATCATATTAAAGCCTAAATCATCGTTGTGGGCTAGAAATAATTCTTTCCTCCCTTCCTAACTGTAAATTAAGGCATTAACACAAACAATTTTTTTTTCATTCTAAAAAGGGAGTTGGAATATGGAGACTTGACTTCGATACATATCTTATCAGAGAAATTAAGGCAAAGATATACTATCGGACCCAAGCCATTGACACAAATGCATGGGTAAAATTTAAAAACCAAAGTGAAGTTCAAACGACCAGAGAGTAAGGAATATATAATAGATCAGTAACACAAATGAATGAACCGAGGTCAAACCTTCAAAAGATGTTGGCGACTCTTCAAGATCTTGGCAGCGCCAAGAAGCATGGCAACGTGAGCATCATGCCCACAAGCGTGCATTTTCCCCGCAACTTTGCTTTTGTGCTCCCATTCAACCGCTTCCTGCCGCAACATATTTATAGTTCTGCCTTTAATTAGGATCATAAAATGTTGTTTATCGTTCTTTATAGTCCACATGCAACTGTATAAAGCCCAATGTTAAAAAGTAAGAAATTATTAAAGTCACAAAAAATTTTTATAAAACTAAATTTATAATTTAATATGATATATTAGATTTAAAATGATTTTATAATCTAATATATTATTTTATATTATAATAATTTATGAATTTAATTTTATAAAATTTGTTAAAAATATTTTTAAAAAAACACTAAAAAAAATTCAAATTTTTTTTTTTATCATTAAGCCCTTCTAAGCCGCCACGCTAGTACAACTTTTGTTTTTGGGATCTGAACTGTCCTTTAATCGATTTCACATGTCAACACGAATATATAGACATATATAACTAATATAAGTACAACTTTTGCATTCGGATTTCAAGCATCTCACAATCTATTACGTGCAACATGGGTAAATGCAAAATTCACATGCATGTGACTCTGAACATTATACTTATATATACCTGACGACAACAGACCCGAGATCCTACTCCAGTACAACAGTTTTAAAATACAAAAAGCAAAACCAAAATTGAAAAAAGCCGCCATGAATGATGGTACAACTTTTGATTCGGAATCTGAACTATCCCATATATAATTTCTATTTCGCATGAGATGGGATATTTCGTATGTCGAAACTGTACATATGTATCTGATGAAAGTACCGGACGGAGAGCTCACTCACTCCATGACAGCATAAACAAGGAAAACCCAATATATATTAGGAATGAATCCTGCAATCTATAGTTATTTTTATATATTTTTTTTCGTATTTTATTAATATAAATTAATTAAATCAGTTATTTTATATTAAAAAAAATGATATAATTAATTAAATTAATAAAATATATAATGAATATATAAAAATAACTCAATATAAAATTTTTTATTATGAATTTATAATTTACCAGATCAAAATCTAATTCGTGTGGCCTCTTAGGTATTACATCAAAATGATTGTACGCTTAAAATCACCAAGTAAAAAAAAAGCCAAAACTAAATGAACATAATAACAAAAACAATAATAATAATTGTAGAAAAATGTTGGACATCTTGGAGCTTCTATTAATTTTCCTCCACAATGAACCTAAAGAATCAGAGCCAAAAAGAAAACAATATACGTATATATACATATATAAAGGAAGGGACCTGAATTGGGAGTGCATCCATGTCAGCTCTGATTGCCACAAACGGCGGAGCGCCGGAGCCGATCCAAGCCCGAATACCAGTCTTGGCCAAAGGGTACTTGTAGCTAACCTCCATGCTATCCAACTCCTCTCGGATCAACTTGCTGGTCTCGAACTCTTCGAAAGCAAGCTCCGGGTTTTCATGAATCCTCCTCCTTAGGCTTCTGATCCACTCCGCGGTCTCCGGTCTCCTTGCGTAACCTAAAACCGCCTCAGCGCATGCTTTGGCGCCCCAAACCGCGCAGTCGGGAGTCGAGACGGGTATAGAGTCGGCCGTGGATGATGGGACGGTCCGGTTTTTTATCGCTACGGAAGACTTGGGACAGAGAAGGCAGCTCGGGTCGAGGAACGGCCGCTCTTCGTCGGCGGTCGTTATCGGCTTGGCGAATGGGATTATGGATTTAGAAAAAAGCGTAGAGATGGAGAGTAGCACAAGAAATCTCTGAAAATCCATGTGAGTGAGAGAGAGAGTTGCAGAAGAAGATCAGGCAGAGCAGAGCAGAGCAGAAAGAGTGAGAGAAAGAGAGAGAGGAGGAAGAAGAAAGTGGTGAGCAGAGCAGAAAGAGAGAGAGAAGGAGAGAGAAGAGGAAGAAGCAAGTGGTGAGGTGAGCGGTGAACTTGAGCACGTGGAGATAACAGAAGCAAGAGAACAGTATGTGCACGTGGGGAATATGCAGAGTAGGATAGGGATTAGGGGAGTTGATTAAGAATAAATCTTCTCAACCCCAACCCCAACCCCAACATCCCACTTCTTTTTTATTTTTTAATATTTTTTTAATATTTTTTTTTGAATTTATTTTTTTTAAATTAATTTAATTATTTTATTTATTATTTATATATTAAATAATAAATAATAAATAAAATAATAAAAATTAAAAAATAAGTGGAGTGTTGGAGAGTTGGGGGTTGTGTAGCATGACTCGTTGATTAAGGCGCAGTGGGAGTTGATTAAGGCGATGGTAGCCCCGGCCCCCATGGCCCCCTCCAACCACTACTTGGCCTATTGGCACTACACTACACTTTATTCAATTTTTCTTTTAGCCCAAAAGTCTTTTATATGAGTAAAAATTTTATGTATAATTATTTTTATTTATTTAATTAATATAAAATAAATATTTTAATCAATTATAAAGTATATAAAATATATATATAAATAATTATATGTAACTAAATTACCTAACTCTTTCATTAAATTATTCTACGACAGTGCAGATCTTTTTAATTTAAATATTAAGATTTAATTTATAAATTTTAAATTTATAAATTTATTTTTTTAAATCAAATGATCTCATTTAAATATTTTATTATATATATTTTACACACCGTCTTAAAAATAATTTTTACTATTTTTATTTTATTCTTAGAAGTTTTTTAATTTTATTATTTCTATTGCTTGACTTGACGTTGTTATTAATGTCTGTCCCCTAAATCTTCGTTAACTAATTATTCAAAGCACTTTGTGAATTGTGTCACGTCACGTGTTCGTTTTGGATACATCCCCGCCAAGTGTACGTACAGGATCGTAACCAGATAGCAGCTCCTTTACTTGAGGTTTGCTTGCACGCTTGCTATTGCGGAGGAAAATTATACTATATAACTGTGGATTATGCAACTGACTTTTTAAAAAGAATAAATCTTCCTAACCCCCCAACCCCTCAACACCCCACCTCTTTTTTATTTTTTAATATTTTTTTAATATTTTTTTTGAATTTATTTTTTTTAAATTAATTTAATTATTTTATTTATTATTTATATATTAAATAATAAATAAAAAATAAAATAATAAAAATTAAAAAATAAGTGGAGTATTGGGAGGTTGAGGGGTTGTGTAGCATAACTCTTTTAAAAAAGTAACGAAGTTCATTATTAAAGTATTACTTTTATCGTATTAGTGTCGTATTCACTTAATTTTTTTAAATAAGTATATAATATTTACATATTTTATAATTTATTAAAAATAATATTTATAATCTTATAGTAGGTAAGTCTCGTATATTCTCTTTGAGAAAATATATAGTTTGCCATTAAAATGAATCTATAAAATAATATGGATTGTAAAAATAGTGTACTGAGCATACATATTTTTAAACTGTATCTAATATTATTCGTATATAAAAATAAATTTATAAAATGATGTGATTTTATGTGATCTATTTAATTTATTTTATGATAAAAATAATTTTATAATCTAATATATTATATCAAATTATATTAATTTATAAATTTATTTTTATATAATGTATTTAGGGGTGAAAACCGACCTCATCGGCGCGGTTTTTGGCTAAAACCGACGCTGACCGATGAGGTGAGATTCGCCGAAGCAACCGACCGTAACCGGTCGATGGGGAGGAGGAAAACCGTCCGTATCTACTCCGGCGGTTCTATGGCGGTTCACGGTCGGTTCTCGGTTCCTCTAGACGCTGGTGCTCGGAGAGAGTAGAGAGAGACAGAGTTACAGAGGAGAGAGAGAGAGAGAACCTGTAAAACCTAGGTGAATCGGGGAAGAAGAAGAAGAAGAAGGAAGAAGGAGTTCAAAACGACGTTGTTTGGTTTTAAATCCAACGGCGTCGTTCTACTTATGTTTTTTTTCGTTTATCATAGATAAAACGGCGTCGTTTGCTTTAATACAAATGGCGTCATTTACATGTGTTTTAATAATAAGAGAATCAAACGACGCTGTTCAACTTAAGTGGAACGGCGTCGTTTGATTTAGGTATAAATTAAAAAAATATATGTATATGCTGTCGGCCGGTTCAGCAGTTTGAGCCGGCCTCAAACCGCGACCGAACCGACAAACGTCGGTTTTGTTTATTTTCTGCCGCACGCCGACCGGTTCCCTGGCGGTTCCGGCCGGTTCCTGACTCCGGCGGCCGGTCTGTGTCGGTTACGACCGGTTTGTCGGTTACTTGTACACCCCTAAATGTATTTAAAGGATTAAAATATGTACGGATAAGGCTATCGATGGGAAGGGAATAACGTATGCATAAGCATTTTCAACCTTATAAATGATTTTTTTTTCTCACATTTAATAGTTTTATTTTTTAAATGACAAGACATTCAGTAGTTGGTGGTGACATGGCATCTTAGCAAATTATTAACGGGAAAATAACACTGTAACACAAAAGACTTATTTGAATAAGTCGAGAAAACTGTTATGAAATTATTGAAAAGAGAGAGTCATAACGTGTTATAAACTTTTCAAAAGGAGAGAGAAAGAGATAGAACTCAGAGAGATTATGAAACTTATGAATTTCTTAAAGGATTCAACGATATATATAGGAGTACAAAGGGGACTATGCTTTTGACGACTAGTACTATGCATTTGACGGCTAGCTCACTATGCTAGCACTATGCACTATGCATTTGACGACTAGCTCACTATGCTAGCACTATGCGTTTGACGACTAGCTAAATGTGGTTATACAATTCAAGATAGTTTATAACACTTCCCATTTGGATGACCATATTTAAAAAATATGCCTTGTTAAAACCTTACCAAGAAAAAATCCTGTGGGAAAAAACTAATAGCGAAGGAAAAAGAGTACAGTATTTATGTGAACCGTGAAGTGCTTTAGGATTGCCTCATTAAAACCTTGCAAAGGAAAACCCAGTGGAATAAAATCTTAGCGAAGGAAAAAGAGTATAATCAGCACAAGTTTTCAAGACATTATTTCTCCTGAAAAGTGTATGATAACTGGTTTTCAAATCTCCGCATTCCAATGTTCTGCACAATTTTCTTAAATGTTGCAGTTGGTAATGCTTTTGTGAATAAATCTGCCAGATTATCACTTGATCGTATCTGCTTGACGTTAATTTCACATTTCTCCTGAAGTTCATGAATATAAAAGAATTTAGGTGAAATATATTTGGTTATATCACCTTTGATATATCCTCCTCTAATTTGAATAATACAAGCAGCATTATTTTCGTATAAAGTTGTTGGACTATCATTAATCACTGGAAGACCACACTTTTCTTGAATATGTTGGATCATTGATCTTAGCCAAATGCATTCTCGACTTGCCTCATGAATTGCAATGATCTCTGAGTGATTTGAAGAGGTAGCAGATAGTATTTGTTTGACAGATCTCTATGATATAGCAGAATTTCCATAAGTAAATACATATCCAATTTGAGATCTACCTCTGTGTGGATCTGAAAGATAACCTGCATCTGCATATCCAACTAATTGTGGACTTGAACCATGTTGATAAAATTATCACAACTGGATCTTTCTGCTCATCACTACTCTTCTGGAGTTGTACTCTTCTGAAATTCTTGTAAATAACACAGTTAGTGGAGAATTCATCAACATTAAACCGTTAACCTCATTTTTTAATAAAAACGGTGGCCAGCCTTTTAAGATCAAACAAGCACCGCGCATTTTCAACTCATCTGGAGGTGTCAGACGTGCTGTCAGGCGCCGCAGTTGTCAGGCATGCTGTCAGGTGCCACAAAGCTATGAAGTTATATTTCATCTCTTTTCTCTTGCTTCACGAGAGATGCTGTATCATAATTTTCTCTATAAAAGAGATATTCAGCTCATCTTCATTCGCATCTCATCTTCTTCACTTTTCTGTAATCATACTGCATTTGTACTCTGCAATCTCTATCTGCATTCTTATCCTACAATGGCTCAGCGATCTTCTCATGGCCAATATATGAGGTACTCTGCACCTCGTTCATCAGCTATTCCTGCTTCTACCATAGGTGCTATCATGCAATATAATGATCTGACTCATAGGTTAGATAATGAAGTTATCTATGAGCTTGTGAGTCTCGGTACCCGATACTCATCATCCATTGTCGCATTTTCTCAGCGACTGCAATCCAGAACTTGTGTAGTTGACAATCTCCACGAGAATATTGCTATACTTCAGCGACTTCTTCTGGAGTCCAACATGAAGACAGAATCAATAAAGTAAGAGAATAGGAATTTAAAATCCTTACTTAAATCTTCTTTTCGATTGCCCACCCCTTTAGATAGGGATGCCATGCAGATTTTTGAAGAACAAGAACTTTTGAAGAATGAGGCAAAGTGCCTCAAATTTCTGTAATTCTTGTTTCAAGATAATAAAATAATATTTCATAAATATATTTGTGTTTCTATCTTTTGGTAGATGTTCTGTGTGCTCCCTTTTATTTCTTCTTTAATAATGCACACTTCATATCAAACCCATAATATGAATCTGAAATACTAATTGTATTAAAAGATGGTATTTCATGACTAATAACATCATCCATCTTCCCCTTGAAGCCGCAAGGGTTTCAGATTTATATTTCAAATATGTGCAGTTTTCATGAGGGCTTCTGGAGCCTCAATGACATTTAAATCATATATATAAACTGCAATAATAGCTTATTTCCATTTGCGTTTGGATTGCTTTAGATCATATAAGGATCTTTGAAACTTGATAGAATACATATTTTCAGATGTATTCATATTAAAAGCTTCAGACATTTTCTATCCTTCAGGAATTTTCATATATATATCATGATCCAATGATCCATATAAATATGCAGTTAGTCATGCATATCCAAACTCTCGGTAACTTTCAAGCTAATAAAAATCTCAATATGATTTCAACCACTTTAAAAGCATATCAATATTGTTTCTTCAAGAAACTAACTTGTGATTTCTATATCACATTTTTATATTAAAAGTTTCAGGCTTTTTATATCATGTATATAAATATCCACTGATATTTAACAAAAATCACCTCTTTAGGTGTTTGGACTTCAAGTCCATATTTATCACATTTTACTTAGTGATATCAATTCTGTAGGAATTGAGAAACTGACTCGTGATTTATATATCACACTTTTATTTCATTTCTATAAATATCCACTGACATTTAACAAGCATCACCTCTTTAGGTGTTTAGACTATAAGTCCCGATGCATCATATTTTACTAGTGAATCAATTCTGCAGGAATTGTTTCTTTCAAATTTGGCCAATATTTTACGTCATATTCTTCGACGGTGCTTGATTCACTTTCTCAATTACTTCTGGTAATGTCAATTGCCATCTCATATGGAAATACGTTGTCGACAACGATTTTATATCTCTCCATAATTTTTCCATTACTCATGAAATGTATCAATCTCGTTATTTTCAGGTACCTGTCCCTCTTAAAGGGAAAACATTTTCATGAAAAACCTCTTCAGGAGGCACTCTTCAGGAGATTTATACTCTTCAAGAGTTTATATAGGAGAATTTTATACAGAAAATTTGGATGGACTTTATTACTTGTTCTATGGGTATGGCCTCTTCAAAAGCACCAAATTATTTGTACATTTCTCTTTTGAGATGCTCTATCTTTTGTATCAATACGTCTCACATGCCTTTAGACATGTCTTTAGACTGCTGAATTTCTTAATTATCCTACAGGGACTTCAATCCTCGTTGGGATTTTAGCAGCTAGAATATGAGACATTTTTATCTTATTAATCCAAAATTTAATTATCATTTGAACTTCTGGTTCACATATGATAATCAAGACAACGTCGAATAATTTCATCTTATTTGCTTCAAGCAAATTTTTCTTTCCACTTCTGGTGGTAAGACTTTATAGTAAAAGAATTTTCTGGTTCTTTTATGGACGTCCATATGAAAATCATTCGACTTATCATAATTGATTTTGGATGATCAAGATAACCATGAAAAGATACAAATATTTTGAATCATATCACTTTTTGATGCATCATAATATTTGATTCAATAATTGTATAATATCATCTCAAAGAGAAAGCTTATAACTTTTCCAATACGAACTTCTGGCCCGAAAAGATATTCATTATCACGTCCAATCTCTTAGTTTCTTTGAATGAAACCCATCATTCTTTTCACTTCAGGGAATAGAATGATATAAATTCATTATCATTCACTTCAGGGAATGATGTAGATCTAGTAAGACGTGACTAATGATTCTTATCAAAAGCTCATTATTTTGCTCAGTCACTGAAAGATCAGATATAAATTTAGAATATATTGTGAACGTTTGCATTTCATATTGCTACTTCAGGAGCATACTCGATATTGCTAATTCAGGAGCACATTCGAGACGTTCATTCAAATATATATTCTTTCCATAATTTCAATTATCCAACTTCAGGTGCATAAATCATAATGAGCTTTTGGTACACGTATCACTCATTTAAAACTATGAGATACTCAAAAGCTATTATTGATTTAGGGCGATCCTTCAGGGATGCTCCATTTCCATGCTCAGATAAATCATATCATCAATAAATAAAACTTGTATCTAAACTATGTAAATAAATATAGAATTTATCAAGTAATAATAATGAATATAATCATAAATATTCACCTCAGCAATTGTAAATAATATATTAAAAACTTACTTGAAGTTAAAGATTACTAACTTCATAATTTTTTTTTCAACTGAATCTCTTGTAGCTGTCTCTGAAGACTTTATCATGTGAAAGCTTTTTGTGTGTGTTATTAACTCCACTTTTTACTCAAAAGTTTTCAAGAAAAGTCTAACTTATCCAGTGCCTCAATAATCAGAACCTATCAAGTAAACATGTCAGAAAGTCAAGAAAAATAGCAGCCCATGAAACTCAAATGTTTAGCACGGAATTGAAAAATAAGAATATAGCTTGCGAGGCATGGGTCCTGCTCGTTTTGGCACAAGCTCCAGAGGTGGCCATGTAGGTCTCCTTCTCTTTCATTATTTTATTTTATTATTATTTTTTCTTTGTTCATATGTTGCCGACAAGCCCCATGCCTTTTGACTTTTCTTCTCCTGTAGGAAAAACTAATAGAAATTATTAGTTAAATATAATATGCCAACCACTCTCGAAAGCTAATGGAATTTGTTAGTCAATTATGGCATGCTAAATCATTAAAAAAAAAAATTTCCTGTCTTTGCTAGTTGGAGGCTTGAGCTAATAATGAAAGCATCGGTTCCTGAAAACCAGCTCTCCGATTCTTCTCTGCAGTGTTGTGCTCGTCGATGAACTTCACCAAGTCCAGGAACTCCTTAGACTGACTGAACCCATCTTGAGAACCCATGGTGAGGTCGCTGCTAATTGACGTGCATGGTGTAGAGAGATTGAGCTCGGCGTTTGGCTCTGGTGGAGGGTAATGACCACCAAATAACTCTGAAACTTTAATTTCTAAGTAGGCGTAGCTTTTGATCTGCCCATGGCTTCTCAAATCCTCATGATCTGAAGGACTTGCAATCTTGCAAAGGGTAGTGGGTATTTGATTTCTGAAGAAGATGGAATGGCAGGCAGCGTGCTAGTGGCTTGAGCTCGTGCTGATAACGTGTTATGAAATCATTGAAAAGAGAGAGCCATAACGTGTTATAAAATTTTCAAAAGGAGAGAGAAAGAGATAGAGCTCAGAGAGGTTATGAAACATATGAATTTTTTAAAGGATTCAACGATATATATAGGAGTACAAAGGGGACTATACTTTTGACGACTAGCACTATGCATTTGACGGCTAGCTCACTATGCTAGCACTATGCGTTTGATGACTAGCACTATGCGTTTGACGACTAGCTAAATGTGGTCATACAATTCAAGATAGTTTATAACAAGAACAATATATAAAAAATTTAAAATTAAAGTTTAAGCATTAATTAATACATATTTAAAGTGCAATGAAATTCGCATTTGAAGATCAAAATAAATATTAATTTTTAGTCAATAGTTATAAACCAATATTAAATGTAATTTTAAAAAATATAGAGTATTGTATTATTAAAATAATAATGTTTTCATACTGAACTCAGATTTAATTACCTATGTTTTTAAAAAAAGTGTGTGAAATTTACACATCTATCTGTAAATATCATTTCTTTTATTTAAAATTAAAATATGCAATACTTATAACTAATAGAACCGATAAAGAGGAGGCACTCCAAAGAATATAAGTAGAATAAAATCGTTATCATTTGCAAGTCTTCCTAAGACAGATTAATTCGGTTTGACTATGCATGAAACTTTGAAATGAGATATTGTATTTTATGGAAAATTATTGTCTCTTTTATTTAAATCATGTTGTATTTCCAAATTCAAGCTTAGCCCAAGTTACAAGTTACATATATAATTAGTACTGGCAGTCAGATTTTGCTTCAATGGATACAAATTCAGGGAAAATAAATAACTATATATATAGGAATTTCATTTTATTTTTTCAATTTTCTTTCTTTCTATGTCTTGTGTCGTTCCCCACTCTCATTCTTCTTCGACTCCTTTTGTTTCCAACTAAAAATATTGCATAAAATAATTGTTAAGACTATTTTGTAGTCATCTACTGGAACTACTGTTAGACACCTACAAGAGGGAAGAGTTGGGGAAGGGGGGTTGAGTAGAGTAGGGGATCCTCTTATACGAAAGTTAGCTGTTGTAAAAAGCTAGAATCTTGAGAGAGAGTATAAAAGAGAAACAAGTACCATATTTTCCTTCCTTCGAGGTACTGTTATGCTCTCCCTCGTGTCTCGTCCCTCATAAGGCTCGTTCATCATGGTTGTCACCTTTCTTGCCGTGGCAGCGAGACACGGCATTTAATGTAGCCACCCATAGCTGGCACAAGGGTTCGACCTCTAGGGAGGCCACTCTGGGATGCATTTAATGCACCTAATCCCCTTGGGGAGCCAGATCCTAAGCGATCCCAATCCAATTAATGCGCCGGGAAGGGGAAAACAGGATAGGCCGTCGACTGAGCAACCTGTTTGGGAACTTTTCTCTACATCCTTCCGGCCTGTTTTCTTGGCGGCCCGCAAACCCTGACAAGAGGTAGGGGCTCAACCCATCACACCCAAATCTCTATGCTAGTTACCTTGTAAATTCCCTATTCGTAGGCGCGAAGGGAAATTAAAATTCCCCCACACTTTGCAATGCTCTGTTTCCTCTTGTGAATTACTCGAGCGTCTGTATACTTCTCTGCCTCAAGAATACGAGTAATTGTTGCTTCGCCCTGTCCCATCACACTTCCCGTTGGGGTTCTCAACCGTCGCCTCCCACTCTATTAACTCTCACCACCAATCCCCTTCATGAATTCCACTTTACCTTTTATGTGACTTCCCACCGTTCATCACTTTTTTTCAGCTGCATTTCTACTTGTGCCGGCCTTTCTTCCGAGACCTCTTCCATGGCTTCAAGAAATGTCTCCCGCGGCAGGTCCTTCTCCCACTATGGGTTTGCTTGGACTTCTGCCCTAGCCCCTACCGCTCTTGATGCCCTTCGAGGAATGTACTCAGTCCCAGAGTTCATGGTCCTGGAGCTTTCCGAGGCACGCCGCGTGACGGTCGATTTAGCGGGCAACTCCAAGAGGGTGGCTTTATACGTCGGCATGTTCCCTCACGGGGCTCAATCTCCCCTTTGCTGACTAGTATACGATGTTTTGGACTTCTTGGGCCTGACTCCAACACAGCTGCACCCCTTTGCTTGGAGGACTTTCCTATTGTGCTGCGTGGTGTGGTACATAGTCCTGGAACCCGTAGGGAGGAATATCCAGACTTGATCGTGAGGTAGTTCCTATTCACCCACATGGTCTGGACATTGGTGAGGAATATTTGTAGCTTCAATGCCCGAACAAAGTTCAAGCTTGCCAGTCTCAAGCCACATTACTCCAATGTGAAGCAATAGCGAAGCAAGTCCTTCTTCATGTCGAGAGGTGGATGGGAGTTCCCTCCCTAAGAGGTTGCCGCCCGCGATTTCTCGTTCCAGTCTGATTGGAGGGTTGTTCCTGATGATAAAAGCATAGAGTTCAACTTGTTCAATCCAAAGAGGGCCTGCATCCAACTGGTGTATGCCTGGGTTGGAGAACACGAGGAGTAGCTGTCGTCTGATGTCCTTCTATCCTTGACAAACATAGCCCAATTTTTTATTGCACCCGACCCATCACACATGAGGGGTCAAAAATTTATAAGCGGGTCTCCTACCCCGCGAGCACCCAAACGCCCTTTAGAGGATACGTCTTTCAAGGCTGCGAATAAGCCCCATACAGAGGAAGGGACCACGTTCACAAACCTAGTGGGGACTCGTGGCAGGCCTAGCCTTTCTAGCGCATCCTTCTCAGGGGTGCCTTTGGCATCCCTTTTTGCTCAGGATGCCTCCTCCACCTCGTCTAGTAGTCTAGGGGCTTCTTCCTGGGAATCAAACGGCGAGGCACTGCAGGCCACCTTCCTCGAGACATTGGTGGAGTCAGGCTCTGGGGCTTCGGCTGACGTTGCCCATGTCAAATATTTGGGAGCCCCTAAGTATTTAGGGGTTACTGGCATTCAACTTCAGATGGCCAAAGGTTTTGGTGGGCAGAGGGGACAATTTGCACCCCCTTCCCCAGGCCTCACACCTCCTAACATTTTCACTACAACTCGGTCATACTCAGTTAGGAAAAATATTCTTCTTTGTAAGAGGGGTCATTCAACCACTACGTCCCCTCCACTTCTGAAGCTGATGCAAGGTCTCCGTCAACTGGCACCACAAGGGACGACTAGGTCCAAAGTTGGCTGAAGTGGGCAAGGAATGAGGGTCAGCGCCGTCACAGGGGCCAGGTGCTTCATGCACCTCCACTCTTGGCCCTCGCGGGATATGGAACCTCAAAGTGACGAGGAGGCATTGTAGTCCCATCCCGCCTGGTCATCCATGAGGGATGCTAGGGCTGAGGTGATCAAAGCAATGATTGCTCAACTAAACAATATCTTTTCCTTAGCGTGTTTCACTTTCTCCTTCTTTTATAGCTTTACCTTCAAGAATCACCTTCCTAACAATTTTTCTATCGACAGGCCATCAAGTCACTAGCAGCCTGGGTGGTGGATGCATGGGCCAAGATGGAGAATAAAGTCGAGGCCTTGGGTACACTGGGCGAGTGACCATGTGTAAAGCGAGATGGTTTGCCTTAGGAAGACGTTGTAATGCACCAAGAGGGCCTACAACGAGATCGTAGAGGAGAACAAGCTCTTCCAACGACTTTCCAAAGATGAACACAAGGTGGAGTCCACCCTCCGGGCCAAGATGGTGATCATGAGGCAGGAAATCTCCCATCTCAAGTCTATCAAGATAGCTACTGCCAAGGAGATGGGGTTGGAGTAGCTATGGACCCATCGTCTTGAAGAAGAGATGGTAGAGGCCCAGAAGCTCTGTGAGGAGTATGTTGCCATTTAGGAGAAGGTAGTGGACACCAATCGCAACATGTGGCTGAGCCAGCTATAGTCTGAAAGGGATATGCTGGAGGCATAGTGTTTGGAGCTTTGAGAAAGCAAAGAGGCAGCCAAGGCCAGACATTCCGAACTGGTGGAGTCTCACAGGCTACTCGAGGGGGAGTTACAATCTTGGGGCAAAAGGGAGATGAGGTTGGAGGCTGATCTTGCCAAAGCCAACAAAAAGCTCCATTGAATCACTCCCCAAATCATTGTGGCTAAGCCCCTCTTCAATAGGCTTAGAGTTGTTGGTATTCTTGTGGGTTGGAGAAGCTTAAGGAATACTGGGTGGCAAATCCTAATGTGCTTCTTAAAGCCTTGGATCTAGCCCAATTCACACTGACCTAGATGGATTGCCTTCCCTTTGACTCCCTTAGGCATCACCTGATGCTTGATGTTTTCACAACCTCACCGATGACTCACTCGTAGGTTTTCTTTCTCTTTCCTTCATTCACCCCTCCTGTATTTTACCCACCCGGGAGGAGGTGGGGGGAGCCTGTCATCAAGGCTTTTGCTCCAAATATCTTGTAATTACAGATCTATTATTAATGAATGAGATTCTTCAAGCCTCCTCCTATTGTGCATGTTTGGTTTTGCTTTTCTCCCACCTCTTTTGCCTTTAGGTGGGGATGCAATAGACTTATTTTTCTTCCGTAGCAACTTAACCCTAGTTGGTTGTCTTTGGGTGGTGAGAAAGGAAAGGAGTGGGACACTTAAAAGAGGTGTTCCTCCCCTTTCGGTTGCCTAAGCATGAGAGCAGAGCATCGACCTCAAGAGCTAGGTAAGATCTGGCATCGACTTCTTTGGGCGGTGAGAGGAGAGTGGGACACTTGGGAGACGTATTCCGCCCTTTCGGTTGCTTAGGCGCAAGCACGAAGCATCGGCCTCGTAGGATCTGACATTAACCGCTCTAGGTGGCGAGGGGGAAGTGGGACACTCGGGAGAGGTGTACCCCCTTCGATCGCCTAGGAGGGAGTATGGATTATCAGCCTCAAGGGCCAAGCAAGATTTGACATCGACTGCTCTGGGCGGCAAGAGGGAAGTGGGACACTTGGGAGAGGTATACCCCCCTTTGATTGCCTAGGAGTAAGTGTGGATCATCAACCTCGAGGGCAAGGTGGGATCTAACATCAACTTCTCTGAGTGGCGAGCGGGGAGTGGGACACTTGGAAGAGGTTTTCCCCCCTTTGGTCACCTTGGCTCAAGTGCGGAGCATCAGCCTCGAGAGCCAGGCTGGATTTGGCATCAACCGCTCTTGGTTGACAAGGGGGGAGTGGGACACTTGGGAGATGTGTTCCCCTCTTTCGATAGCTTTGGATAGAGCGAGTTACTAGCCCCATACGAATTAAACAGTACATAAATGCGGTAACCTCCCTTTTCGCATTAAGAGTTCTTTACATTGGGGTTCGTTTGCACATATAAGAGAAACAATAAGAAATATATGTCACTAGAGAAGAAAGGGCTCAAGTAGCATTGGGGGCATCCTTCACCGTCCTAGTATAGGGCTCGGGTTTGCTGCACCCCTTTCCCTGGAGCTCTTGCATGTAGCACTCCCTTGTTAAGACTTGTTCTCCACACACGACCCGTACGCCATCTACCATTAGAAATTTCATTTTTAGGTGGTAGGTCAAGGTTATCAACTTCAAGATGTTCAGGGCCGGTCGTCCAATTATGGCATTCTATGAGGACTAGGCCTTGACCACCAAGAAGTCAGTCATGGTTGTCAAAGTGACCCTTCCTGCCCCTATAGTGACGGGGAGCGTTATAGCTCTCATAGGTTGCACAACATCAGCGGAGAACCCTCTCAGCGCTGTGGGGGAGGGGCGTAGCCTATCTTAACTGATCCCCATCTTGGCGAAGGCTTCCCAGAAGAGGATGTTGGCGGATCTACTGTTGTCCACCAATATCCTCTAGCTCATGTAGTTGGCCACTAGCATAGTTACCACCAAGGCGTCATCGTGGGATAGATGACCCCTTCACGCTCAGTGTCTTCAAAAGCTATGGTGGGGGTCTTCTGGGTTTGGGCTTGTTTGGGCTCCCAAAGCTGAAAACCTCCTTGTACCTCACTTTTCTTGCGTAGGCTTTTCTGCTTGATGCTACTCCCATGAGCCCCTTAGCAATGGTGTGTATCCCTGCCAAGGGTGCGTTGTTGCATTCCAGTCCTAGTGGCTTGCTTCCCTTCTTCTCACGAGCCTTCTCTTGGGGCTCTCGCTCCATCAACCCTTCCATCTTAGTTCTCGCCTATCTAGACTCGCCCGCCTTGGGGCCGATGGGCGATGGACATTGGGGCCTCTCAAGGCTTCTCCCTGGATCTCTTTCCTCACATCATTGTTGATCTTGTGCATGAATTTTCATGTCAAGAATTAACAATCCTTGATTCAGTGGCCTTCCTCTTCATGGTAGGTTCATTACGAGCCCCTTAAGTTGCGATTGCCCTCTTCCCTCGTCTACTTGCATTCCCGTGTCTGCACGTTCATGTTTGCCTGCGTCCTCCTTGTGGAGCTTCCACCATTGCCACTTTTGTCTGCCTAACCCTTCCTTGCCGGAGGCTCTTTGTCAGGGATTGTTGCCCTTGTGGTCCTCTTAAGGGTCCTAGTGACTCGATCGAGGTTGGCATGCCGTGGCACGGTCAAGGCTCGGGGGTTGTCATCAATGTTGATGAAGTCATCCACCCAGTCCATGAAGTCCCACAGGGTTACTAGGGTTCTTCTCACAATTTCAGCCATGAACAGGCTAAGGGGCCAAATGCCTCCCAGGAGCATCACCAATGTAATTTTCTCAACTTGATCATTGGTGGCTAGGTTCTCCTTGTTAAAGCGATACATGGATGCTTTCAAGCTCTCCTTCTACTCTTCCCTTTGCTTCATAGTGAGAAGGTATGCGGCCAGTCGTTTTCTCTTTCGGCTAGCCATGAATTAAGTAAGGAATTGCTTACCCAACTCTTTCTAGTTGTGGATGATGCCTGTTTTGAACCACACCCAAGCACACCTCTTTAGAGTTAGAGGGAACTCCCAACACACTATCTCCCCTGAGAATCCGTGCAGCGTCATGTGAGTCTTGAAAATCTCTAGGTGCTGTGTTGGATAGTTAGATCCATCATACATTACAATTTGGGGGGGCCTTGAACTTGGGCAGGAGCGGGACTGCCATTACCTCTACACTATAAGGCAGGTCTATGCTGCTCAGCATTTGGTCTGCAAACAAAGACCCTCCTAGTTTTTTATCTATCTCCTCGTAATTGCCATTGAGGAGATTTGCCTTTGCTCGTTGTCTTCAGGGGTTTGTGACTCTTTTCCATTTGCTCAGCCTTGCTCTGGCTAGTGCCTTCTTTGAACTTTGTGATCTTCTTCCTCAACGCCTCTTTTTCCTACCTTAGGACTTCAGTGTTTGACATCAACTTCTTTACCAACTCTTCCATCTCCGTTATTCTTCCTTTTATGTTGACCAATGAAGCTGTTGCACATGAGCGTGTAGTGGCTGGCATACGAAAGGCATGTTATTATCTCTAGGCTAAACAGAGTAGAATCCCACAAAAAGCGTAAACTATTTAGGCTTGTTTGTAGCAATCCGCTAGAACCGTTGTTTGAAAACTACGACAGGGAAAGAATGGGGGGTTGCTAGAGCAAGGGATCCTCCAATGTCAAAATCAGTTATTGTAGGAAGATGAAATCATGAGAGAGATAATAAAAAAGAAACAACCTTACCCATTAAGTACCATCTTTTCCCTTCTTCGAGGTACTAATCTTCACTCTCTCGTGTCCTATTCCTCATAAAGCCCATCCATCATGGTAATCACCTTTCTTGTCGGCGCAACATTTAATACAACCACCCTCAACTGGCATCGGGGTTCAACCTCAAGGGTGGCCACTTTGGGATGCATTTAACGCACCTAAATCTCTAGGGGGACCAAATCCTAAGCAATCTCAGACCCATTAATGTGCCAAGTGGGGGTAAATGAGATAAGCCGTCGATTGAGTTCCTATACGACTAATCCCATTTGGGCTCTTTTCTCTAAATCCTTCTAGCCCGTTTTTCTCAATGCCTGCAGACCCTGACTATTGGTATGGGCCCAACCCATCACACCCAAATCTCCATTTCAATACCGTTGAGGAGTAGAATTACAAGTGGGGGGACAAGATTCCAACACCATTCAAACAGAAATATTTTTCAATTTATAATTTTCAACATTTTCATCTAATTATTACAACTTTTCTAAACTTCCAAATAAAACACAAAAAATAATTCAACTTTTTTCAAATCTCAAAACAAAAATTAAATTAAAAAATTATATTTTAACCATCTTTTAACTTTATAATTCTTTTATTTAAAATTTTATCTCTCATTTTCCAAAACCCATAAAAATCTTAACTCGAACCATTTTACTACTATTTACAAACTATCTCACTATTATTTATAAATTTCTCATCTCATTTTATCACATCTAATCTCATATGTGTAACCAAATAAGACCTTAGGCTACTTTTTGAGAAGTAGTTGGTCTTATCTCAATATCCAAATACTACTCAAACACAAACACATTTCAATTTCTCTCTCATATTTCTTTTTTCTCGGCATCATACTTTTTCATCTAATCAGTACAACTTTTCAAATTTTTTATGTAAAATAAAAAAAATAATTGAAACATTTTCAAATCTCAAAATAAAAATATATTGAAAATATTATATTTTGAAAATATTTTAATTTTATAATATTTTTATTTAACTTTTTCTCTCTCATCTTCCAAACCCAATAAAAATCTTAACTCAAATTATTTTACTATTATTTAAAAATTATCTCACTACTCATAAATTTGTTTTCTCATCTGTGTAACCAAATGAGGCATTAGGCTATGTTTTGATAAGCAATTGATCTCATTTCATCCCGTCTTATTTCATCTCATCTCAACATCCAAGCACTACTCAAACATAAACACTTTTCAATTTCTCTCGTACTTTTTCATCTAATTATTACAACTTTGCAAAACTTCCACATAAAACACAAAATAATTCAACTTTTACAAATTCTAAAACAAAAATTATATTTTAACAATATTTTAATTTTATAATATTTTTATTTAACTTTTTTTCTCATATTTTGAAAACCCAATTAATAAAAATCTTAACTTAAATTATTTCATTATTATTTAAAAATTATCTCATTATTATTCATAATTTTTTATTTGATTATATATTTCATGGTATCTAAATGTGGCCTTGGATCAGTGACGGTGCTATATATTGTTTTTTGTATATATATCTATAGTTATTATATAAGCGACAATCCGCTTGCTACAGTGTTAAGAACAGTAAAATCTTCCCCCCTCCTTTTTTTTTGTCCAACATTTTTTCCCCATTTTACCCTTTACTTTATTTGGAAGTTACCGCAGTTTACGTTTTACTTTTATTCCACCAACAGTTATTTTTGTCTTTCTGCCTCCCACTGACATATTAGTTTACTTTATTGTCTTTCCGATTTTACCCTTATTTTTGTTGTTCAGTTCGTTGTCTTCAGTGTCGTTTTACTTTGCCCACTTGATGTTATTGTCTTTTTACCGTTAATACTTATCTTTTCATCTGACAATTTGAATCCAACTGTAGTTTAAATATCAGAATTTTTTTCATTCCGCCTTGTGGCTCTCTACTGCGTTCTGCTCTCTCACTCAGCATTGTAGGTACATTTTATTTGTTTTCCTCAATATTGTAAAAATTAACTGTATTATATGAATATATTTCTTACATTATGTAATTACATGATATGCATGTGTATTACAGCAAAAAAAAATGGAAAGATAAAACTATATTTGCATATTTACATCTTTATTTACAGAGTAAACCCAACAAAAATATTAAACCCATCATACAAATTGGATCTTCTAAAATTTAATCTTCAGATTTGTTCGTACGTCCTGAGAACACAAAAAAAAAACCAGCAGTTAAGAGTGAAAAAACAAAACCGAGTTCCAAAATTTTTGAAAAAAAAAACTATCCAGTTGAAAAAATTTCGTCTAGATGTGAAAAATATCTATCTATACTGATAATATACATCAATACACGAAAATAATGAACAAATGAAAAAAATTTCACCTTCCGGCGTGGTCGTGGGCTGCCGACTGGCCATTATCAGCCGATGTGAACTGCAATGTTAGGAAGACCCAACAAACAACAGATTCAACGGAAAAATCCAGAAATATCCATCAGGAAAAACAAAAACTTCCTTCAACCAAAAACAACAGATCCAACCAACAAACTGAAAATATCGATCAGATAAAAAAAATTAAAAATTAAAAAATTAAAACCCAAACAGAGTACGTTAATACACAATGGTGAAATATTACACAAATGAAAAATATTTCACCTTCCGCTGTGGTTGTCGGCTGTTACACGCGGCCATAGGCAATGGATCTGAGCCACCACGCGAGGAAGAACCAACAAAGAACAAATCCAACCAAAATATCCAAAAATATGCATAAAAAAAGGAGACTCAAACAGAGTGCCTTAATACACAAGAGATGTTGAAATATACACAGAGAAGCCGTGAGGGATGGGTGGTTGTCACCGGCTAAGGATGACGAATGCGAGGATGGTGCTTCACGGCCGTAGATGTCGTGCCTGTACACGGAGGATCCGCACGTTACATACATCATTTGCAAAAAAATAAGTTGTTGTACAGATCTGAAAATTCCAAACATCAAACAACAAAATAAGAGAACGGAAGAACAAAATAAGGCAACAGACAAAAACAAGAACAAAAAAATGAGAAGGAAACTCAAACAAAAAAAAATTTGTTCAGATCTTAAAGTAAAAACAAAAAAAATTTTGAAAAACCGTCAAAAACATTCTTCATCGAAACGTATAAAAAATCAACAACAAATAAATGAAATAAACGGTTCAGATCTGAAAGTTTAAAAAAAATTCCCGTAAAAAACATTCTAGATCTAAATGCACAAAAGATGAACAAAAAAAAACAAAATAAACGCATGAGATGAGTAGTGTGGACGAAACTGCAAGAGATTAAAAGAAAAAGAAAATAGAAACAAAGATCAACACAAGAAGATGAAAACTGAGAGAAAAAAATTCTCGTAAAGAACATTCTAGATCTAAATGTACAAAAGATGAACAAAAAAAAACCAAATAAACGCAAGAGATGAGTAGTGCGGACGAAACTGCAAGAGATTAAAAGGAAAAGAAAATAGAAACAAAGATCAAACAAGAAGATGAAAATTAGCATAGGAAATTTTCGCTTGGAGTTCTGAAAGTAAAAACAAAAAAAAATTTAAAATGGTAAAGAACAATCTTGATCTAGATATATAAAAAAGCAACAAAAAATATACGAAATAAACGATTCACATCTGAAAGCTTAAAAATATATATATATATATATGTATATTATACCGTAAAGAACAATCTAAATCTAAACAAACAAAAAATGAACAAAAAATAAATCAAATAAATGTAATATAAGAGTAATGCGGACGAAAGTGCAAAAGATTAAAAGGAGAAGAAAAAACAAACAAAGATCAAATAAGAAGATGAAAGCTGTAAAAGAAATGCGGACGGAAGTGTAAAATATTAAGAGGAGAAGAAAATACAAACAGAGATCAAAGAAGAAGATGAAAGCTGTGAGAGAGAGAGAGAGAGAGAGAGAGAGAGAGAGAGAGAGAGAGAGAGAGAGAGAGAGAGAGAGAGGACGGCAGCTGAAATGGGAAGGGGGAGAAATGAGGGAATTAGAGTTAATGATAGTTATATAGGGTTGTCTAGGGTTAGAGTAAAATTTACTTTTCTGCCATGTTGTGTTTTGTTTATTACCGGATTAGGATTTACATTTATTTACTTATATCTATATCTATAGTGATAATATAAGCGCGAATCCGCAATATACAGTGTTAGGAACAATAAATCTTTTTTTCACCTTTTTTTTTTCGTCCAACATTTTTTTTCCCATTTTACCCTTCACTTTATTTGGCAATTACGGTAGTTTACGTTTTAGTTATATTTCATCGATAGTTATTTTTGTCTTTTTGGCTTCCCACCGACAGATGTGTTTTTTGTTTTTTTATTTCCGATTTTGCCCTTATTTTTATTGTTCACTTCATTGTTCTCAGTGTCGTTTTGCTTTGCCCGCTTGGTGTTATTGTCTTTTTACCGTTAATTCTGATATCTTCATCTGATAAATTGAATTGAACTGCAGTTTAAATATTGAAATTTCTTTCATTTCGTTGTGGCTCTCTATTCCATTCTACTCTCTCAGTCAGCCATTGAATTGTAGGTACGTTTTTATTGTTTTCCTCAATATGTTATAAAAATTAACTGTATTGTATAAATGAATGAATTTCTTACATTATGTAATTAGATGATATGCATATGTATTTTTTTTTTTTATCATTTACACCATTTATACATTAGTATAGGATTAATTTTAAATATTATTTTTATATTAATATTTTCTTCTAATCATTTAAACTTTTTATTATATTTATTTACTTCTAATTATCTACAGTTTTATTATACTCATATTTATTATAATTTTAAAAATATTTTAAATATTTATGGAAATATAAAAAATTTATCATATCTAATTTTTTTTAAATATTCAGTAAAGTAACATTTTAAAAAATAAGAAAAAATATTGAGTTCTTAAATTTATAAATAGAGGTAAAAAAATTAATAATAAAACAATAATAGAGTAAAATAGATAAAGAATAATAAATGAAATGTTAGAGGTTTTAAAAAAATAAGTATAATTTTCCAAAAAAAATTTGGATAATGTCTTCTTTTGGTAAATTAAAGATAATTTTATGGGAAATCTAATTTTAATACTTTTATAATATTACTTTTCTGTTATTCTCTCAAATTTGTCTATTTTCTTTTTTATCAGATTCTGGTTTTTTTCTTCATCATTTCGACCACCTATATATTAGTATAAGATTGATTTCATATTTACTTTCTTCATTTTATACATTTTGCTATTAAGTAAAATTGTTTTCCCTTATTCTTTTAACTTTTTAAAAGAATACTTATAAAACTAAATATAAACTAAATTTATAAAACTAAATTTACTTGTAAAATGGGTGACTAAATTTATAAAACTAAATTTATTTTTTTTTATTTTTTATTTTTTATTTGTTTTAACACAGATGTAGTCAATTATTAGAGTAGTCATTTATATTAATATTCAAAAAATCTTTGAAACATGAATAAACCTAGTCTAAAACTCTTACACATAATAAAACAATGATATTGAGTAATATAAAGAAAAAAAAAATTGTAGATGTAGCTAAAAATACAAATATAATTTAATATACATATAAAATTGAATAATAAATAAGAACATAACATTTCATTTATATATATGTCAATAATCCATAAAAATAGTCAATATGGTCAATTTATATAAAATAGAGTTTTAATATTGGTTCTTTTGGATTAGTTTTCAACTTTATGATTGATGTACAAATAAACTCAAAATGAAAGAACAAGAATAGAAAACTACAAGAATGTTTAAATTTATAAAACTAAATTTACTTGCAGAATGGGTAACTGTGACGCCCCCAAATCCCCACGCCCAAACACGGGGAAATCGAGACGTCCGGATGGTGACAACCCGGACCACCATCCTAACGACGTGTGCCAAGTGTGTGCAAGAGCGACAAAGTGCACAAGACAAACGCAGCGGAAAGCAAGTCAATAATTAAGTACCAGAATTTTTTTTTTTCTTAATGTAATACAAACTGTTTAAAACATACTTAAATAAAATATTACAAAAACACCAATACAGATAAAGTACAGCATCAGCAACCCGGCGGAGCCGCATCCTCGGGCTCAGCCTCCTCCTCCTCTTCCTCGAACTCTGCACCAAAAGCTACGGAACCAAGAAAGGTTCCGCAGGTAAGTATGACCCAAACACTACCAGATGAAAATACATATAACCCAAACAACAAGAAAGCAAGATCAAACAAACACACACCCCGCAACACATATATTTTACCACGCACGCCAAAACCCATAAGGCCCACCAACCTCCATAAAGCCAAACCTCGCCATTATCCCCGATAATGGCCCAAACCACCATTTTCCCAGAAAATGGATCATAACCGAAAAACCATACCACAACCCGCTCCGTATGCACCATGATCTCCCCTAGGGATCATCCGCACACCCTGGCTCAGTGCCACACCGTAGAGAACGGCTACGCGTGCGACACCTAAACGAGCGATGCCCAGACTCGTGCCATGCACGTACCGGGCCGGGCCATCCTCTAGCCCTCGCCAGCGAAGGGCCACGGGATCGGTGAATAGAGCGATGCCTAGACTCGTGCTCCGCACGTACCGGGCTAGACCCATCCTCTAATTTCCGCTCCCGGAGTCAGTGAGTAGAGCGATGCCTAGACTCGTGCTCAGCACGTACCGGGCTAGACCCATCCTCTAATACTACTCCGTCATCGCGCAGGGCCTCAGAATCGGTGAATAGAGCGATGCCTAGACTCGTGCTCCGCACGTACCGGGCTAGACCCATCCTCTAGTACCGAACATCGTCAGCGCCCAGACGACTACTCAGGGGATGTCACTCAGTATTGACCGCTCCCGAGTGACCAGAGGAGCTCCACCGTGATAATAACCCATCACGGCTTGGGCTCGTGAGACACACGCACCCAAACGCCAAAACGCCGATAAACATGATGCACATGCACGCGATATGCAACGCACACAAATAAAATGCAACGCACACCACACGGCCCAATCGAAACAACCAATAACAACCAACCAAACAAACACTCCGTCCTCAATCCATCCGACCCCCGAAACTCCTCGGACTCAGTCCGGAATCAACAACCAACAACAAACAATTAAATAAATAATTAAATAAATAAATCAATTGAATGAGCAATATATATTAAAATCTGAAAATAGGGTTTGGAAAATACTTACAGCGCTATACGGTATTTTTAGAAAGCTCACGGCGTTGCAAACGGCGGAAAAACAGCAACGTCACAGTGAAAATTCACTGTGGCCGTGGGTCCGAAAAACCCACTTTTGAACGGGGACAAACTAGGACACGAGATTGATAGGGTATGGTCTAGAGGTGGTTGTGAAGCTATAGGAAGTGACGGACGGCCGTGGGTGGCGGCGGAATGGCCGGAAATGGCCGAAAATGGCAAATCGGAAAACAAGCTCGTGGGAGCTGCTCCGGTGGTCGATGGAGGCCGGAAATGGGTGGGTTAGGACGGCAAGAGGTCGGTGATGAAGTGGTGAAGAAATGGTGGCCGGAGGTGGAGCGACGGCGGCGGATCGGAGTGAAATCCGTGCGCCCTTTGGAAGCTTTTTCCGGCCAAATGGCCGGCCGGTTGGGGGTGGTTTTCAGTGGGGAGGTGCACCGGAGGGAGGGGGAGAAAATGGGACCGGTGGGAGGTCGGGAGGTGGCCGGACGGCGCTGGGCCGGAGGAGAGAGAGAGACGACGCGGGAGAGGGAGGGAAGAGAGAGAGAGCACGGGGGGGGAGGGGGAGCCGGTCGGGGAGAGAGAAAAGGAGGGAAAAAAAAGAAAAGAAAAGAAAAAAAAGAAAGAAGAAGAAAAAAGAAAGAAGAAAAAAGAAAAAAAAAAGGAAAAAGAAAAAGAAAAAAGAGAGGAAAAAGGAAAAAGATGTAGGGAAAAGATGAGGTTCAAACCTCATTCCGGAAAGCAAAACTAACCCGCCAAAAATATTAAAAAACCGCAAAACAACTAAATAAAACACAACATCAAATAAATAAATTAAATTAAAAACCAACTTTAAAAACGCAAATAAATTAAAATAAATAGCTAATATATTAATTAAAATAAAAACAATTATTTCAGCGAAAATACACTCAAAAACGGGTCATCACATCCTCCCCTCCTTAAAAACAATTTCGTCCTCGAAATTGCAAGATCACCACCAACTTAAACCAAGCCACACAAACACACATGAACCAACTGAGACCAAGATTAAAATACATACCTTCATCATTCAAACAAATATGGATACTGCTCCCTCATGTCCGCCACTCGCTCCCAAGAGAAGTCTTGTGCTAGCGGATCTCCCCAAGCCACTTTAACCAACGGTATCGTCTTGGACCTCAATTGTTGTTCCTTCCAATCCAAAATCTGCGACGGAACAACTTCATAAGTGAGATCCGGTTGTAACTGAATACTTGCTGGGTCGACGAAGCGTGGCTCTTGCTGTCCAAAGCTCTTCTTTAGGGATGATATGTGGAAGACATCATGAACATCCCCAAAATAATCTGGCAAAGCAACTCTGTAGGCGACGGACCCTACTCTCTCCAGAATCTGAAAAGGGCCGACATACCTCGGATCTAGCTTCCTCTTCTTACCAAAACGCTTGACACCTCTCATGGGAGAGACTTTAAGATAAACCCAATCACCAACTTCAAATGACAATTCTCTCCTCCTGGTATCAGCGTAGCTTTTCTGGCGACTCTGAGCTGCCGCCATTTTATCTCTGATGATCCGGACTTGGCTTTGCATCTCTTGAATTAGTTCGGGTCCAATTACCCTACTCTCCCCAACTTCATCCCAACACAAAGGCGACCTGCACTTTCTCCCATAAAGAGCTTCGTAGGGAGCCATCTGAATGGTCGCATGGAAGCTGTTATTGTAGGCAAACTCAATGAGCGGCAAATGGTTTTCCCAACTCCCTTGGAATTCCATGACACACGCTCGCAGCATGTCTTCCAAAGTCTGAATGGTGCGTTCTGACTGGCCGTCTGTCTGCGGGTGATAAGCAGTACTGAACTTCAATTTAGTACCCAAAGCTGCCTGTAAACTCTTCTAGAACTGCGATGTGAACCTCGGGTCCCGATCCGACACTATACTCTTTGGTATGCCGTGTAGCCGCACTATCTCCTTGACATACAAACGGGTTAACTTACCCAAAGAGTCGGTGTTATTAACAGGCAGAAAATGAGCACTCTTCGTCAACCGGTCCACAATCACCCAAACAGAATTCTTCCCACTAGGCGTTCTCGGCATACCCACAACAAAATCCATCGTGATGTCATCCCATTTCCACTCAGGAATAGGGAGGGGTTGGAGCACACCTGCAGGTCTCTGATATTCGGCCTTTACCTGTCGGCATGTGTGGCATTTTTCAACATGTAAGGCGATGTCCTTCTTCATTCCATCCCACCAGTAATTCTTCTTCAAGTCCCGATACATTTTTGTACTGCCGGGATGAACAGAATAAGGGGCCGCATGAGGTTCCGCCATGATCCGCTCTTTGAAATCTGAGTCCTTTGGAACCACTCTGCGATCTCGGAACCGTAATATCCCATTACTATCCAAGCTATAGTGCAACGGCCCTCGAGACTTTCGAACTCTTTTCCTGATGTTCAGCAGCTTCGAATCCTTTCTTTGGAGAGCTTTCAATTCTTCAAAATCGGTTACCCGAATATCAAGAACTGATGATAAAATCTCCACTTGCTGCGAACTCTCTAGTAGGAGCCTTCTCATCCCACAAAGTAACGAATCCACTTCCGACGGCTCAGCTTCGTCTTCCAAATGTGACTTCCGGCTCAAAGCATCAGCAACTATATTAGCATTTCCTGGATGGTACTTGATCTCACACTGATAGTCACTGATTAGCTCCAGCCACCGCCTTTGCCTCATATTCAAATTTTTCTGGGAAAACAAATGCTTCAAACTCTTATGGTCAGTAAATACCTCACAAGCTTCCCCATACAAGAAATGCCGCCAGATCTTGAGTGCAAAAACAATCGCAGCCAATTCCAGATCGTGCGTCGGGTAATTCTTTTCATGGTCCTTAAGCTGACGAGATGCATAGGCTACAACCCGTCCTTCCTGCATAAGGACACAACCCAACCCAAACTTGGATGCATCGCTGAAGACTACGAAAGGCTTATGCGGTTCAGGGAGTGCTAACACTGGTGCCGTCGTCAACCTGTTCTTTAATTCCTGGAAGCTTCTCTCACATTTATCTGACCATATAAATTCTGTATTCTTCCGAGTCAAGGCTGTGAGAGGTCCGGATAGGCGAGCAAAACCTTCAACAAATCTTCGATAATAACCGGCGAGCCCCAAGAAACTCCTGATCTCCCGTACTGTAGTCGGGCGTGGCCATGACAAAATGGCTTCTATTTTACTAGGATCAACTGCCACCCCGCCCCTGGAAATTACATGCCCGAGAAATTTAACTTCTTCCAACCAGAACTCACACTTGCTAAGCTTGGCATATAGCCGGTGTTCTCTCAATCTTTCAAGTACCAGACTAAGATGATACACATGCTCTTCAACATCTCGAGAATAAATCAGTATATCATCAATAAATACCACCACAAAAGAATCCAGATAAGGTTGGAACACCCGATTCATTAAATCCATGAAAGCAGCAGGAGCATTAGCTAACCCAAACGGCATCACCTTAAATTCATAGTGTCCATACCTCGACCTGAAAGCAGTTTTAGGCACATCCTGCTCTCTGATTCTCAACTGGTAGTATCCCGACCTCAGATCAATTTTAGAGAACACGGCTGCTCCCTGAAGCTGGTCAAATAAATCATCTATCCGCGGGAGAGGATATTTATTTTTGATGGTCACCTTGTTCAACTCCCGATAGTCAATGCACATACGAAGAGTTCCATCTTTCTTTTTAACTAATAAAACTGGAGCACCCCACGGCGACGTACTAGGCTGAATAAATCCCTTCTCTACTAATTCTTGTAACTGAGTCTTCAACTCTTTCAATTCAGCCGGTGCCATGCGGTAAGGAGCCTTATGCACAGGAGCCGCTCCAGGTTCCAAATCTATAACAAACTCCATCTCTCGCACTGGGGGTAGTCCGGGAAAATCATCCACAAACACATCGGGGAACTCTTCCACAACTGGAATGTTTGCCAAGGACTTCTTCTCAGACGGCGTGGACACCATCTGGACCAAGAATGCATCCGCTCCCCATGCAATTTCTCTTCTTGCCTGTATCGCCGATATAATCATCGGTTTTTCTTTCAATTTACTCCCCGCGAATTCCAGACAATCACCATCCGGAAGTTGAAAGCTAACTGTCCGACTTCTGCAATTAATAGTCGCAGAATATCGGTATAGCCAATCCATCCCGAGGATGATATCAAAACCCAACAGCTTGAACACTACCAGATCAGCATCCAAAAACCTTCCCTCAAAATTTAACGGGCATCCCAAAGCAACTTTGGAACACCACACCCTCTCGCCATCGGGTAGCGCCACTACCATGGCCTTCGGCAACGGTTCCGTGACCAAGTTACACACCCGAGCAAACGTGGAAGACACAAACGATTGTGAAGCACCGGAATCAAACAAAGTACAAGCATAAAACTCATACAAACGAACTCTTCCTGAACCAAACACACAACCCATGAAATCCAAAAAAAAACAAAGAAAGAGCCAAATGCACCAAAAATTAAATCCAACTTAAAATTAATTTAATCCATACCTGTGATTACTCCAGCATCATGGGTCGCTGGTGCCTCATCATCCACCTCTCCGGGTGTGACAGCATAAACCCGGGCTTGCACTGGTTGTCTCGGGTTGGTTCTTCCACCGCGCCTACCTCCACGGTTCCCTTGAACCATTCTTGGACATTCTCGGGAAAAATGGCCCTGCTGGCCACAAGTAAAACATCGAGCTCCACCAGAAGAGCACTCGCCCGCATGAGCTCTATTACAAATTCCACATACAGGTACACGTCCTCCCATGCGAACACTTAAGGATGCTTGCGATCGAGTCCCGGACCGCTGAACAAACTTCTGGGGCGAACCCGAGCTGCTTCCATCACCAGAAAAACTCCGCCTCTTTTGCCCTGGAGGGGAGCCCATACCCAGATTATTTTCCCGCTCTATAAGGGTGGCCACATCCACTAATTCCTGAAAAGTGGATATCCGATGGCTGACCACCAAACGGCGTATATCAGGGTGTAGTCCCTCCTGGAAACGCTCTGCTCGCAACTCCTCAGTGGCAACAAGATGAGGAGCGAATTGCTCAAGTTCTATGAACCTCCGGGCGTATTGTTCCACTGTTGCGCCCCCTTGGACCAAATTAGAGAATTCTCTTGCCTTTTGTTTTCTTACTGAGGCGGGAAAGAAGCGGTCATTGAACTCTTTCTTGAAACGCTGCCAGGTCACTGCAGCGAAAGATCCCAACTCAGCTTCCAGCATCACCCTCCTGGTATCCCACCAATCAGAGGCAATACCCTGCAAAAGATAGCTGGCGTAGAGTACTTGCTGAGCTTCAGTACATCCACACACCTCAAAGGTTTTCTCCAGGTCTCTGATCCATCTTCCAGCCTGAAGAGGATCCTCATTTCCAGTGAAGTGTGGAGTCCGATGCGCTAGGAAGCGCTCATAGGTGCATCCGGCCTGCACCATGCTACTTGACCCGCCCGGATACATCCAAGGCCCTCCCTGATATGGCCAAGGACCTCCTGGTTGTGGCCAATACACTCCCTGTGGCGGACAAGGCCCTCCGGGTGGTGGACAAGGCCCTCCTTGTGGTGGCCAAGGTCCTTCTTGTGGTGGCCAAGGACCTCCTTGTGGTGGCCAAGGCCCTGCCTGTTGTGGCCTAATGTTCTGTTGCATGAACTCCGTCATCTGCCTTATCGCCTCGGCTAAGGAGTCATCTCTGGAGGTATTGTCTTGCGGTTCCTGAGTATTTTTCCTTGGTCTTCCTGGTCTTCCCATTTTCCTGACACAACACCACACTTGACCCTCCTTTAAGAAAACAAATAAAACCATCATAAAACCAACAAAAACAAAACAACACAACACAACAAGAAACAAAAGAAACCGGCATGTTAAAACATAACTAAATAAATAAAACAAACAAACAAACTCAAACAAATAAACAAATAAAACAACTATACTTAACATAATTTTTAAAACACAACTTTAAAACATTCTGGTACTACCTACGGGACATGTGGTTTTACCCAGAGCCAAACTGCTCTGATACCACCTGTGACGCCCCCAAATCCCCACGCCCAAACACGGGGAAATCGAGACGTCCGGATGGTGACAACCCGGACCACCATCCTAACGACGTGTGCCAAGTGTGTGCAAGAGCGACAAAGTGCACAAGACAAACGCAGCGGAAAGCAAGTCAATAATTAAGTACCAGAATTTTTTTTTTCTTAATGTAATACAAACTGTTTAAAACATACTTAAATAAAATATTACAAAAACACCAATACAGATAAAGTACAGCATCAGCAACCCGGCGGAGCCGCATCCTCGGGCTCAGCCTCCTCCTCCTCTTCCTCGAACTCTGCACCAAAAGCTACGGAACCAAGAAAGGTTCCGCAGGTAAGTATGACCCAAACACTACCAGATGAAAATACATATAACCCAAACAACAAGAAAGCAAGATCAAACAAACACACACCCCGCAACACATATATTTTACCACGCACGCCAAAACCCATAAGGCCCACCAACCTCCATAAAGCCAAACCTCGCCATTATCCCCGATAATGGCCCAAACCACCATTTTCCCAGAAAATGGATCATAACCGAAAAACCATACCACAACCCGCTCCGTATGCACCATGATCTCCCCTAGGGATCATCCGCACACCCTGGCTCAGTGCCACACCGTAGAGAACGGCTACGCGTGCGACACCTAAACGAGCGATGCCCAGACTCGTGCCATGCACGTACCGGGCCGGGCCATCCTCTAGCCCTCGCCAGCGAAGGGCCACGGGATCGGTGAATAGAGCGATGCCTAGACTCGTGCTCCGCACGTACCGGGCTAGACCCATCCTCTAATTTCCGCTCCCGGAGTCAGTGAGTAGAGCGATGCCTAGACTCGTGCTCAGCACGTACCGGGCTAGACCCATCCTCTAATACTACTCCGTCATCGCGCAGGGCCTCAGAATCGGTGAATAGAGCGATGCCTAGACTCGTGCTCCGCACGTACCGGGCTAGACCCATCCTCTAGTACCGAACATCGTCAGCGCCCAGACGACTACTCAGGGGATGTCACTCAGTATTGACCGCTCCCGAGTGACCAGAGGAGCTCCACCGTGATAATAACCCATCACGGCTTGGGCTCGTGAGACACACGCACCCAAACGCCAAAACGCCGATAAACATGATGCACATGCACGCGATATGCAACGCACACAAATAAAATGCAACGCACACCACACGGCCCAATCGAAACAACCAATAACAACCAACCAAACAAACACTCCGTCCTCAATCCATCCGACCCCCGAAACTCCTCGGACTCAGTCCGGAATCAACAACCAACAACAAACAATTAAATAAATAATTAAATAAATAAATCAATTGAATGAGCAATATATATTAAAATCTGAAAATAGGGTTTGGAAAATACTTACAGCGCTATACGGTATTTTTAGAAAGCTCACGGCGTTGCAAACGGCGGAAAAACAGCAACGTCACAGTGAAAATTCATTGTGGCCGTGGGTCCGAAAAACCCACTTTTGAACGGGGACAAACTAGGACACGAGATTGATAGGGTATGGTCTAGAGGTGGTTGTGAAGCTATAGGAAGTGACGGACGGCCGTGGGTGGCGGCGGAATGGCCGAAAATGGCCGAAAATGGCAA
The DNA here is from genome assembly GCF_018687715.1 of Carya illinoinensis. Lineage (NCBI taxonomy): Eukaryota > Viridiplantae > Streptophyta > Magnoliopsida > Fagales > Juglandaceae > Carya > Carya illinoinensis. The sequence goes on along the minus strand of NC_056766.1, from coordinate 20,243,788 downwards.
ATCGGAAAACAAGCTCGTGGGAGCTGTTCCGGTGGTCGATGGAGGCCGGAAATGGGTGGGTTAGGACGGCAAGAGGTCGGTGATGAAGTGGTGAAGAAATGGTGGCCGGAGGTGGAGCGACGGCGGCGGATCGGAGTGAAATCTGTGCGCCCTTTGGAAGCTTTTTCCGGCCAAATGGCCGGCCGGTTGGGGGTGGTTTTCGGTGGGGAGGTGCACCGGAGGGAGGGGGAGAAAATGGGACCGGTGGGAGGTCGGGAGGTGGCCGGACGGCGCTGGGCCGGAGGAGAGAGAGAGACGACGCGGGAGAGGGAGGGAAGAGAGAGAGAGCACGGGGGGGAGGGGGAGCCGGTCGGGGAGAGAGAAAAGGAGGGAAAAAAAAGAAAAGAAAAGAAAAAAAAAGAAAGAAGAAGAAAAAAGAAAGAAGAAAAAAGAAAAAAAAAAGGAAAAAGAAAAAGAAAAAAGAGAGGAAAAAGGAAAAAGATGTAGGGAAAAGATGAGGTCCAAACCTCATTCCGGAAAGCAAAACTAACCCGCTAAAAAGATTAAAAAACCACAAAACAACTAAATAAAACACAACATCAAATAAAATAAATTAAATTAAAAACCAACTTTAAAAACGCAAATAAATTAAAATAAATAGCTAATATATTAATTAAAATAAAAACAATTATTTCAGCGAAAATACACTCAAAAACGGGTCATCACAGTAACTAAATCTTTTCATGCTTTTCATTTCCAATTGTAGTGCTATTTTTGTCTTTTTTATGTTTTACTTTTTATTTGTTTCAACACAGATGTAATCAATTATTAGAGTAGTCATTTATTTCAATATTTAAAAAATTTTTGAAACATGAATAAACCCAATCTAAAACTCTTACATATAATAAAACAATGATATTAAGTAATATAAAGAAAAAAAATTGTAGATGTAGCTAAAAATAAAAATATAATTTAATATACATATAAAATTGAATAATAAATAAGAACATAACATTTCATTTTTATATATGCCAATAATCAATAAAAATAGTCAATATAGTCAATTTATATAAGTATTAACATTAATTAGCTTAAATATGGTCAATCGTATTGAATAATATAAAATAGAGTAAAAAATTTACATGTAACTTAAGAAAAATAGATTTTAAAATATATAAAAAATTCATACCAGCAAATGACAAGTTATCATTTTATTTGTGTATACAAAAAAATAAAAAATAAGAACAAAACAAATTAAAATATACATATTTATTGAAAAAACACATCAACAACCAACAAAATTATTTAGGAAAAAAAACATAAATTGCTGTAAAAAAAAATAAAACAAAATTGATTCAAGTTACGAATAAATTGTTCAAAATTTTAAAGATATGTTATATTTTGTAAAAAAACAATTTCAAAGAAAGAAAAAATATATAAAAACATAACAATAAAAATAACGACTAAATTTGTTTATATTATTTAAAAATATAATAATAAAAAAAATTATATGCTTTAATTTTTTAAAAATTAATATTCTTCTTTCAACTAATAAAGTCTTCTTCTTTTTTTAGTTTTAATTTCTTGTATTTTTTGTTATTAAAAATAGTGGCTATTTTTTCATAAAAAGGATTAAAATTCATCTAATAATATATTATATCGGCAACAAATATAATATTGGAATTCTCATTTTATATAATATATATAATGTAATATACAAATATATAATATATAAATCTTATCTATAATGATAATATAAGCGTGAATCCGCGATGTACAGTGTTAGGAACAATAGATATTTTTTTCACCTTTTTTTTTTTGTTTTTTTCGTCCAATGTTTTTTTCCCATTTTACCCTTCACTTTATTTGACAATTACGGTAGTTTACGTTTTAGTTTTACTTTGATGTATCTAAAGTTATTAAATTATTTTGTTTTGGTGATTTCATTTGTATAAATGAATTTTACATTATTTTACATCTTTAAACAAATATATTCTTATTAAAAAAATTCTAATATATTATTTGTTGTCAAAAATAGGGGCTATCTTGTCAACAGGACGATCAAGATTCAGATCACATTATAATCCTTTGGTAAGAAATTTGTAAGTGTTCATTTGTTTTATGAATATTAAACATTTATTTTTTGTTTAATTACATATTTAATCGTACATATTTCTTCAAAATAAAAATAAAAAATCTAATGTACTATTTGTTGTCAAAAATAAGGGCTTTCTTGTCAATAAAAAAATCAAAATTCAAATCACATTACTCTTAAATATTTTTTATTTTACCTTTTGCTAAAATATTGCAAAAATTTATTTATAATATTTTGACTTTTATTTTTTAATAAAAAAATGCTATGAAATTTTTAAAAATATAACAAATTTACTACATATTAGTATATCTTTCTTTTATCTAAAATCATTGTATGTACAAAAATTAAATATGTATATACCATATTTAGACATTAAAAATTCTATAGTGATTTTAAAAATAATACCATATTTAGACATTGATTTCTATGTAAATTTGAATTTATCAAGCTATAAAATTTATAGCTATAAATTCAAAAAAAAATTTTATGATCAATTCTTTAACTGTAAATATTTGCAAAATTAAACATTATAATTTGAATGTTATCAGTTGTATCCCTCATCAAAATTAATTGCAACAAATTAAAACTTTCTCATCTCTTTAAAAATTTTAAATAAAAATATTTGTTTTTGAAAATAACATACATTTTTTTTAAATAGGTATTACATTTTCAAGTAAAAGATCTGAAGTTAACAAATATCGTGTTAGCTAAAGAAACTGTAAGTATTTTTTTTCCTTATATACTACAAATTCTTTACTTTATTCAATTCATGCTTAAAACTATATCTTTACAAAAACATAAAAAATTTATTTACAAAAATTTATTATTTTGATTGTAACAATAAAATGTTAATTTTTTTGCTTAAAAAGTTTGATTAAATTTCAAATAAAATTTATCACATTTATTTTGGTGGTTTCATTTCTATAAATGAAATTTACATTGCTTTAGATTTAAAAAAAATATATATTCTTATTAAATAAATTCTAATGTATCATTTGTTGTCAAAATTAGGGACTATCTTGTCAACAGGAAGATCAAAATTCAGATAACATTATAATCATTTGGTAAGAAATTTGTAAATATTCATTTGTTTTATCATATTAAACATTTATTTTTTGTTCAATTATATATTTATTGGTACATATTTCTTTAAAAGAAAAAAAAAATCTAATGCATTATTTGTTGTAAAAAATAGAGGCTTTCTTGTTAACAAAAAAATCAAAATTTAAATAACATTATAATCTTTTGACATAAAATTTCTAAGTATTATATTAAATATTTATTTTTTGTATAAATATATATTTAATATTACATATTTAGTCTTAAATATTTTTATTGTAGCTTTTGCTAAAATATTGCAAAAATCTATTTATCATATTTGTCCTTTAATTTTTTAATAAACAAATGCTATGAAATTTTTTCAAAAATAATAAATTTACTACATATTAATGTATCTTTCTTTTATTTAAAATCTTTGTATATATTTACAATATGTCTTTTATACGTTGTTAGTTCATAAATTTACACATCATTTTTTTGAGGTGAAATTTATTTCCTAACAAAAGTAAATTCATACATTTCTTTTAAAATTATTTGACTTATTAACTGTTTGTATTTTCTTAAACATTTATTTGTCCTTGAACATCAATCCATCCAAAACTTTAATAATAATTTATATCTTTAAAACATTTATTAACATCAAAAAATAATAATAAAAAAAAACTTTTGCTTATTATTTTTCTTCTTTCTAGTTCTTAAAAATTTTAAATTTTATAAATATGTTCTTTAAACTTTAATATTTAAATATAAAATCTTTGCATATAAATTTTAATGTTCTGGATGGATTTTTGTTTAAGGATGAATATATATTTTTTTTCTATGTAATAGAATTAAATACCAACAGTTATAAAATATTGTTCTATCGCAATATTATATATAAATATCAAATTATTCTTAGATATTAATTATACAATTACAATGATAAATGTATTAATTTTTTTTTTCTTTCAAAATATTTGCATTTTATTTGTCCATCGATACTTCAATATTTTACTTTTTTAACAACAATTTTATTTATTCAAACATATTTCATGATAGTTATTATATAAATGTTATTTTTTGCAAATATTTCTTAATTAACATATGGTCAATAAAAATTTTAATATAGCCTTCGATCTAAATAATGGTGTTTGCATCAAATTTTAATCTCAAAATCACTATAAAACATAGTGATTTTAAAAATAATACCATATTTAGATATTGATTTCTATGTAAATTTGAATTTATCAAGCTATAAAATTTATAGCTATAAATTCAAAAAAAAAAATTTATGACCAATTGTTTAACTGTAAATATTTGTAAAATAAAACATTATAATTTTATGTTATTTCTGATTTAAACTGTTTAGATTTTATTTTAAATAAATTTAACCATTTAAAATAAATGTATGAATTAAAAAAATTAAAATAAATACAAACTTAATATATAATATAAATTTTTATCACTTCTTTTATATAATTCATTAATTAAAAATTCCAAAAGAAATTCTTAAAAAAATATTTGAATGTTATTAACATTTTAAATTTGATATTATAATAACAAATGAGTATTCTTACTATTACATATCAACTAAACATCAATTTCTTACAATTTCGTTTATCAATTGTATTATTTTTGTGTTTACAAATAATTATTATAATATCTCTCATCAAAATTAATTGCAACAAATTAAAACATTTTCATCTCTTTAAAAATTTAAAAAAATATATTTCTTCTTAAAAATAACATACATTTTTATTTTTTAAAAATAGGGATTACATTTTCAAGTAAAAGATCTGAAGTCAACAAATATCCTGCTAACTAAAGAAATTGTAAGTATTTTTTTCCCTTATATATTACAAATTATTTCGTTTGTTCAATCCATGCTTAAAACTATATCTTTATTTAGCAAGTAATATTTTATTCAATAAAATATATAATATAAATAAATATATTTATTATATGTTCTTTTCTATTCCAATCAATAACCTTTTTGAGAAAATTAAATTGCATCATTGTTTAAATATTTTACATTAGATTGTAATTATTGCTTTATGTACTCTTTATTTTATGTTAATTTAAAATTTTGAACTTATAATTTACTTTATTAATATATTGAATGATAAAATTTTATTATTTAATTCCAAAATATTTACTTCAGGAAATAATTAAATAAAATTCTGCTTAAAAAATAATCAACAAAAAAAATGTCGTCTAAAGATCTTCTACAAAACAAAAAAGATCAATTGCAGCAAAGAACAACAAAAAGACATGCTCAGAAACATGTTTCAAAAAGAAATATGATTGATTTTCAACATTCAATGCCATCTGATATTGATCAAATGATTACATCAATCGATGATACATCAGATGATCATCTCCAACCTATTAACAATATTGAAAACTCTAATATTCAACAATGTCATGGAAAGATGTCCAGAATTTCTCGCCGTAATTTTAACATTCTTGGAATGACCTCATCAGAAGAACCTAGCATATGTCCAGATGTTCATATCCTTGGTAAAAATTCAGAAGAATCTACACAATTAAATATTTCATATAGTTCTTCTGTTGGCTCAAGTTGTTCTGTAAATTTGTCGAGAGGAAAATCAACAAATATACCAACAGAGACAAGTCAACTTTCTGAACAACTTATAGTCCATCAGGTTTAGTAACTTTTATTTTTTCCCATCATATATTTTATTTATTTACTCTCTTTCAATAATTATTTTTTCTCTAAAATAGGCTCTTCCTGTTGATCAATCACAATCAAGTCCTCAAAAAAATCTGCGAACACGTACTTTTGGTAAGAACTAAAAATAAAATCAATTATTTAATAACATTATATTTTATTCTTATTTATATTTAAAATATTGATTCAAAAAAAATTATTTAATTATTTCTAATGAAATTTGTTATATTTGTTTTTCCTTTACCCCAACTCAATAGGCACATTATGTCGTCATAATGTTGTACATAGACAAATATTACAAAATATTCCAATTGAAGCAAATTATTTACCAAATGTGCCACATTGTAAGCATTGCAAAGCGAAAAGATTCTTTCATGAAACAAACAGTTTCTGCTGTGCTGATGGATCAATCTCTTTAGTTACAAATGATGTTCCAGATCAATTTTATAATTTGTTTGTTTCAAATATTGCTGAATCTACACAATTTCGAACATATGTTCGAACGTACAACAATAAATTTGCTTTCACATCTTTTGGAGTTAAATTTGACAAAAATTTATATCGAAAAAACAGAGGAATATATACATTTCGAGCTCAAGGTCAAATTTATCACTATCTCCCTGATTTGATTCCTTCAGATGGTCAACCTTCTAATTTACAGCTATATTTCTATGACATTGAACATGAATTTGAGAATCGCATTGTTGACTCAATCAGAATGGATCCTTCTATTATTGCCCAACTTATGGATCTCCTTCGTGTAAATTCATATTCAACATTTTTTCAATCTATTGGTGATTTACCAAATTTAGAATATCAAAAAATCTGTATAAAATCAGATCCTGGTTTAGATCAACGGGTGTTTAATGCCCCAACATCATCAGAAGTTGCAGCTATTTGGATTGAAAATGATGATTCAGAACATTTAACACCTTGTGATATTTTCGTATTTAACCATATTGGCGGGAGTCATTTAGTTCAATATTATTTTAGATGCTATGATCCGCTTCAATATCCTTTACTATTTCCTATCGGAGATATTGGATGGCACCAAGGCATACAAAGAATTAACAAAAGAACTGCATCTGTATCTACCAATAATTGCACAACTCAATTAATTGATCCTCATCAATCAACATCAGCAGAAGAATTACTCAGAAGAGAACAACAAGGTTAAATTTTCTATGCTATCTTTTTTATACAACTTATTATTAATATATTTGGTATGTATTTTTCTAAATAATTTTTTATTACTTTTGTAGTTTTAAAGAAAAAGAGAAAAGATCTCATTGTTTCTTGCCGTGAATATTACTGTTACAAGTTACAAATCAGAGAAAATCTGAAATCTATCCTTCTAATCTCTGGCCGACTTCTTCAACAATTTGTTGTTGACATGTATGTCAAGATAGAGACTTCAATGTTAGATTATTTTCGTTGCAATCAACAACATATTCAATCTGAATTATATCAAGGCATTGTTGATAGCATTAATCTTGGAGAAACAAACGCTTCAAGAATTGGCAAACGTATAATTTTGCCTTCATCTTTTATTGGAGGCCTAAGAGATATGCAAAAAGGATATTTAGAAGCAATGGCTTTAGTTCAACGATATGGCAAACCAGATATTTTTTTGACAATGACATGCAATCCAAACTGGAAAGAGATCTCAACTCAATTGTTACCACATGATGAAACCCAAAATCGACCTGACTTAATTGCTCGAATCTTTAGAGCAAAATTAGAGGATCTGAAGTATCAACTATTCAAACGAGAAATATTTGAAAAAATCTCAGCATATGTTTATGTTATTGAGTACCAAAAAAGAGGACTTCCACATGCCCATTTCCTAATTATATTGCATCAAGATTGAAAATTATATGCATCAGAATCTTTTGATGAGATCGTATCTGTTGAATTACCTGACAAAGACAACAACTTACATCTCTATACAGCTGTTGTTAAGTATATGATGCATGGCCCATGTGGAGTTCTAAATCCAACAAATGTATTCATGAAAAAAAATGGTTGTTGCAAAAATAATTACCCAAAACAGTTTGTCTCAAACACTGTTGTTGGAAATGATTGCTTCCCAATATACAAATGCTGCAACAATGGAAGAACAACCAAAATCAGAGGACATGATTTAGATAATCGTTGGGTTGTTCCATATAACCCTTATTTACTTGCAATGTTTGACTGCCATATTAATGTTGAGATATGTTCTACAATAAAAGCTGTCAAGTATCTCTACAAATACATTTATAAAGGCCATGATCGTGTTGCCTTTAATCTGGTTTCTGAACAAAGCACTCAAGAGATTGATGAAATTGAGTGATTTCAATCAGTTCGATGAATTGCTCCACCAGAGGCTATGTGGAGAATATTTGGGTTTATTATCAATGAGGTTTATCCAGCAGTCTATAGCTTACATTTACATCTTGGAAATCAACACCAGGTTACTTTCCATGCACATGAAAACTTAACAAATGTGATGAACTCTGACTTTTCAACAAAATCAATGCTAACTGAATTTTTCGCAACAAATCAAGTTGATCAGAATGTCAGAAAATTGTTATATAAAGAATTTCCTGAATTTTATGTTTGGAGCCAACAATACAAAATATGGACTATTCGGAAAAAACAAGTTGTGATAGGTCGAATTGTTACAGCAAATCCTTTTGAAGGAGAAAGGTATTATCTGCAGATGTTATTAAATCATATAAGAGGTCATTTATCATTTGATCATCTCAAAACTGTAAATGGTATCTTGGCCCCCACATTTCGTGAAGCTGCAACTATGTATGGTTTATTACAGAGAGATGACAGTTTAGAAGAATGCTTATATGAAGCCTCTCTTTACCAAATGTCTTTCAGTTTAAGAAGACTATTTGCAACAATTTTGGTTTACTGTAATCCTACAAATCCAAGAGATCTTTGGGAACACTTTAAACAAGATATGTCTGCTGATTTTCAATTAGTTGAAAGTTCTTCATCAACTGTTAGAACTGAAACTTTACGCTCCATCTCCACAATATTTGAATCAATGGGTAGAAACATCAATTCGTTCCATCTCATCGACCAAAACATTGATTTTAATCAAGATGAGTTTTTGTTTAGAGAAATTGATGATGAATTAGCTATTCCAATTCTAGAAGAAAATCTTCATGCATCAACACTGCTTAATTGCGAACAACAAAATGCTTATAATTCTATCTTACAAAAAGTTTTGTCAAATGAAACTGCCATATTCTTTATTGATGGTCGTGGTGGAACAGGAAAAACACTTTTATACAAAGCACTCCTTGCTACAATAAGAACAAAGCAATTAATTGCTCTTGCAACTGTTTCATCTGGTGTAGCTGCATCAATCTTACTTGGAGGTCGAACTGCACATTCATGATTCAAAATTCCACTAGATACCAACAAAAATCTCACATGTAGTGTCAGCAAACAAAGTGGACTTGCAAGATTACTACAAAAAGTAAAGTTGATCATATGGGATGAAGCTCTTATATCAAGAAAAGAATCTATAGAAGCATTGGATAAAATGCTAAAGGACATTAATGATTCAGAATTATCTTTTGGTGAAAAAGTTATCATATTTGGTGGAGATTTTCGTCAGATTCTATTTGTGGTCCCAAAAGGAACAAGACAACAACAGATTGATACTAGTTTAGTTTCTTCCTACTTATGGCCAAAATTGACAAAAATTCATTTGATTGAAAATATGAGTGCAAGATTAGATCCAGAGTTTTCAAAATACATATTGGATTTAGGGAATGGGTTACCACCAATCACAATTAATGAACACGTCAGAATTCCTGCAGTCATGTTAATTCCATATAAAAATGATGCTGCTTCTTTGGATCATTTGGTGGATACTGTTTTTCATAATATTTCTGATTATTCAGCAAATATTTCAAGCATGATGAATCGAGCTATATTGACACCAAAAAATAGTTATATTGATGAAATAAACACTTTGCTGATTCAGAGATTTCCTGGAGAGTTAAAACAATATTACAGTTTTGATGAAACAATCGACGCATCTGAACAAGCAGTCATGGAAGATTTCTTACACACTTTAACACCGAATGGACTTCCTCCACATGAATTATTGTTGAAACAAAACTATCCAATCATGTTATTGAGAAACATCAATCATTCAGAAGGACTATGCAATGGAACACGACTAATTTGTCGCAATTTTGATCGTAACGTTATTCATGCAGAAATTGCAGTTGGTCATCACAGTGGCAAAAAGGTTTTTATTCCAAGAATTCCATTTTTACCAAATCTTGATGAAAACAGTGGTTTCCCATTCAAACGAACTCAATTCCCTGTTAAACTAAGCTTTGCAATGAGTATAAACAAGTCACAAGGACAGACATTAGATTTTGTTGGGATATACTTGTCACATCCAGTTTTCTCACATGGACAATTATATGTACTTTTATCAAGAGCTAAGACTATTTCTACAATCAAGATTTTGATACGACCAATCTCAACTGATGAGTCAGAAAAAAACTGCACAAAAAATATTATCTACACAGACTTATTAACATTGGCCTCCTCTGATTGATGTTACATAGGTAACAAATTTTATTTTTTTATATTTAATTTTAACTGCTATAAATAAATTAGAAATTTCCTACAAATTTTTTTTTATATTTCCAATATTCTATTAATTTATTCTTGTTAACTAATTAATACATATAAGTTTTCTATTACTTTTTATTTTACAGTTTAATTAATTCCATTTCTTTCCTTTTATATTTATAGACTTCATTTTTTTTTGCCTCATCAGTTTTCAAAATGCGGATCACTTATACATCAATTAAAGATATTACTCCAAAGACAAGGGACTGAAAAATCAAAATGCTCGTGGTTGAAAAATCCCCCAAATGAATTGGGCAACACTCATCAGTAAAATACCAAAATCTAATGTTGGTAGATGAACAGGTACAATATTTTTTTCTTTACTTACAATTTATTCTACAAATATACCTATAATATATACTTTATATAACATATCTTACACATTTTATGTAATTATATTTACTTGTAAAATTTTTTTACTTTTTTTAAAAAAACAAATATCTTACTTATTATAAAAACTAACAACCTATACTTTCTTATATAATATAGGGAAATCGTCTGCAAGCAACAATGTTTGGAAATGATATTGATTTAAGAGAAGACTCTCTACAGATATTTCGATCCTATTATATTATAAACACATATGTCAAGCTAATGGATCCTAAATATCAAACTGAGTCACATCAATACCAATGGATTATAAATGCAAAAACAATCATCGAAGAGATACCAGAAAATGAACAACAAGTAGAAATACCAAAGTACAACCTCATTCCCATTAACAAGTTGGATGCTTAAAAGGATTCAATTGCAGAAATAGGTAAATTATTATAATTTTTTAATTCTTTTTTTTCCTAAACAACTAATAATTTCAATATTTTTAATCAGATCTCTTAGCAGTTGCCCTTCACATCAAACCTTCAAAAGAAATAACATTAACAAATGGACCAGCTACTCTTCAAGAGATCTATGTTATAGATCAAAGGTAAATTTTTTTCCCCCTTTTTAATTTTTTTAAATTATTTTATAATCTTTATTTTATAAATTCTTTTTAATTTTCTCCTTTCATATCACGTAGCTTCAATCCTATCTCGTTGACTATGTGGGGTCGTTTTATTCAAGATGAATGCAAAAAAATTTCTGAAATAATTGAAACAAAATCAATTCTACTTGCAACGAAGCTCAAAGTTCGTTCTTACAATGGTAATTCTAATAATTCAAGTTCTTAATTCTTATTTTAAATCTTACATTTTTTAATTAACAATTATTTATATTAATGAAACAGGACTATCTCTTTCATCTCGACCAGCAAGTGCATTTACAATCTATCCTCTTATCCCTGACGCAAAACCACTGCAAAGATGGTAATTCATATTAATTATACTATTTTTTATTAACACATCTATTAAAAATGTTCCAATTATAATTTATTTTTTTCTTTTTTTAAGGATTGCAATCAATGATTCAAGACTTGAAGTCATAATTGCAAAATCGTTAAAATACCCATCTACATCTTTATTGTTAGTTGGTCTTCGACAAATAACAAAAAATTGTGATGTTGCTGCATTACTAAAAAGTTTGCAACCAATGGAGGTAAATTATTTTTCTTAACATCATATTTATATTTATATTCCTTCTCATCAAACAAAATATTGTTCTTAATATAATATAAAAAGCAAAATTCTGGATCAAGGCAAAGATAAATATCATAAATTTGCACCAAATCTTCTTCTATATGTCATGCATCAATTGTAACAAAGGAACTGGGCATGACCATAATGAAAGCTTTCTCTGTTATCACTGCAAACATCAAAGTGTTGCTGAACCACGGCACACATTTTTTTAACTTCAATAATTAACAATTCATTTCAAAATTATTCACATATTAATTTTATCAATACTAGCAAAAAATAATACTTTTATTATTTACAGTTGTCGAGCATATGTTGAAGTTGACGATGGGATAGGAAAATTAGCAGCTGTTATGTTTGGTAAACTTGCAGAAAAAGCATTGGGTCATTCAGCCATTGATTTCATGAATCATACTGGAGAAGTAACTTTATTCTTTTTAACAAAATTTTCAAATAAAATTATATATAAATTATTTTTACATTTATTAATTATCTAATTTCACTAAATATTTACTACACAGGAACATTTACCATTTATACAAAAAATGGCATCAGAAGCTTTAGAAAATTAGTGGATGATTCAATTTGCTGTAGACTCAGAAATATTCAACCAACAAAGACACAAAAACTTCAATGTTATTTTCATCGATCCTGTCCAATATAGACCTGAGTTTGAATGACAACTAGATAAAAAAATAAATCTATAACTCATTTTGTTGTTTATATCTGTGTAATGTAATATTTTTATTAATAAATTTTTGTAACTTAACTAAACAGGTTAACAATATAACGAAGCAAACGTGCATCGCACGTTAGTTCTCAACTAGTATATATATATATATATGAATTTGTCCTTTTTAAGATGGAGGTAGTGATCAATTAATTGGCTAGCGTGGGTTTTTGGAATTGTCGTCACTTTTTTGACATATTGGAACTGCATTTTCTTAAATAATTTTTATTTTTATTTTATGTGACGAAGAATTCTTATAAAATCTAAAAATCTTAAATGGGTTCTCGTAACGGGTCCCAAAAGTTTTCATTAATCCCTCAATTTTCTTAGGGTTAGTTTGGACGTTGAGGGATTCTTAATAGGTATTCTCAAATATATTCAGATATATATATATATATATATATTTTAAATATAAATAAACTTAAAATATTTTTTAATTTTAAATTCTTATTTAATCATTACTTAATTATTATTTAAACATAAAGCAAAATACAATTTTTCCAAATTTTCAAATAGGATATAAAAAATAATATAACTTTTTAAAATTTCAAACAAAAATAATATTTCAAATAAATTTTAGCTTTGTAATGTTTTTATTTAATTTTTTCTCCATCTTTTCTGAAAACCCAATAAAACACATTAAGTTAAACAATTTTATTACTATTTACAATTAACCATTCATTACTATTCACAGATATTATGACATATTTTAAGTGTCCAAACAAGTTCTTCAGTGTGTACAATAGTAAAGGCAAAACTTATAACATTTTCTGATAAACAATATTTATTTTTTAAAATTCCCATGGGTTATCATACTTCTCATATAACTATGCCACTTGAATATATAATAGAGATTTTTAAAAAAATATTATTGTTTAAGTTGATTATTTTTACTATTATTAGCATTAAACATTATAAATTCATAATAGTTTGTTTAATTTGACCCTAAGATAGATTAGACCCTAAGTTTTAATTTGGACTTTTTACCCTCGGAAGAAAGTCACCAGTTATTGATATGGAATATGAGAACTTTAATGTTGTATCTAATCTTGGTGGGTGCTTACTGGACTCTTCACAAGATAACATCAATAGTAGCAACAATGTCCCTCCAATTTTGATGTCTAATGCAAAGAATGTACTCCTAGTCAGGAAAATAAGTTGGAAGAGAAGAGCTCGAGAGTTGCCTCAGAATAGGTCTATTGAGCCTTTTGTTTTAACAAGAGAGATCAAGAAGAGAGATTCTAGTCAAGTTCTGAGGGGTTCATTGCACCTCCATGGCACTAAAAAACCAAAGTACCAGGATAATTCTGATGAGAGCAATTCAACCATGTCAAAGGTGGTGGCTGCTAAGATAGAGGAGTGTATTAAGCATCTTAAGACCATAGTTACTGATGACATGAATGCTTTACTGACCAAAAAAATCATTGCCTTCGAAGTAGAAAGTGCAATTTCTCAAATGAATGCTTTAAGCTCTCCAGGCCTAGATGGTTTTTCTACTACTTTCTATCAATATCATTGGAATGTGGTGAGGTCTGGTGTATGTTTTGCAAATCAAGAAGGTTTTCAATCTGAACTTTGGCCTAGTTAATTTAATGCCACTCGCATTGCATTAATTCCTAAGGTAAAAAATCTTACTAAATTGACTAAAATCAAACCTATTAGTTTATGCAGTGTCATCTATAATATCCTTGCTAAAATGATTGCCAACAGATTGAAGAACATCCTTCCTACAATTACATCATCTACACAGAGTGCCTTTGTGCCTGGAAGATTAATCACAAACAACATTATTGTGGCATATGAAGCAATGCATACCATGCAAAGCCAACTAAAACGCAAGGAAGACTATATGGCTTTGAAACTTGATATGAGTAAGGCCTATGACAGGATTGAATAATTCTTTTTTAAAGCAGTCATGATGAAAATGAGCTTTAATCATAAATGGATAGAGGTTATTATGAGATGTGTCTCTACAGTCTCCTATCCTCTTCTTATTAATGGGATCCCTTAAAATCCCTTCCTTCCCTCTTGAGGCATTAGACAAGATAATCCTCTCTCACCCTATCTTTTTATTTTGTGTGCTAAGTCACTAATCAATCTCCTTCAAATAACAAAAGCCTTAGGTACTCTTACAGGGGCGCCTTTAGCTTGAAACCAAATACATATTAGTCACATTTTCTTTGCAGATGACAGTCTTCTATTATGCAAGCCAACCCTTTGGAGTGGAATAGGTTATTTCATTTGCTGGAAACTTTTGTGCAAGCATTAGGTCAAAGGCTTAACAAAGAAAAAATCTCCATTTTGTTCAGCAAAAACAAAAGGATAGAAGCTAAGGAGCTCATCACACAAGTTGCTAGGATTAAGTCTAAACAACCTTATGAAAAGTATTTAGGCTTACTAGCACTGGTTGGCAGATCCAGATCAAAAGGCTTCATACTCACTATCTGCTAGAGTTCTCTCTATCAAATATTTTCTAGATGGTGATTTTTTTAAAGCTGGATAGTGCAGAAATCCCTCTCTTATCTGGAGGAGTATTATGGTAGCAAGGCCTCTGCTTGAGGAATGGCTATTTTGGCAAATTGGTAATGGAAAATTGACCAAAATCTAGCATGATAAGTGGCTGCCACGTCCAATTTCTTGTCGGATTCAAAGTGGAGTTAAAAGTCTTGATATAGAGGCAAAGGTGGAAGCCCTTATTGATCTAGTTACAAAATCTTGGAAAATGCAGTTGATTAATGAAATATTTTTTGAAGAAGAAGCAGCCACCATAAGCCAAGCAGCCCAGACAAAATAATCTAGAGATGTACAGCAATTGGAATTTTTTCTGTGAGATGTGCCTACTATCTACAAGTAGAGATTCAACAAAGGGCTGAGGGAAAATCTCCTAACACCATGAGAAGAAGGAAACATGGGGGAAACTGTGGAAGCTAGCAGTTCCAAATGCTAAAAAGTTGTTCCTATGGAAAGCTTTTAATGATAGCCTGTGGCAATCTCGACTCCTATATATGGAAAGATGGAAATCGTAACACTAGGATGATGACAACACAGGTCACACACCTCAAACGACAAGTGCTAAGTGCGTGTAGATGCAAAAATGTGTACAACAAACATCGTTGTGGATAAATAAAAGATAGTTAACTAAGTACTAAAATTTTAAATACATATTTACCAAAATAAAAGTTTTACAAAAAGGTTATATAGTTATCCAACAAAAATACTGTAAAAGCCAAAATTACAGAGACAAAAGGGGAAATAAATCCCATCGCCAACAAGTGACCCTAGGTCACTCCTACGATGGAGCCGATCCCATAGACTCAATATTCTCATCTGTATCAAAATTTAAGATTCTATAAAACAAAATCGTATGGTACGAATATCACGTGAGATTATGAGTCTCAGAAAGTAACCAACCAAACAACCTAAGAGAGAAAAATATATTTAAACAACCAATATGCATGCATGCATATGCTGAAATATACATGAGAAAAAAACCATCATTTTTCTTAAAAATGACCATTTTTTCAATGCACGCAAAAAATCTCTATTTGGTCCAAAACACATCAATTAAAATACCAACTGCCATTTTCTCAGAAAGTTGCCCAATTATAAATCCACAATTTTTCTAGAAAATGGTCCACATATATCCATTTATCAAAATCCATTGTGTTATGGGAAAATGGCCCTCATATCCAATTATCTGTTATGCACCATGATCTCCCATAGGGACCATCTATATACCCTGGCACCCTTTGTCACACCATGGGTAACGACCGTGCGTGTGACTTCAAAACGAGTGATGCCCAACTCCGCGCCCAGTGCGTTCATGACCAAGCATCCTCTAGCCCTTGCTAGCAAATGGGACATAGAGTTGGCACGAGAGCGTTACCATCTCTTTCGATCCCATTGTCACTTAGCGACAACTCAAAGGATGCCACTCAATTTTATCTTCTCCCGAGTGATCAAAGGAGTTCCACCGAGATAATGCTCCATCTCAGCTTGAGATCATGATACGCACACACCTAAAAATCATTTCTCAACATGAAAACCCTGTTTGCATTCATAACACGTGAAAATGCATGCAACAGTGTAATGAATGTCACGCCATGATACTCAACCGAATAAAATACCCAATCAAAGCCCAACTCCACAAATAAACCCATCCTCCAATCCGGCCAAGGCCCACATCTGACACCAACTACCAAATATTATTCCCAACACTTCACGAGCATGAGACCCATCACAACCAACCAGACTATAGAAAGTAACTTAATGTAAAAATATATTTAAATCTCATTAAATTCTTTGAAAAATTACTTACAATAATAGAAAGGCAAATCTAGAAGATCAATGCTGAGATAGATCACGGGTGATGCCAAAAGTGGCAGAGCAGCAGCGGAGCAGTGTTTATTAATGGGTCGGCTGTGGGTTTTGAAACAAGAAATATCAAGGGGGAGCTATGGAGAGGCTTGGGTTGGGCATGGAGGGTTGAGGGAGGTGCAATGGAATTGGTGGTAGCAGCTTGGAGCATTGGGTGGTGGTGCACGATGGGGATCTAGCTGTGAGAGGGAGGGAAACCCATTTCGGGTTGGGTGCTCGATGGAGGAGAAGGAGTTACCGTGAGGGGCTGGGCTTGGTTGAGGGTGTTGGTCGATGTGAGGAGTTGAAGAGGTGGTTAGTGTCGCAGGGTGGCACACAGTGGCGCATGGAGGAAAAATCGAATGGGAGAAGAATGGGCTAGGGGCTTCGATCTGGTCATGGAGAGAGAGAGAGAGAGAGAGAGAGAGAGAGAGAGAGAGAGAGAGAGAGAGAGAGAGAGAGAGAGAGAGAGGCTTGTGGGGGAAGTAGCCGGTGAGTTGGGTTCGATGTGGTGGGCTACTGCTGGCAGATCTACGACTAGGTCATGGCGGCACATTGGAAACCGAGAGGGAGGGTAGTGTGAGGGGCATAATGGGAAGAGAAAAAGGGAAGAGTGAGAGGTGTCGTAGGCTAGGTCTAGTTGGAGGTGGGTTTCTGATGAGGCAGTGGAGGCACGTGCTATAGTGGTGGTCGGTGGTGGCTGGGCTGCTGCAAGAAACGCAAATGGGGGTTTTCAGTTGGGTTCAAAAGGGGAGGGAGGAGAGAGAGAAAAGGAAATGCGGAAGAAAAAAAGAATGGGGCTTGAGACTTAAATCCAGCCCTACATCTTGGGGTCTACAAATTGATTTAACAGTGAGGATTTAAAACACTTGCTTAACTGACTTAAAAAGAATATATAGATAAGAAGACAATTAAAAACACAACTTAGCAAAATAAAATAGTGAAACTTAACAATAAAATAATTTGAAATAAAGAGCCAAAAAATAATAGACAATAATTAATAAGGAGAAAAATTTTATTAAAATAAATTACACAACTTAAACAATAAAAACAAAAAAAAAAAAAAACTATAATAATAATCAATTTAAAATAGATGAACCAATAACATAATTAGTAAAATAACTTAAAAACTCAAAGAAATGTGGGATGTCACATGGCCTACCTACAAAGAAGAATCTCTTCAAAAAGAAGGTTGTTGAAGACTCTAGCTGTCCTATTTGTTTACAACATGAAGAAAGTATAGAACATGCTATATGAGAATGTGAATCAGTGAGAGATGTATGGAGTCAACGCTCTACACAACTACAAAAGAGAAGCATCATGCAACAGACCTTTAGATAACTCATGCTTAGAATGCTGGATGATTTAATTGAGGAAGTGTTGGCAGAAATGGCAATGGTGGCTTGGAGGATATGGAAGAGAAGCAATGAGATAGTGTTTCAGAAAGAATTCACAAGTCCCGCATCTCTTCTGAAACAATGAACATAAAAACTGCAGGATCTTAGGCTATTGCACTACAAGACCTCAGCTCATTCTACTACCGAGTTTGCACCCTTGGCTCAGTGGAAAGCTCCTCCAAATGATTACTACAAGAATGAATAGGTCTCTTTTTTTCTGTTTCACATCTTAATGTTGTCAATGAGATATCAGATGTGAAGAAGAGCCTTAGCAAGTTTGAATATTGGGCAGTGAATCATACCAAGAGGGCTACCAACTAGGTGGCTCATTGTCTAGCTAAGAAGCCTCTTCATATAGATGATGTACTCATTGAACTCAAGGAAATCCCAAATTGTATTGCTACTCTGGTGTAGAGTAGTTTTTCATAGCAATAAAGTTAACAATTTTTTTTTTCCTAAAATAGAAAGAAAGAAGGACTTTTTACTCAATGTACTGACACATTTGGTCAAACGAATCCTTCTATCGTTATTTAGTTAGTCAATTCATAAAAACATTAGGTTAGCATTAATAAATATCTTATACGTCTTCATCATATTTTGAAAATAAAAGAAACAAAAAAAAAATCATTTAAAAATGAAGATCAAGATCTAATAAATCAATTTTAATTTAAAATAATAACTGTGTTTTTTTTTTTCATTAGTGGTGACTCTCTTTAAAAGAAAATAATCTTTTAACTCATACGGAGGTTTTCTTTTAGATTTTTTTTTTAATTTTAAAATTCAAATCATATTTAAAAAAAAAAAAACATTTTTAGAGGTTTAAATATTCTTAGAAGTTTATATTGAATCAAATCCTAAAAACGGTATTAATTTTAAATTCAAATATTTTCTTCCCAAATTTTTAAATTTGAAATGACTTTTTATTATTTTGTTATTTTAAGAATTCTTAAAATGTGATACACACGTGTCAAATATTTATTAGTCTTGACTTGACACTCACAATTATTAACTAATGAAATACTGACATAATGATTAGGTTGGTCAAAATTAAAAGTATAATGGGTAAAAGGTTCAAAATTAAAATTTAGGAAATAATTCATGTTAGAAACAAATCACACCAATTATTAATATGGAAAAATCTATTCGTTATCTATTTTCTCATCATTCTTCTATCATTCCATAATGTGGCGTTAGATGATAGGTTCACAAATGAAATATAATAAATAGTCTTCAATCATCTTGTTAACATTGTGTTTTGTATGCGTTTGGGCCAAATTTCAACGACTTGGGTCTTTAATCTTGAGCCTGCACACTTACAGAAAACACAAAGTGTCGGGGTCTCTAATACTTAAGTTAGTATCACTTTAATAGTTTCTGCGAGTGAGTAGAGAGTTCAGAAATAGTTCTTTGTACTTAGAGATTGACTTTTATATTAGATTTATGGGGGAACTACCCATACCCTGTGTCAGGGGAATGTGTCTCCATAATAGTTCCTTTAGTCAGATTTCATTAATGCGACGTGACTTCTGGGGTGGTATAATTAATGCGGTGTTGCTCCTTATTGCTTCTATCCTATGGGTATATGCCGTTAGGTTTCTCCTCCCTTGCCTATCAGAAAATCGAGGGCTCCCTGCATTTCCCACCCACTTACCAGTCAATGCTATTTGAGGCTAGGTGTTGTAGGGAAATTTCGGGGTGATGTGTGCCCTCCTTTCTTGCATTTTAGGGACTTCCCACGTGATTTTGGCCATAGGTTGACCTCTACTTCAAGACCGGGGACCTCCAAGGGACCGAGGGGTCACCCAGCGGGGTTGGGGTCTCCATGTTTTGGGCTTGTCTTCTGGGCCTTTGAATTGAGAGGAAAAATCCCCTTATAGTTACTCCACTAATTCCTTTTGGACTAGTTCGATAGGAAATTCTTCTTGCCTTTGTCTTCATGTCTTTCTATTGCAATTATCATTTGATATCCTCTCTTTTCGGAAGGGGCAACTAGTTTACTTCCTAGCTCTTACACCTGTCAGGTCTTAAGGCACCCCTACTTGGTCTTTTCATCATTTGATGCGACATGTAACGGTTCCCTTCCCGTCTTTATTGGCATGTTTTCTGACTGTTGAATTCTGACACTTGATTGCGTCCGTTTTGTCCCTTCCGCATTGATGGTGTTAGGCAACTCTTCCCACGTTGCATCGTGCCACGTGTTTTGTGGGATTTGAACCATTCAGTATCCCACGTTTAATACATGGGTGTGAAACACCAACCATCACTTCCCTTTATACGCTACATCATGTCCCCTTTTTCTTTCTTTATCGCATTTGCATTCTCTTTGTGTCCCAGTTTTCTCATTCTTCTATGCTTGACTCCTCCTTCTTCCTGTCACCTTTCTTATTCTTAACCTTAATAGCTTCCAAGAAGACCATTCAACCCAAGATTCCTGGCAAGCTAGACAGGCTTGAGGTCCACATTGTAAAGGAAACCTATGCTAGTTACCTCTAGTGCTCGGAGGCTACCCCCGAGTTCTTGTCCTCGCTGATTTCCACCTATCACATTCTAGAGAATGTGGTTTTTGAGGTTCCTGGGCCATGAGAAGGGCCATCAATGATGAGGGTTATGCTTTGCATGTTGCCCTCTTCTCTAGCATGTTTTCCTATTGGCTAAGTTTACCATTTCCTCGCCTTTTTGCGATGTATTGGATCACCTTCGACTGGCCACCTCTCAGCTTCACCTGAATGCTTGAAGGATCCTAATGTGTTGCTGCATTCTATGACGAGGAACCTTGTTGAAGTGGGACCCGAAGCATGCTAACCTCATTGTCCGCAAATTTCTTCTTACTCATAATCTCATAAATGTGAGGGGAATCTTTTCAGCTTTAGGGCGATGCACGCCCTCGTCGCACTAGAACCCCAGTATCACAAGGTCAAAGATTGGACCAACAAGTTTTTCTTTATGTCAGGTTGAGGATGGGAATTTTCTGTCAGGTAGATAAATCATGGTGAGTTCCTGGTCAGAGCCATATGGGGCCAGGGGGGGCTCGATGACAAAGTGGTACGGTCGACGACTTCTCTCGATGAGTTGTGTTGTATTGCTCTTGTGAAGGATTGAGTGAAGAATCACCCGGATGCTATCCTCTCAGAAGCCTTTATTGGGAAGGAGAACATAATGGTGTACCTGCCTCCCATTAGCCACACTGCATTTGGCGATCACACCATTCCTATGTGATTGCAAGCCACCTCGGCATGGAAGCGTTTCCCTAGCCCGCCCCCTGTAGGCAAGGGGAAGAAGCCTTGCGGGGAGTGGGCTAGGGCCGAAAACAATCCAAAGTCCCTTCCTCAATTTCCTTAGGAGCAGTCATTGAAGGGGGTCGAGGTGCACCAGCCATGACCTGTGATGCCTACCTCGCCACTAGCTCCTTCCGTTCAACCTTCAAATCCTCCACAGAGGCAAGGGGATAGAGTCTTGTCATTTCGGAGGTGCTAGTTATTCCTCCGTCCACGATTACTTTAGTCACAAAGCCCGTCACGATCATGGGCCTCGCTACTCCAGTAGCATCAATGAGCCCGTGCAGGCTGTCCCATGGAGCCAATGTACTCTTGTTGTGCTTCTATCAAGCCGTCCTAGAGTCAACTCCTTGTTGGTTAACTTTGGTAGAGCCTCCTCTCAAGATGGACATGAAGATGATCCCTTCTTCCCCCTCTACTACGCAATCCGTTGTCGGGGGCCAAGTCTTCTGGGGAGCTACTGAAGATCATGCCCAAGGTCCCAATCCACATGTGGAGAAGGTGCCTTCAATAAAGTCCCTTTGTGCCCAAACCTCAGAAGAGGGTCTCACTCTTATCCTCGCCATTGTTGAGCATATGGCGGCTTTTGTCGAGAAGCTGGTAAAGAGAACTCATGGGGGAGAAGCTGACTTGAACTTGGTAGTAGTCTTTGAACACGTAGCCAGGATGCTAATCACTCTAGTCTCTTGTCGCCACTGCCAACTCGCCACTTGTTAAGATGGACTTGGTTGTGGAGACAAGGGCCAAAGAAGGAGCTCCGCATGCTTCTCGCAAGGGGGTTGTTTAAATCTCAGGGATGAGCATTTTCTCATCACTAAGGTCCCATTTGGTTCCCAAGTTGCCCTCTACCTTGCAGAGGGGGTCACAAGTGCAGTCGAGGGAGTGGAGTCCATGGTGCAGATGCAGCTCAAAGAGTGCCAAATGGAAACTGTTCCTCCCTCCCGTTGGTTTGAGGTCGGGGGAGCCAAGGTGGAGTCCTTGGAACAGGCGAACAAACCCCAAATTGACTTCTTTTTTTAGGTCTTTTTCACTCGTCGATCTACCTTTTTTCCTATTTTTCCTTTCTAACCATCTTAGTGCTTGTTTTTGTTGGTGATAGAGACTTGATTGGCCACCTTCATAGTGATCAGCCAGAAGGCAATCAAGGGGGAGAATATGACCCTCTGCTCTTTGGCACAACAAGCCCTTTGATGCACACACTGAGAGAGAGAGAGAGAGAGAGAGGAGAAAGGACACCTGGAGGTTGAGCTGGTGACAGTCCAGCTTGCCCATACATAGAGCCAGAAGCGAATTGAACATCTTCACTAAAGGTGAAAGACCTTAAAGACTGAGCTGGCCTTAGCAAAGGTGCAGGTCGAGTTGGCTCGCAATGTCGCCCTAATTGCATCGGCAACAACTAGCTCTAACCAGGAGTTAGTTGATAAATTGACCACCGAGGTGATGGCCCTCAAAGAGTCTTTGTGCTAACTTCAAGGAGTGAACGCTAAGTTGAGGGGCATCCAAGACTCTGAGGTCAAGTAGCTTGAGCTGCTGGAGGAAGAATGTTGGTCCCTCTTAGATGCTCTAAAAGGGCGGGAGGACTCGTTGTCGGCTGCTAAATCTGCTATCGACCAAGAGAAGAGGTGGGTCGAGCAGGCGTCGAAGGAGTTGGAGAAAACCCAACAAAGGGTAGCCACCCAGGATGTAGTCATCAAGGACTTTGGAGCAACTTGTCCCAAGTCCAAGAGGTTGTTCCCCCCACTTAGAGGGACAGCTGAGGTCAGCCTTATTTGTCTGTAACTAGGCTTGGGCATACGGGTATATTGAAGGCCTCAAGAGGATGTGGGACCACGTCTTGGAGAACCCTCGGGTGGATTCGAGAGTGCTTGAGGCACACTTAAGAGCCCTCGGCATCTACGATCTCCCTCCAAACCCTGATGCCCTTGAGCATGACTACAACTTGGGCTGAGACAAGATCCCTAACGCCGCTTTCCTCCTAACTCCAAAGCTCCTGAGCTTGATCCTGAGGTGCTCAAGGCAGATCCTAACGCTCCTAACGTCGACCCCACCATGCTAGAGGCAGATCTTGATGCCCCTCTTTCATAGCTTTTATTTATGTTTCTTGCATTGTAACATTCTTTGTGAAGATGAAATATTCATTTTTTCTTTCTCTCTTGTAAAGACTTCGATTGTAAATAAATGTGCATTTTTCTTCACTATTATGTTGTGCATCTTATCTTACTGTTTTTCCTTTACTTTTTCACTGGTTGGCCCAACGGTATAGGGCCCTGATCTCCTTGACAAGGCTTGGGGAAAGTCGTACCTTGGCTCCCCTCGGCCCTTTTTAAACTTTTATTCTTAGCTCTCCTTCATTTGTATCTCGCACATACATTTCACGTGCTTTTGGGAGCATTTTGGGTTAGAGACCACACCATCAGTACTACGAACAATTCGTAAGCAGGCTTGACCTTCATTATGTAGTTAAGTAACCATGATCTAGTGGAACTCTTAGATAAGTAGGTTGTGCTGTGGAGAGACTAGGCGCAGGCTTGACCTTCATTATGTAGTTAAGTAACCATGATCCAGTGGAACTCTTAGATAGGTAGGCTGTGTTGTGGAGAGACTAGGCCCCCATCTTGAGAAGAGAGGCCGGGATGCCTTGGGCTAATCCCTCTTCTTTGGTCTCCTCGAAGGGTACATTGTCATGCAGCTAGGTAGTTTAACACGCAGTTGGCGATAGGTGGGAGGTGGGCTCAATCACGTAAATTGTGTACAAACTTGGCTAACTTGACTACCCATTCGGGCACTGGGGAGGTAAAGCAGTCCTTGGCCTTTCCTGCTTGTTAATTTGTAATAGGAATGGTGATAAGTCAAACAGTCAAAAGGCAAACGACTTACCCTAAGTCTTTAGAGGAGGTCAAGCAGCGCACTCAAGCTGGACTCACCTTATTGACTTTGGCAAGGGGGGCTGAGGAGTATATTAAGGCTGAACTTGCCATGAGTCTTTGGAGGAGGTCTAGCAGTGCGTTCAAGCTGGACTTGCCTCGTTGACCCTTGCCAGGGGGTTGAACAGCATGTTAAGGCTGAACTCTCCTTGAATCTTTGGAGGAGATCAATCAACATGTCCAGGCTGGACTCGCCCCGTTGACCATTGCATATGGCAAGGGGGCCGAGTAGCATGTTAAGCCTGAACTCATCCTGAGTCTTTAGAGGAGGTCAAGTAGCACATTTAGGCTGGACTCTCCTTGTTGACCCTTGAGCTTGGCAAGGAAAGCTAAGTAACATGTTAAAGTTGGACTCGCTCTAAGCCTTTGGAGGAGGTCCACCAGTGCGTTCAAGCTAGACTCACCCCGTTGACCCTTGCGCTTGGCAATGGGGCCAAGCAACATGTTAAGGGCCTAAGGTTGAACTCTCCTTGAGTCCTTCGAACATGCCGAGTAGCGCGTTCAGACTAGACTCACCTTGTTAACCTTGTGCTTGGCAAGGGGGGCTGAGTAGCCTGTTAAGGCTAAACTCACCTGAGTCTTTGAGGAGGTCGAGCAGTGTGTTCAAGCTGGACTCACCTCATTGACCCTTGTGCTTGGCAATGGGGGCCAAACAATGAGTTAAGGTTAAATTTGCCCTGAGTCTTCAGGAGAGGCCGAGCAGCGCATTTAGATAAAACTCAGCTCATTGACCCATGCACTTGTCAAGGGGGCAAGAAGCCTGAACTCGCCTTGAATAACATCGAGTAGTTGAGAGACTGGACCTTGGCTTCACCGTGAGGAAGGTTGGGCCACCTTACAGTTGGACTAACTTGTTGGCCCTCAAAGGAAGGGGTGTAGGAGATGCTTGTTCACACTGCAAAAGTCAAACCAATTAGTGTAAACAATCTCTAAAATTCGCAAACCTGAGTTGTCTTGCTGTAGTGCAGTGAAAGTCTTAGGCATTCCGCATGACATTTCGGAGTTGTGTCATGTAGTCAAAGGACTAAACCCGCACTCCGCCGAGTGAGGGGTAGGGATGCCTTACGCCAAGCCATACCCCTTAGGTCCCCTAGAGGAGGTAATTTGTTGGATAGCTAAAAATCCAGTCCGCACTTCGTTGTGATAGGGATGGGGTAAGTTGTTTGGGCAATCGAGAGGTTGGACCCGCTCTCTTCCATAGGGAGGCCAGGCTGTTGCAAGGGTTGATCCTGCCTATCAACTCTCATAGGGAGGTAGATTATTTGGGTAATTTGTGACTGGACCTACTCCAGTCCGTTGACACCACAAGGAAGGTAAGTGTTGGGTCAGGCTCCCACTAATCACACTTTTCGTTGCGGCGAAGGTTGGGGTAAGTTGTTTGGATAGCCGAGAGGCTTGACGCGCTTTCCTCATTGGAGAGGTCAGGTTGCCACAAGGGCTAGACCTACCTATCGACCCTCACAGGGAGGTAGATTGTTTGGGTAGTATGTGATTGGACCTACTCTCACCTATTGATGCTCACGAGGAAGGTAAGGTGTTGGACAACCGAGGGCTAGTCAACACTTCACCGCGAGAGGGATAAAGCAGCCTTAGGCATTACGCTCATTCCTTTGGTACCCAGTGGGGAAAGTAAGTGTTGAACATCTAAGCAGCTGGTCCACACTTCATCTTGATTGGGGTGGGGTAGGTTGTTCGGACAGCCGAGAGATTGGACCCGCTCTCCTTCATGAGGGAGGTTAGGCTGCCTATAGGGCAATTTGACACTAGTCTCACCCTTTGGAGCCCTGTGGGAAAATAAGTTGCTAGGCCGACTGATGTGCCACCGACTGGGACTAGACCCGTTCCTACCTCTTAACGCTCACGAGGAAGGCAAGTTGTTGGGCAGCTGAGGGCTAGCCCACACTCTATTGCAGGAGGAATAAAACAGCTTTAAGCATTACACCCATCTTATTGGTGCCCTGTGGGGAGGTAAGTAGTTGTCAGAGATTTCATTGATAGAGATTACGTTGATGGAGATAGGGAGTTCACACATTTTATTTTTGAAAAGTCACACTTTCATTAATAGAGTTTACACTATCAACATTTGAATGTAAATTAAAAATTATAAAACTTTTATCAACAAAATTTAGGTTGGTGCTCCGTGTTTTGGGAGTGTGGTGTCTCATTTCCTTAGAGTCTTAAAGCTAATAAGAGTTCAGGCGGCTGGCAGTGATCACATGGGGCCCTATCCACTATGGGTCAAGCTTCCCTTCATCCGTGGTGATAGGAGCTGCTACTCCCCCTCCTAACCCAGCAAGAGGAGTTATCGACAAAGACTTGCCAAGGCTTTATGTGAGGCACATACTTGACCTTTTTTGGTGGATCAAGCTCGAAGGGATCACTTTTTGTGGCTGGTTTGGCTTCACCTTCTTAATGACCAAGTGGCGGACTACGTGTTCCCTACCAACACTAGGCTTTAGTTCTTGCACGTAGTACTCTCATGCCATGACCTGTTCTCCTCAGATTTCTCCCACTCCCTGAGAGGTCATGAACTTTATCTTCAAGTGGTAGGTGGACATCACCACCCTTAGGCTGTTGAGGGTTGGTCGACCAATTATGGCGTTGTAAGACGATAGAGCCTTTAGCACCAACAAGTCAACCATGATAGAGGCATTGCAGGGGGTGCAACCTGCCAAGACGGTGATGGTCTCGACCAGTTGAACCATCTCCCTAGATAAACCCTTTAGTGGCATGGGAGCCGGTTAGAATCGGGATGCGTCTATACCCATCCAAGTCAAGAAGAGGATGTCCCCCAAGCTGCCATTGTCTATGAAGATTCCTTTTGTAGTGAAGTTGGTGACTAGCATGTCACCACGAGGGTGTCATCATGTCACATTCTCCAAAAGAGATTATGGGGGCTAGTTCGCTTCTTCTATACTTGGCAAGATAGTACTAGGTTGAGTTCACCTTCCGATATTGAGCCTCCCTAGCGTGTGCCTTCTACCTAGACGAGGTCACGCATTTGCCGGTGAATCCTCCTGTAATGGTTCTAATTTCCCCCAGTGGAGGTCTTCCTAACGTGGTAACTAGGCACTGCCACTTGGGGGCCTTTGCCTCGAGCTTTCTTCCCTCCTTGGCCTATTGCCCCTCTCGGCACTCATTTCCTAGGATCTCCTTCTCCATTTCCGTTCCACCTACTGGTGAGAGGGTATCTAGGCATTGGCCGATCTGCTTGCTCCATTCTTCCATTCAAGGAAAGACAATATTTGGTATTGTGGGTGGTGGACTGATGGTAGGTGCAATTAGGGGTGATAATTGGTTGGTCCGGACCAAAAAAACTAACTTGATTGGCCACTTCGGTTCGAATTGCATAGGGCCAATTTCATTTGATCCGGTACATGGTCCAAGGATTTTTCACCCTAAACCGGACCGAATGAAATAAAACATCTATATATTTTTTATAATTTATATATTAATTATATAATAATTGTATCTAATTAATTATATAATTTTCATTTAACCTAATCCTTTCACTAACTCACCATTAATTAATTATTAACTAATTCTAAGATTTATAATTTTATACTAATACTAGTTACTAATAGTCTAGACTCTAATATGGTATAAAAAAGAAGTACTAATAGTTTAATATAGGCTATAGTTATACTTATACTAATATGGTTATAACTTATACTAAATCACTATAACTAATATTACTAAGACATATCTATACTATATTACTAATAGTCTAATACTAATACTACTATATAGTTATACTAATCATAATAACTAATCACTATAAGTTTATAACTATATATATATTAGTATCAATGTATTATTATATTCTTTAATATATTACAAATACTATTAAATATTAAGAGTTATAGTATAAATTATAATATATGTATAATTTATAAATTTATAATAGTATGGATAATTAAATTATTTATGCTTATTGCTTCATATACAAAATGTTAAAAGTTGTATATGGCTCTTTATGCATTAACATACTTTAAGTTAGTAATAAAGTAATAATTAACATCATCAATATAATTAAAACTAAACTAAATCACTATAATCTATAGCTATAATTATAAAGTATAACTAAATCACTATAAGTCTACCATCTATATACAGTATTAAATTGTTAATAACACTATGAGTCTATGAGATTATGACCATATTTTATTATTTAGTATTAATATTACTATTTAATTATTAATATAGTATATACTAATAATAGTAATAATAATAATTTATATCAATCTATTATTTATTTATTATAATAAGAGACAGTATAACCAACTTGATCAAATAAAGAAGAAAAATAAATAATAAAAGGCGGTAGAACCTGCTATTTGCATAAATAAAATACAGAATATGATAAAATAGATTTCATTGAAAATATAATACTTACAAGGAGATTAATTTTCAAAGAAGTTGAGAGCAGTTGACATGAAAAAAGGCTTAGTTTACAAGAGATGATATTTTGAGAGTAGGAAGAGTGAGAGAAGGAAAGGTTTCAGATCAGGAATTTTGAATGCCTTACCTTGCTTAGAGTACTAGCAATGGTTTATTCATCTTCATTTTTATTCTCAAATTTAAATAAACTTGTCTTAAAATCACATACATTGACTTATCTATCTTTATAATTTTAAATAACTATGAACAATGATTATTCATTTTTAAAGATGTCATTTTCCTTCTTCAAATATTATTTTATTATTTTTTCTCTCTCCTCCCAACTCTCTCTTCTCTCTTTTTCTCTCTTTTCTTTTTTCTCTTCTCTCTCTTTATTATTTTATTATTATTTGATCAAAAAATATATAATCCAATGTAGAAATTTTTCTTCATATTCAAAATTAATCTTCAAAACATGTAATTTTACATATGAAGATAAAGAATCCATTGCCAATGCTCTTACAAACTATCTATTTATAGATACTACTACAATAATTGCCAATAATATGTCCCCGACATCTTATATTCTTCTGGCAATTAATAATGATTGAGTTTCAAAGATAGACAAAATCTTTTGGACTTTTGCTAGTTTAAAGACTTCATCTTACGAAAACTAAAATGGACAAAGTCTTTTGGAATTTAATGAACAATAAATTTAGACCAAGTCCAAATTTATCCTGACAACTTTAACTGTCTGTCTTGACCTCTTGAATAATATCCTGAAAGTGGATAATAATGGAAGTGATCTTTGTGTATGGACGTGATCTTTGAATCTTGACAATAATCTGACAGTAGATAATAATTGATGCAGTCTGATAGTAGCAATAATGGACACAGTCGTTTGTTTTGTTCTTTAAGGAGATAATACTTCTGAAGACTAAAAAGATAATAGTTTTGACAATCTTATTATGTTGGATAATTGAGGGAGTAATATTTTTTTGGAATTACATAATTTGAGAATCATAATTAGAGAGTTTCAAATCAAATGGATCTTGAGAATTCATCTAATGGGGTAGATAATTTTGAAAAGGAGAGGCATGTTAGGAAGGAGAGGCTTGATTAATTGGTGATAATGCTGCTACTTACTATAATGGAGATAATCTGGCCTGTTGTTGAGGATTTTCTTCATCATCACTGTCTAAGACTTGTGACATTGCTTCAGCCAGTTTTTTCAAATCTGTTTTGCTAGTAATTGATGCTAATTGAACCTGAAATCTACCTCCCTGGACTAGAACTTTAGAAACCTTGGTAATATTTGAAAACATTTTTACAACATGATCATAATTGTACTTTTCCTACCATTTGATAGAAATTTGGCAGGACAATAACATAATTGTTTGTAGAGAGATATGAGGTTTAATAATATATTACCACTTCATAATCCAATTTAATTTTGTTTTAAGAAATAAAAGAAGAAGTGGTAGACAATGTGATATGGAAGGTGGATAATCATTTTGTAGTGTAAACATTTGGAGACTTTCTTAAAGAGGAATGAGAAGAATGAGAGATTCTAGTTCATGAAACTGATCCCACCATAGCAAGAACCATTTTGGGAGAGTTTTGATTTACTGTAATTTGTCAAAATGAAGAAACCAGGAATGATACAAATTTTTGTTGTCTTAAAAATGTTTTCGTCCACGCCTGCTGGTAGTCATAATAATCAAAATATAGTGGATCATATGGTTGAGAAAATCTTCTTGCCAAATAAGGGTTTTTTTCCCACTATTCAAAGGTAAGGACTTGTTTAATAGTAACTTTATGAAAAACAATAATCGAAGATGCATGTGGAGAAGGTTGAGATTGAAGAGAGCAGGAGATTTCAGAAATAATAATAGAATCTATATCTATTAAAATAAATTCATAAAAATTTTAGATTTTTGTAATGTTTTGTGGAATATAATGCCAGTCTGGTAATAGAAAGGCATTAAATAATTTTTGAGAATCGGTAGGGTGCTGTAATTCAGATTTGATGAGAAAGACTGGGTGCCAATGAGTTGAGGATAATAGGAGTTGTAGAAGACTGATATAATAGTGGATGATTGATAATTTGGGAAGAAATAGAAGAAGAAGTAGAAACAGCTTTTGAATATATTATTAATTTTAGAGAAGATAATGGTGAGAATGGATTATAAGATGGTCTAATATTTTGTGGTAATGTTCCCAATATCGTATCAGGTTTTGAAGTGGCAGAAGGATAAGAAGGAGATGGTGGCTTGGCATAGGAAGATTTGAACTTTACTCTGGACTTTGAGAATGATATAATTTTTCCTGTGAGAATTCTTGAGATAGAAAATGAGGAAGGGAATTAGATTATCCTTTAATATGTCTAATATCAAAATAAAAAATACTTAAAATAGCTTGCTATCTAGCAAATATTTGTTTAGTAGCTAGGTTTTTCACAACTTTAATCAAAACTTCATTAGTTGATTTACAATCTATTCTAAGTAAAAAATTTTGATTCAACAAATCGTCCTAAAATTTAGAAATACATAATACAATAGCTAAAATTTATTTTTTAATTGTACTATAATTATTTTGAGTAGGATTTCAACATCTTGAATGAAATCTAATAATTTGTTCGGAATTATTTGATAATTTTTGTTTCATAATTCCTCCATAACCAAGATCAGAGGTATCTGTTTCAACTATTTCAAAAGTATGAAGAGATGGAAGTTCTAAGTATGGTAATTTCTTAACATTAGGTTTATCTATTTTATAATATTTGTATACTTTTCTGTCCATGGTGGTGGATTCTTTTTTAATCTTTTAAATAATGGCTTGCATAATGGTCTGAGAGATTGATAGAAATCTGTAACATAGGTAAAGCTTTCTAAAAATCTTTGTAATTGTTGTTTATCTTTTATTTCATCAGAAAATTTATTAGCAAATTTTATTGCTCTACTAATTGGTGTAATAGTTCCTTGGTAGATATCATGTCTAAGAAATTTAATTTTGTTCTGGAATAATTTTATTTTTATTATTGATACAACTAATCCATTTTGTTTAATAATTTGGGCAAAAGTATTTAAATTTTTCAAATGTTGTTCAATAGATTAAAAAAAAAAACAAAAAAGAAGAAGTTTGCTAAGAAAGAGTTAAGTACATTTTCTGAACAGTTTGGTTATACTCTATTATTAGGATAATTTATAAAACAGAAAAATGTAAAAAGAAATTATAAAAATTACATAATAAAAAATAAAAATATAAAAGACCTTATAAAAATACAAAAGATAAACAAACATATAATAAACAAATATATAATTAACCTATAAAAAAAATCAAAAAAAGATTAATAAAAAAAAATAAATTGTTTTTTATAAACGTGAAAAAGTTGGATATTATTAATCAAATTGTAAGGTTAAAAAATAAATTAATTAATTAAATTTAACTGAAATAGGAAATGAAAAATTATTAAATATTTTCACAATACATTCAAGTAAAGAAGATAAAAGCTCTTTAGAATAAGAAGAAATTTATCAATTAAAATAATCAAGCCCCTCGGAACAATATTCTAACAGTGAATAAAAAAAGAATAAGGTACATGCTTGTGATTGTTTAGATAAAAATAATTGTATTTGTAAAACTATTAATGTATTGTCAACATATGAATATATTATATTAGAACTAATAGATAAAATTAGTAATCCACAAGAAAGAAAAAATATTTAGAAATATTAAAAGAAACTTTGACCAATCAAACTACTTTAGCACCCACCCCAATACCTTCATCATATAATTTCTCAGAAATAATAAATAGATTTAAAACAGAAATATAAAAAATTACTTTAAAAGATCTACAACAAGAAATTAATGTAACAAAAAAAGAAATTAAAAATCTCAAAGCTTCTAATACTAGATTAGAAGTTTCAAATGAACAATTGATAAAAGAAATTATTATATTAAAAATTGATAATAAAAATAATTCTCCTAAAAAATGTGACGCCCCCAAAATCCCCACGCCCGAACACGGGGAAATTGAGACGTCCGGATGGTGACACCCCGGGTCACCATCCCATCGACGGGTGCCGAGTGTGTGCAAGGCAGCAATTGTGTACAGAGAGACACGCAGCGGATAAGAAAGTCATAACTAAGTACCAGAATTTTTCTTAACGCAATACAAGCTGTTTAAAATATACATAGATAAAATATTACAAAACACAAATGCAGTTTTAAACTAATAAAAGATGACGTCAGCAACCCGGCGGAGCCGCATCCTCGGGCTCAGCCTCTTCCTCCTCATCCTCAACTCCTGCACCAAAAGCTACGGAACCACAAATGGTTCCGCAGGTAAGTAAAACCCCAAACACTACCAGATAAAAACACATATAACTCAAACAAGATGCATGAAACATGCCCAATGCACAAAGCCCAAAATCACCAGTTTTCCACACACGCCAAAAACCCATATGACCCAAAAACATATCCTTTCCGAAAAACATGCCAAAAGTCACATTTGGCCGCCAAAAGTCCATTTGACCCAATATCTCGCCGGAAGTCCATCCGGCCCAATATCTCGCCAGAAGTCCATCTGGCCCACGCCAAAAGTCACATTTGGCCTCATAAACCATTATCCAATTTTAACCGTATGCACCATGACCTCCCCTAGGAGTCATCCGCACACCCTGGCTCCAGTGTCACACCGCAGAGTACCACCACGCATGTGACACCTAACAAGCGATGCCCAGTTCCGCGCCCCGCGCGTGCGTAGCCAAGCATCCTCTAACCCTCGCCAGCGAAGGGCCACGGAGTCGGTGAGTAGGGCGATGCCCGGTTCCATGCCCGGCACGTTCGTAGCCAAGCATCCCCTAGTCCCGCTCCCGTCATCTCTCTCGATAACTCAGGGGACATCACTCAGTTTATTCCGCTCCCGAGTGACCAGAGGAGCTCCACCGAGATAATAACCCATCCCGGCTTGGGCTCGTGATACACACGCACCCGTAAAACCAGTCACGCCAATACACAGGCTTTTCACACAATCCCACAAACACACGTGCATGCACCATGAAATGCCAAAACAATGCATATTAAAATAAACCAACAATCATAAATCAATAAAACAAGTAACTCCGTCCTCCATCCATCCGACCCCCGAAACTCCTCGGACTCAGTCCGGAATCAACAACCAACAACAGTAAATAATTGAATGAGCAATATATATTAAAATCTGAAAATAGGGTTTGGAAAATACTTACAGCGCTATACGGTATTTTTAGAAAGCTCGCGGCGTTGCAAACGGCGGAAAAACAGCAACGTCACAGTGAAAATTCACTGTGGCCGTGGGTCCGAAAAACCCACTTTTGAACGGGGACAAACTAGAACACGGGATTGATAGGGAATGGTCTAGAGGTGGTTGTGAAGCTATTGGAAGTGACGGACGGCCGTGGGTGGCGGCGGAATGGCCGGAAATGGCCGAAAATGGCAAATCGGAAAACAAGCTCGTGGGAGCTGCTCCGGTGGTCGATGGAGGCCGGAAATGGGTGGGTTAGGACGACAAGGGACCGGTGATGAAGTGGTGAAGAAATGGTGGCCGGAGGTGGAGCGACGGCGGCGGATCGGAGTGAAAACCGTGGGTGCTTGTTGGGCTTTTTCCGGCCAAATGGCCGGCCGGTTGGGGGTGGGTTTTGGAGGGAAGGTAGACCGGAAGGAGAGGAAGAGAATGGAACCGGTGGGAGGCCGAACGGTGGCCGGACGGCGGCGGTAGGGGCTGGGGAAGGTTGACGCCGACGTGAGGGAGAGAGAGAGAAGAGAGAGAGTGCACGGGGGGGGGGGGTCCGAGTCGGGGGAGAGAGGAGAGAGAAAAGAAAGAGAAAAAAAGAAAAAGAAGAAAAAAGAAAAGAAGGGAAAAAGAAAAAGGAAAAAGAGAAAAAGAAAAAAGATGTGAAAAGAAATGAGGTCCAGTCCTCACTCCGGGAAAAGAAACAAACCGCCAAAAAGATTAAAACCACAAAAACAACTAAAAGAAATAAAACACAACCTCAAATAAATTAAAATAAATTAAAAACCGACTTTAAAAACGCAGTTAAAATAAAATAAAATATCTGATATATTAATTAAAATAAAAACAATTATTTCAGCGAAAATACACTTAAAAGCGGGTCATCACATCCTCCCCTCCTTAAAAACAATTTCGTCCTCGAAATTGCAAATCAACTACCAACTTAAAGCAAGCCACATAAACGCTCACAAACTAACAGAGATCAAGATTAAAAAGCATACCTTCATCATTCGAACAGATACGGGTACTGCTCCCTCATGTCCGCTGCTCGCTCCCAAGAGAAGTCTTGAGCTAACGGATCTCCCCAAGCCACTTTAACCAACGGTATCGTTTTGGACCTCAATTGTTGCTCCTTCCAATCCAAAATCTGCGACGGAACAACCTCGTAAGTGAGATCCGGTTGCAACTGAATACTCGTTGGGTCGACGAAGCGTGGCTCTTGCTGTCCAAAGCTCTTCTTCAGGGATGATACGTGGAAGACATCATGAACATCCCCAAAATAATCCGGCAAAGCAACTCTATAGGCAACGGACCCTACTCTCTCCAGAATCTGAAAAGGGCCGACGTACCTCGGATCTAGTTTCCTTTTCTTACCAAAACGCTTAACACCTCTCATGGGAGAGACTTTAAGATAAACCCAATCACCAACTTCAAATGACAATTCTCTTCTCCTGGTATCAGCGTAGCTTTTCTGGCGACTCTGAGCTGCCGCCATTATATCTCTAATGATCCGGACTTGGCTTTGCATTTCTTGAATTATTTCGGGTCCAATAATTCTACTCTCCCCAACTTCATCCCAACACAAGGGCGACCTACACTTTCTTCCATAAAGAGCTTCATAGGGAGCCATCTGAATGGTCGCATGGTAGCTGTTATTGTAGGCAAACTCAATGAGCGGCAAATGATTTTCCCAACTCCCTTGGAATTCCAGGGCACATGCTCGCAACATGTCTTCCAGGGTCTGTATGGTGCGCTCTGACTGGCCATCTGTCTGCGGGTGATAAGCAGTGCTGAACTTCAACTTAGTACCCAAAGCTGCCTGCAGACTCTTCCAGAACTGCGATGTGAACCTCGGGTCCCGATCCGACACTATACTCTTTGGTATGCCGTGTAGCCTCACTATCTCCTTAACATACAAACGGGTCAACTTACCCAAAGAGTCGGTGTTGTTAACAGGCAGAAAATGAGCACTCTTCGTTAACCGGTCCACGATCACCCAAACAGAGTTCTTCCCACTAGGTGTTCTCGGCAAACCCACTACGAAATCCATCGTGATGTCATCCCACTTCCACTCAGGAATAGGGAGGGGTTGGAGCATACCTGCAGGTCTCTGATGCTCGGCCTTTACCTGACGACACGTGTGGCATTTCTCCACATATAAGGCAACGTCCTTCTTCATTCCATCCCACCAGTAAATTTTCTTCAAGTCTCGATACATCTTTGTACTGCCGGGATGAACTGAATACGGGGCCGCATGAGCTTCCGCCATGATCCGTTCCTTGAAATCTGAGTCCTTTGGGATCACTCTGCGATCTCGGAACTGAAGTATTCCATCACTATCCATGCTATAGTGCAACGGCCCTCGAGATTTTCGGACTCTTTTCCTGATGTTCAGCAGCTTCTGATCCTTTCTTTGGAGAGCTTTCAATTCTTCAAAATCTATTACCCGAATGTCCAGAACCGAAGACAAAATCTCTACTTGCTGCGAACTCTCTATAAGGAGCCTTCTCATCCCATAAAGTAATGAATCCATTTCTGACGGTTCGGCTTCATCCTCCAAATGAGACTTCCGGCTCAAAGCATCAGCAACTATGTTAGCCTTCCCCGGGTGGTACTTGATCTCACACTGATAGTCACTGATTAGCTCTAGCCAACGCCTCTGCCTCATATTCAAATTTTTCTGGGAAAACAAATGCTTCAAGCTCTTATGATCAGTAAATACCTCACAAGCTTCCCCATACAAGAAATGCCGCCAGATCTTGAGTGCAAAAACAATCGCAGCCAACTCTAGATCATGCGTCGGATAATTCTTCTCATGGTCCTTAAGCTGACGAGATGCATAGGCTACAACCCGTCCTTCCTGCATAAGGACACAACCCAAACCGAACTTAGACGCATCACTGAAGACTACAAACGGCTTATGCGGTTCTGGGAGTGCTAACACTGGTGCCGTCGTCAACCTGTTCTTCAATTCCTGGAAGCTTCTCTCACATTTCTCTGACCAAACAAATTCTGTATTCTTCCGAGTCAAAGCTGTGAGAGGTCCGGATAAGCGAGCAAAACCCTCTACAAACCTTCGGTAGTAACCGGCGAGCCCCAAGAAACTCCTGATCTCGCGTACTGTAGTTGGGCGTGGCCATGACAAAATGGCTTCTACCTTACTGGGATCAACTGCCACCCCACCCTGGGAAATTACATGCCCAAGAAACTTAACTTCTTCCAACCAGAACTCACACTTGCTGAGCTTGGCGTACAACTGGTGCTCTCTCAATTTCTCAAGTACCAGACTAAGATGATACACATGCTCTTCAATATCTCGGGAATAAATCAGTATATCATCAATAAATACTACCACGAAGGAATCCAGATAAGGTTGGAACACCCGATTCATCAAATCCATGAAAGCGGCAGGAGCATTAGCTAGCCCAAACGGCATCACCTTAAATTCATAGTGTCCATACCTCGACCTGAAGGCAGTTTTCGGCACATCCTGCTCTCTGATTCTCAGCTGGTAGTATCCCGACCTCAGATCAATTTTAGAGAACACCGCTGCCCCCTGAAGTTGGTCAAATAAATCATCTATCCGCGGGAGAGGATATTTATTTTTGATGGTCACCTTGTTCAACTCCCTATAGTCAATGCACATACGAAGGGTTCCATATTTCTTTTTAACAAATAAAACTGGAGCACCCCACGGCGACGTACTAGGCTGAATAAACCCCTTCTCTACTAATTCTTGCAACTGAGTCTTCAACTCTTTCAATTCAGCCGGTGCCATGCGGTAAGGAGCCTTATGCACAGGAGCCGCTCCAGGTTCCAAGTCTATAACAAACTCCATCTCTCGCACGGGGGGTAGTCCGGGCAAGTCATCCACAAACACATCGGGGAACTCCTCCACAACTGGAATGTCTGCCAAGGACTTCTTCTCAGACGGCGTGGACACCATCTGGACCAAGAATGCATCCGCTCCCCATGCAATCTCTCTTCTTGCCTGTATCGCCGATATAATCATCGGCTTTTCTTTTAATCTACTCCCCGCAAATTCCAGACAATCACCATCCGGAAGCTGAAAGCTAATAGTTCGACTTCTGCAATTAATAGTCGCAGAATATCGGTATAGCCAATCCATCCCGAGGATGATATCAAAACCCAACAGCTTGAATACCACCAGATCAGCATCCAAAAACCTTCCCTCAAAGTTTAACGGGCATCCCAAAGCAACCTTGGAACACCACACCATCTCGCCATCGGGTAGCGCCACTACCATAGCCTTCGGCAACGGTTCCGTGACCAAGTTACACACCCGAGCAAATGTGGAAGACACAAACGATCGTGAAGCACCAGAATCAAACAAAGTACAAGCATAAAACTCATACAAACGGACTCTTCCTGAACCAAATACACAACCCATGAAATCCAAAAAAAAACAACGAAGAAACCAAATACACCAAAAATAAATCCAACTTAAAAGATTAAATTAATCCATACCTGTGATTACTCCAGCATCATGGGTCGCTGGTGCCTCATCGTCCACCTCTCCGGGCGTGACAGCATAAACCCGGGCTTGCACTGCTTGTCTCGGGTTGGTTCTTCCACCGTGTCTACCTCCACGACTTCCTTGAGCTCTAACGGGGCAATCCCGAGCAATATGCCCCACTTGGCCGCACCGATAACACTGGGGTCCGCTACTCGTCCGACACTCGCCCTCATGAGCTCTATTACAAACTCCACAAACAGGCATACGTCCTCCCATGCGAACACTGGAGGATGCTTGAGATCGGGTTCCAGTTCGCTGAACAAACTTCTGAGGCGAACCCGAGCTGCTTCCTTCACCAGAAAAACTTCGCCTCTTTTGCCCTGAAGGGGAGCCCAAACTCAAATTATTTTCCCTCTCTATAAGGGTGGCCACATCCACTAACTCCTGAAAAGTGGATATCCGATGGCTGACCACCAAACGGCGTATATCAGGACGTAGTCCCTCCTGAAAACGCTCAGCTCCCAGCTCCTCTGTGGCAACAAGATGAGGAGCAAACCGCTCAAGTTCTATGAACCTCCGGGCGTATTGTTCCACTGTTGCGCCCCCTTGGACCAGATTGGAGAATTCTCTTGCCTTTTGCTTCCTTACCGATGCGGGAAAGAAGCGGTCATTGAATTCCTTCTTGAAACGCTGCCAGGTCACCGCAGCGAAAGATCCCAGTTCAGCTTCCAACATCACCCTCCTGGTATCCCACCAATCAGAAGCGATACCTTGTAAGAGGTAGCTGGCATAGAGTACTTGTTGTGCTTCAGTACACCCACACACCTCAAAAGTCTTCTCCAGATCTTTGATCCATTTCCCAGCCTGAAGTGGATCCTCATTCCCATTGAAGTGTGGAGTCCTATGCGCCAAGAAGCGCTCATAGGTGCATCCGGCTTGCACCATGCTACTGGACCCTCCTTGATACATCCAAGGCCCTCCCTGATATGGCCAGGGACCTCCTGGTTGTGGCCAATACACTCCCTGTGGCGGACAAGGCTCTCCTGACGGTGGATAGGGCCCTCCTGATGGTGGCCAAGGACCCCCTTGTGGTGGCCAAGGTCCTTGTGGTGGCCAAGGCCCTGCCTGTTGTGGCCTAATATTCTGTTGCATGAACTCCGTCATCTGCCGAATTGCTTCGGCTATGGAGTCATCCCTGGATGTATTGTCTTGCGGTTCCTGAGTATTTTTCCTTGGTCTACCTGGTCTCCCCATATTCCTGTCACAACACCACTCTTGACCCTCCTTTAAGAAAACAAATAAAACCATCATAAAACCAACAAAACAAAACAGCACCATGCAGCAAGAAACAAAAGAAACCCACATGCCAAAACATAACTAAATAAAACAAGCAACCAAACATAAACAAATAAAACAAATAAAACAACTATACTTAACATAATTTTAAAACACAACTTTAAAAACATTCTGGTACTACCTACGGGACTTGTGGTTTTACCCAGAGCCAAACCGCTCTGATACCACCTGTGACGCCCCCAAAATCCCCACGCCCGAACACGGGGAAATTGAGACGTCCGGATGGTGACACCCCGGGTCACCATCCCATCGACGGGTGCCGAGTGTGTGCAAGGCAGCAATTGTGTACAGAGAGACACGCAGCGGATAAGAAAGTCATAACTAAGTACCAGAATTTTTCTTAACGCAATACAAGCTGTTTAAAACATACATAGATAAAATATTACAAAACACAAATGCAGTTTTAAACTAATAAAAGATGACGTCAGCAACCCGGCGGAGCCGCATCCTCGGGCTCAGCCTCTTCCTCCTCATCCTCAACTCCTGCACCAAAAGCTACGGAACCACAAATGGTTCCGCAGGTAAGTAAAACCCCAAACACTACCAGATAAAAACACATATAACTCAAACAAGATGCATGAAACATGCCCAATGCACAAAGCCCAAAATCACCAGTTTTCCACACACGCCAAAAACCCATATGACCCAAAAACATATCCTTTCCGAAAAACATGCCAAAAGTCACATTTGGCCGCCAAAAGTCCATTTGGCCCAATATCTCGCCAGAAGTCCATCCGAATATCTCGCCAGAAGTCCATCTGGCCCACGCCAAAAGTCACATTTGGCCTCATAAACCATTATCCAATTTTAACCGTATGCACCATGACCTCCCCTAGGAGTCATCCGCACACCCTGGCTCCAGTGTCACACCGCAGAGTACCACCACGCATGTGACACCTAACAAGCGATGCCCAGTTCCGCGCCCCGCGCGTGCGTAGCCAAGCATCCTCTAACCCTCGCCAGCGAAGGGCCACGGAGTCGGTGAGTAGGGCGATGCCCGGTTCCATGCCCGGCACGTTCGTAGCCAAGCATCCCCTAGTCCCGCTCCCGTCATCTCTCTCGATAACTCAGGGGACATCACTCAGTTTATTCCGCTCCCGAGTGACCAGAGGAGCTCCACCGAGATAATAACCCATCCCGGCTTGGGCTCGTGATACACACGCACCCGTAAAACCAGTCACGCCAATACACAGGCTTTTCACACAATCCCACAAACACACGTGCATGCACCATGAAATGCCAAAACAATGCATATTAAAATAAACCAACAATCATAAATCAATAAAACAAGTAACTCCGTCCTCCATCCATCCGACCCCCGAAACTCCTCGGACTCAGTCCGGAATCAACAACCAACAACAGTAAATAATTGAATGAGCAATATA
The DNA here is from genome assembly GCF_018687715.1 of Carya illinoinensis. Taxonomy (NCBI): domain Eukaryota; kingdom Viridiplantae; phylum Streptophyta; class Magnoliopsida; order Fagales; family Juglandaceae; genus Carya; species Carya illinoinensis. Next base: position 20,202,199 of record NC_056766.1, on the reverse strand, counting down.
TATTAAAATCTGAAAATAGGGTTTGGAAAATACTTACAGCGCTATACGGTATTTTTAGAAAGCTCGCGGCGTTGCAAACGGCGGAAAAACAGCAACGTCACAGTGAAAATTCACTGTGGCCGTGGGTCCGAAAAACCCACTTTTGAACGGGGACAAACTAGAACACGGGATTGATAGGGAATGGTCTAGAGGTGGTTGTGAAGCTATTGGAAGTGACGGACGGCCGTGGGTGGCGGCGGAATGGCCGGAAATGGCCGAAAATGGCAAATCGGAAAACAAGCTCGTGGGAGCTGCTCCGGTGGTCGATGGAGGCCGGAAATGGGTGGGTTAGGACGACAAGGGACCGGTGATGAAGTGGTGAAGAAATGGTGGCCGGAGGTGGAGCGACGGCGGCGGATCGGAGTGAAAACCGTGGGTGCTTGTTGGGCTTTTTCCGGCCAAATGGCCGGCCGGTTGGGGGTGGGTTTTGGAGGGAAGGTAGACCGGAAGGAGAGGAAGAGAATGGAACCGGTGGGAGGCCGAACGGTGGCCGGACGGCGGCGGTAGGGGCTGGGGAAGGTTGACGCCGACGTGAGGGAGAGAGAGAGAAGAGAGAGAGTGCACGGGGGGGGTCCGAGTCGGGGGAGAGAGGAGAGAGAAAAGAAAGAGAAAAAAAGAAAAAGAAGAAAAAAGAAAAGAAGGGAAAAAGAAAAAGGAAAAAGAGAAAAAGAAAAAAGATGTGAAAAGAAATGAGGTCCAGTCCTCACTCCGGGAAAAGAAACAAACCGCCAAAAAGATTAAAACCACAAAAACAACTAAAAGAAATAAAACACAACCTCAAATAAATTAAAATAAATTAAAAACCGACTTTAAAAACGCAGTTAAAATAAAATAAAATATCTGATATATTAATTAAAATAAAAACAATTATTTCAGCGAAAATACACTTAAAAGCGGGTCATCACATCCTCCCCTCCTTAAAAACAATTTCGTCCTCGAAATTGCAAATCAACTACCAACTTAAAGCAAGCCACATAAACGCTCACAAACTAACAGAGATCAAGATTAAAAAGCATACCTTCATCATTCGAACAGATACGGGTACTGCTCCCTCATGTCCGCTGCTCGCTCCCAAGAGAAGTCTTGAGCTAACGGATCTCCCCAAGCCACTTTAACCAACGGTATCGTTTTGGACCTCAATTGTTGCTCCTTCCAATCCAAAATCTGCGACGGAACAACCTCGTAAGTGAGATCCGGTTGCAACTGAATACTCGTTGGGTCGACGAAGCGTGGCTCTTGCTGTCCAAAGCTCTTCTTCAGGGATGATACGTGGAAGACATCATGAACATCCCCAAAATAATCCGGCAAAGCAACTCTATAGGCAACGGACCCTACTCTCTCCAGAATCTGAAAAGGGCCGACGTACCTCGGATCTAGTTTCCTTTTCTTACCAAAACGCTTAACACCTCTCATGGGAGAGACTTTAAGATAAACCCAATCACCAACTTCAAATGACAATTCTCTTCTCCTGGTATCAGCGTAGCTTTTCTGGCGACTCTGAGCTGCCGCCATTATATCTCTAATGATCCGGACTTGGCTTTGCATTTCTTGAATTATTTCGGGTCCAATAATTCTACTCTCCCCAACTTCATCCCAACACAAGGGCGACCTACACTTTCTTCCATAAAGAGCTTCATAGGGAGCCATCTGAATGGTCGCATGGTAGCTGTTATTGTAGGCAAACTCAATGAGCGGCAAATGATTTTCCCAACTCCCTTGGAATTCCAGGGCACATGCTCGCAACATGTCTTCCAGGGTCTGTATGGTGCGCTCTGACTGGCCATCTGTCTGCGGGTGATAAGCAGTGCTGAACTTCAACTTAGTACCCAAAGCTGCCTGCAGACTCTTCCAGAACTGCGATGTGAACCTCGGGTCCCGATCCGACACTATACTCTTTGGTATGCCGTGTAGCCTCACTATCTCCTTAACATACAAACGGGTCAACTTACCCAAAGAGTCGGTGTTGTTAACAGGCAGAAAATGAGCACTCTTCGTTAACCGGTCCACGATCACCCAAACAGAGTTCTTCCCACTAGGTGTTCTCGGCAAACCCACTACGAAATCCATCGTGATGTCATCCCACTTCCACTCAGGAATAGGGAGGGGTTGGAGCATACCTGCAGGTCTCTGATGCTCGGCCTTTACCTGACGACACGTGTGGCATTTCTCCACATATAAGGCAACGTCCTTCTTCATTCCATCCCACCAGTAAATTTTCTTCAAGTCTCGATACATCTTTGTACTGCCGGGATGAACTGAATACGGGGCCGCATGAGCTTCCGCCATGATCCGTTCCTTGAAATCTGAGTCCTTTGGGATCACTCTGCGATCTCGGAACTGAAGTATTCCATCACTATCCATGCTATAGTGCAACGGCCCTCGAGATTTTCGGACTCTTTTCCTGATGTTCAGCAGCTTCTGATCCTTTCTTTGGAGAGCTTTCAATTCTTCAAAATCTATTACCCGAATGTCCAGAACCGAAGACAAAATCTCTACTTGCTGCGAACTCTCTATAAGGAGCCTTCTCATCCCATAAAGTAATGAATCCATTTCTGACGGTTCGGCTTCATCCTCCAAATGAGACTTCCGGCTCAAAGCATCAGCAACTATGTTAGCCTTCCCCGGGTGGTACTTGATCTCACACTGATAGTCACTGATTAGCTCTAGCCAACGCCTCTGCCTCATATTCAAATTTTTCTGGGAAAACAAATGCTTCAAGCTCTTATGATCAGTAAATACCTCACAAGCTTCCCCATACAAGAAATGCCGCCAGATCTTGAGTGCAAAAACAATCGCAGCCAACTCTAGATCATGCGTCGGATAATTCTTCTCATGGTCCTTAAGCTGACGAGATGCATAGGCTACAACCCGTCCTTCCTGCATAAGGACACAACCCAAACCGAACTTAGACGCATCACTGAAGACTACAAACGGCTTATGCGGTTCTGGGAGTGCTAACACTGGTGCCGTCGTCAACCTGTTCTTCAATTCCTGGAAGCTTCTCTCACATTTCTCTGACCAAACAAATTCTGTATTCTTCCGAGTCAAAGCTGTGAGAGGTCCGGATAAGCGAGCAAAACCCTCTACAAACCTTCGGTAGTAACCGGCGAGCCCCAAGAAACTCCTGATCTCGCGTACTGTAGTTGGGCGTGGCCATGACAAAATGGCTTCTACCTTACTGGGATCAACTGCCACCCCACCCTGGGAAATTACATGCCCAAGAAACTTAACTTCTTCCAACCAGAACTCACACTTGCTGAGCTTGGCGTACAACTGGTGCTCTCTCAATTTCTCAAGTACCAGACTAAGATGATACACATGCTCTTCAATATCTCGGGAATAAATCAGTATATCATCAATAAATACTACCACGAAGGAATCCAGATAAGGTTGGAACACCCGATTCATCAAATCCATGAAAGCGGCAGGAGCATTAGCTAGCCCAAACGGCATCACCTTAAATTCATAGTGTCCATACCTCGACCTGAAGGCAGTTTTCGGCACATCCTGCTCTCTGATTCTCAGCTGGTAGTATCCCGACCTCAGATCAATTTTAGAGAACACCGCTGCCCCCTGAAGTTGGTCAAATAAATCATCTATCCGCGGGAGAGGATATTTATTTTTGATGGTCACCTTGTTCAACTCCCTATAGTCAATGCACATACGAAGGGTTCCATATTTCTTTTTAACAAATAAAACTGGAGCACCCCACGGCGACGTACTAGGCTGAATAAACCCCTTCTCTACTAATTCTTGCAACTGAGTCTTCAACTCTTTCAATTCAGCCGGTGCCATGCGGTAAGGAGCCTTATGCACAGGAGCCGCTCCAGGTTCCAAGTCTATAACAAACTCCATCTCTCGCACGGGGGGTAGTCCGGGCAAGTCATCCACAAACACATCGGGGAACTCCTCCACAACTGGAATGTCTGCCAAGGACTTCTTCTCAGACGGCGTGGACACCATCTGGACCAAGAATGCATCCGCTCCCCATGCAATCTCTCTTCTTGCCTGTATCGCCGATATAATCATCGGCTTTTCTTTTAATCTACTCCCCGCAAATTCCAGACAATCACCATCCGGAAGCTGAAAGCTAATAGTTCGACTTCTGCAATTAATAGTCGCAGAATATCGGTATAGCCAATCCATCCCGAGGATGATATCAAAACCCAACAGCTTGAATACCACCAGATCAGCATCCAAAAACCTTCCCTCAAAGTTTAACGGGCATCCCAAAGCAACCTTGGAACACCACACCATCTCGCCATCGGGTAGCGCCACTACCATAGCCTTCGGCAACGGTTCCGTGACCAAGTTACACACCCGAGCAAATGTGGAAGACACAAACGATCGTGAAGCACCAGAATCAAACAAAGTACAAGCATAAAACTCATACAAACGGACTCTTCCTGAACCAAATACACAACCCATGAAATCCAAAAAAAAACAACGAAGAAACCAAATACACCAAAAATAAATCCAACTTAAAAGATTAAATTAATCCATACCTGTGATTACTCCAGCATCATGGGTCGCTGGTGCCTCATCGTCCACCTCTCCGGGCGTGACAGCATAAACCCGGGCTTGCACTGCTTGTCTCGGGTTGGTTCTTCCACCGTGTCTACCTCCACGACTTCCTTGAGCTCTAACGGGGCAATCCCGAGCAATATGCCCCACTTGGCCGCACCGATAACACTGGGGTCCGCTACTCGTCCGACACTCGCCCTCATGAGCTCTATTACAAACTCCACAAACAGGCATACGTCCTCCCATGCGAACACTGGAGGATGCTTGAGATCGGGTTCCAGTTCGCTGAACAAACTTCTGAGGCGAACCCGAGCTGCTTCCTTCACCAGAAAAACTTCGCCTCTTTTGCCCTGAAGGGGAGCCCAAACTCAAATTATTTTCCCTCTCTATAAGGGTGGCCACATCCACTAACTCCTGAAAAGTGGATATCCGATGGCTGACCACCAAACGGCGTATATCAGGACGTAGTCCCTCCTGAAAACGCTCAGCTCCCAGCTCCTCTGTGGCAACAAGATGAGGAGCAAACCGCTCAAGTTCTATGAACCTCCGGGCGTATTGTTCCACTGTTGCGCCCCCTTGGACCAGATTGGAGAATTCTCTTGCCTTTTGCTTCCTTACCGATGCGGGAAAGAAGCGGTCATTGAATTCCTTCTTGAAACGCTGCCAGGTCACCGCAGCGAAAGATCCCAGTTCAGCTTCCAACATCACCCTCCTGGTATCCCACCAATCAGAAGCGATACCTTGTAAGAGGTAGCTGGCATAGAGTACTTGTTGTGCTTCAGTACACCCACACACCTCAAAAGTCTTCTCCAGATCTTTGATCCATTTCCCAGCCTGAAGTGGATCCTCATTCCCATTGAAGTGTGGAGTCCTATGCGCCAAGAAGCGCTCATAGGTGCATCCGGCTTGCACCATGCTACTGGACCCTCCTTGATACATCCAAGGCCCTCCCTGATATGGCCAGGGACCTCCTGGTTGTGGCCAATACACTCCCTGTGGCGGACAAGGCTCTCCTGACGGTGGATAGGGCCCTCCTGATGGTGGCCAAGGACCCCCTTGTGGTGGCCAAGGTCCTTGTGGTGGCCAAGGCCCTGCCTGTTGTGGCCTAATATTCTGTTGCATGAACTCCGTCATCTGCCGAATTGCTTCGGCTATGGAGTCATCCCTGGATGTATTGTCTTGCGGTTCCTGAGTATTTTTCCTTGGTCTACCTGGTCTCCCCATATTCCTGTCACAACACCACTCTTGACCCTCCTTTAAGAAAACAAATAAAACCATCATAAAACCAACAAAACAAAACAGCACCACGCAGCAAGAAACAAAAGAAACCCGCATGCCAAAACATAACTAAATAAAACAAGCAACCAAACATAAACAAATAAAACAAATAAAACAACTATACTTAACATAATTTTAAAACACAACTTTAAAAACATTCTGGTACTACCTACGGGACTTGTGGTTTTACCCAGAGCCAAACCGCTCTGATACCACCTGTGACGCCCCCAAAATCCCCACGCCCGAACACGGGGAAATTGAGACGTCCGGATGGTGACACCCCGGGTCACCATCCCATCGACGGGTGCCGAGTGTGTGCAAGGCAGCAATTGTGTACAGAGAGACACGCAGCGGATAAGAAAGTCATAACTAAGTACCAGAATTTTTCTTAACGCAATACAAGCTGTTTAAAACATACATAGATAAAATATTACAAAACACAAATGCAGTTTTAAACTAATAAAAGATGACGTCAGCAACCCGGCGGAGCCGCATCCTCGGGCTCAGCCTCTTCCTCCTCATCCTCAACTCCTGCACCAAAAGCTACGGAACCACAAATGGTTCCGCAGGTAAGTAAAACCCCAAACACTACCAGATAAAAACACATATAACTCAAACAAGATGCATGAAACATGCCCAATGCACAAAGCCCAAAATCACCAGTTTTCCACACACGCCAAAAACCCATATGACCCAAAAACATATCCTTTCCGAAAAACATGCCAAAAGTCACATTTGGCCGCCAAAAGTCCATTTGGCCCAATATCTCGCCAGAAGTCCATCCGAATATCTCGCCAGAAGTCCATCTGGCCCACGCCAAAAGTCACATTTGGCCTCATAAACCATTATCCAATTTTAACCGTATGCACCATGACCTCCCCTAGGAGTCATCCGCACACCCTGGCTCCAGTGTCACACCGCAGAGTACCACCACGCATGTGACACCTAACAAGCGATGCCCAGTTCCGCGCCCCGCGCGTGCGTAGCCAAGCATCCTCTAACCCTCGCCAGCGAAGGGCCACGGAGTCGGTGAGTAGGGCGATGCCCGGTTCCATGCCCGGCACGTTCGTAGCCAAGCATCCCCTAGTCCCGCTCCCGTCATCTCTCTCTATAACTCAGGGGACATCACTCAGTTTATTCCGCTCCCGAGTGACCAGAGGAGCTCCACCGAGATAATAACCCATCCCGGCTTGGGCTCGTGATACACACGCACCCGTAAAACCAGTCACGCCAATACACAGGCTTTTCACACAATCCCACAAACACACGTGCATGCACCATGAAATGCCAAAACAATGCATATTAAAATAAACCAACAATCATAAATCAATAAAACAAGTAACTCCGTCCTCCATCCATCCGACCCCCGAAACTCCTCGGACTCAGTCCGGAATCAACAACCAACAACAGTAAATAATTGAATGAGCAATATATATTAAAATCTGAAAATAGGGTTTGGAAAATACTTACAGCGCTATACGGTATTTTTAGAAAGCTCGCGGCGTTGCAAACGGCGGAAAAACAGCAACGTCACAGTGAAAATTCACTGTGGCCGTGGGTCCGAAAAACCCACTTTTGAACGGGGACAAACTAGAACACGGGATTGATAGGGAATGGTCTAGAGGTGGTTGTGAAGCTATTGGAAGTGACGGACGGCCGTGGGTGGCGGCGGAATGGCCGGAAATGGCCGAAAATGGCAAATCGGAAAACAAGCTCGTGGGAGCTGCTCCGGTGGTCGATGGAGGCCGGAAATGGGTGGGTTAGGACGACAAGGGACCGGTGATGAAGTGGTGAAGAAATGGTGGCCGGAGGTGGAGCGACGGCGGCGGATCGGAGTGAAAACCGTGGGTGCTTGTTGGGCTTTTTCCGGCCAAATGGCCGGCCGGTTGGGGGTGGGTTTTGGAGGGAAGGTAGACCGGAAGGAGAGGAAGAGAATGGGACCGGTGGGAGGCCGAACGGTGGCCGGACGGCGGCGGTAGGGGCTGGGGAAGGTTGACGCCGGCGTGAGGGAGAGAGAGAGAAGAGAGAGAGTGCACGGGGGGGGTCCGAGTCGGGGGAGAGAGGAGAGAGAAAAGAAAGAGAAAAAAAGAAAAAGAAGAAAAAAGAAAAGAAGGGAAAAAGAAAAAGGAAAAAGAGAAAAAGAAAAAAGATGTGAAAAGAAATGAGGTCCAGTCCTCACTCCGGGAAAAGAAACAAACCGCCAAAAAGATTAAAACCACAAAAACAACTAAAAGAAATAAAACACAACCTCAAATAAATTAAAATAAATTAAAAACCGACTTTAAAAACGCAGTTAAAATAAAATAAAATATCTGATATATTAATTAAAATAAAAACAATTATTTCAGCGAAAATACACTTAAAAGCGGGTCATCACAAAAAATAACAAGGAGAAAACTCAGTAATAGTTATTAAAAAAGAACCAAATAATTTTATTAATGTTTTTAATAAAATAAATTTTCAAAAATGATATGTTGAAGTAACCATCTCTATTAACAAGGAATTTTCCTTTACAATAATTGCTTTATTAGATACAAGAGCAAATTAAACTGTATACAAGAATAAATAATACCTTCTAAATATTTTGAAAAAGTAAAAGAAACATTATTTCAAACTAATGGAGCAAAATTAAATAGAAATTATAAATTATCAAATGCACACATTTGCAATAATTGAATTTGTTTTAAAACAACATTTATTTTAGTAAAAAATATCAATACCAGAGTAATATTAGAAAATCATTTCCTTACCTTACTCTATTATTTCTTTGTAACAAATGAAGGAATTTCTACAAAAATATTAGGTAAAGAAGTTCAATTTAAATTTCTATTTACATTAGTTTTAAAAGAAATTAATGCTTTAAAAGAAGTTTTATTGGTTAAAGAAATTAATATTTTAACTAAGAATAAAATTAAAAGAAAAGAAAAACAGATAAATTTTTTAAAATAAGAATTAAAATACAAAAGAATTGAAGAACAATTAAAAGATCCATGCATTATTAATTCAAAAAATTAATAATTTTAAAATTATAATTGAAAAAGAAGTATGCTCTGATTTACCTAATGCTTTTTGGAATAGAAAACAACACATAGTTGAATTAATTATTATATAATATATAATATATATTCCATGATGTATTTGTATCAATGTTGTGACGCCCCCAAATCCCCACGCCCGAACACGGGGAAATTGAGACGTCCGGATGGTGACAACCCGGGTCACCATCCCATTGACGGGTGCCGAGTGTGTGCAAGGCAACAGATGTGTACAGAGAAACACGCAGCGGATAACGAAAGTCATAACTAAGTACCAGAATTTTTCTTAACTTAATACAAGCTGTTTAAAACATACATAGATAAAATATTACAAAACACAAATACAGTTTTAAACAAATATAAAAGATAGCATCAGCAACCCGGCAGAGCCGCATCCTCGGGCTCAGCCTCCTCCTCATCGTCCTCTAACTCTGCACCAAAAGCTACGGGACCACGAATGGTACCGCAGGTAAGTAAAACCCAAACACTACCAGATAAAAACACATAAAACTCAAACAAGATGCATGACCCATGCCCAATGCACAAAGCCCAAAAACACCAGTTTTCCACACACGCCAAAAACCCTTTTGGCCCAAAAACACATCCTTTCTGAAAAACACGCCAAAAGTCACATTTGGCCGCCAAAAGTCCATTTGCCCAATATCTCGCCAGAAGTCCATCCGGCCCAATATCTCGCCAGAAGTCCATCTGGCTCACGCCAAAAGTCCCATTTGGCCTCATAAACCATTATCCAATTTTAACCGTATGCACCATGACCTCCCCTAGAGGTCATCCGCACACCCTGGCTCCAGTGTCACACCGTAGAGTACCACCACGCATGTGACACCTAACGAGCGATGCCCAGTTCCGCACCCCGCGCGTGCGTAGCCAAGCATCCTCTAGCCCTCGCCAGCGAAGGGCCACGGAGTCGGTGAGTAGGGCGATGCCCGGTTCCGCGCCCGGCGCGTTCGTAGCCAAGCATCCCCTAGCCCCACTCCCGTCATCTCTCTCGACAACTCAGGGGACATCACTCAGTTTATTCCGCTCCCGAGTGACCAGAGGAGCTCCACCGAGATAATAACCCATCCCGGCTTGGGCTCGTGATACACACGCACCCATAAAACCACTCACGCCAATACACAGGCTTTTCACCAATTCCACAAACACATGTGCATGCACCATCTAATGCCATAACAATGCATAATAAAATAATCAAACAACATAAAACAAATAAACAGACAACTCCGTCCTCTATCCATCCGACCCCCGAAACTCCTCGGACTCAGTCCGGAATCAACAACCAACAACAGTAAATAATTGAATGAGCAATATATATTAAAATCTGAAAATAGGGTTTGGAAAATACTTACAGCGCTATACGGCAATTTTAGAAAACAAGCGGCGTTGCAAACGGCGGAAAAACAGCAACGTCACAGTGAAAATTCACTGTGGCCGTGGGTTTGAAAAACCCACTTTTGAACGGGGACAAACTAGGACACGAGATTGATAGGGAATGGTCTAGGGATGGTTGTGAAGCTATTGGAAGTGACGGACGGCCGTGGGTGGCGGCGGAATGGCCGGAAATGGCCGGATTACCCAAAACGGAAACTAAGCTCGTAGGAGCTGTTCCGGTGGTCGTTGGAGGCCGGAAATGGTGGGTTAGGACGGCAAGGAGTCGGTGATGAGGTGGTGAAGAAATGGTGGCCGGAGGTGGAGCGACGGCGGCGAATCGGAGCAAAATCCGTGCGCCCTTCTTGGTGCTTTTCCGGCCAAACGGCCGGCCGGTTGGGGGTGGGTTTTGGAGGGGTGGTGCACCGGAGGGAGAGGAAGAGAATGAGACCGGTGGGAGACCGAACGGTGGCCGGACGGCGGCGGTAGGGTAGAGAGAAGGTGACACCGGCGTGAGGGAGAGGGAGGAGAGAGAGAGAGCACAGGGGGGGTTCGGTCGAGCGGGAGAAGAAAGAAAGAAAGAAAAAAAAGAAAAAGAAAGGAAAAAGAAAAGAAGGAAAAAAGAAAAAGGAAAAAGAGAAAAAAGGAAAAAGATGTGAAAAGAGATGAGGTCCAGTCCTCACTCCGGGAAAATGAAACAAACTGCCAAAAAGATTAAAAACCACAAAACAACTTAAAGAAATAAAACACAACCTCAAATAAATTAAAACCCAATTTTAAAACGCAAATAAATTAAAATAAAATACCTGATATATTAATTAAAATAAAAACAATTATTTCAGCGAAAATACACTCAAAAGCGGGTCATCACATCCTCCCCTCCTTAAAAATAATTTCGTCCTCGAAATTGCAAATCAACCACCAACTTAAAGCAAGCCACATAAATGCTCATAAACCAACTGAGATCAAGATTAAAATACATACCTTCATCATTCGAACAAATACGGGTACTGCTCCTTCATGTCCGCTGCTCGCTCCCAAGAGAAGTCTTGAGCTAACGGATCTCCCCAAGCCACTTTAACTAAAGGTATCGTCTTGGACCTCAACTGTTGCTCCTTCCAATCCAAAATCTGCGACGGAACAACTTCGTAAGTGAGATCCGGTTGCAACTGAATACCTGCTGGGTCGATGAAGCGAGGCTCTTGCTGTCCAAAGCTCTTCTTCAGGGATGATACGTGGAAGACATCATGAACATCCCCAAAATAATCTGGCAAAGCAACCCTATAGGCGACGGACCCTACTCTCTCCAGAATCTGAAAAGGGCCGACGTACCTCGGATCTAGTTTCCTTTTCTTACCAAAACGCTTAACACCTCTCATGGGAGAGACTTTAAGATAAACCCAATCACCAACTTCAAAAGACAACTCTCTCCTCCGGGTGTCAGCATAGCTTTTCTGGCGACTCTGAGCTGCCGCCATTTTATCTCTAATGATCCGGACTTGGCTTTGCATTTCTTGAATTATTTCGGGTCCAATTACCCTACTCTCCCCAACTTCATCCCAACATAAGGGCGACCTACACTTTCTCCCATAAAGAGCTTCATAGGGAGCCATCTGAATGGTCGCATGGTAGCTGTTATTGTAGGCAAACTCAATGAGCGGCAAATGATTTTCCCAACTCCCTTGGAATTCCAGGACACATGCTCGCAACATGTCTTCCAGGGTCTATATGGTGCGCTCTGACTGGCCGTCTGTCTGCGGGTGATAAGCAGTGCTGAACTTCAACTTAGTACCCAAAGCTGCCTGCAAACTCTTCCAGAACTGCGATGTGAACCTCGGGTCTCGATCCGACACTATACTCTTTGGTATGCCATGTAGTCGCACTATCTCTTTGACATACAAACGGGTCAACTTACCCAAAGAGTCGGTGTTGTTAACAGGCAGAAAATGAGCACTCTTCGTTAACCGGTCCACAATCACCCAAACAGAATTCTTCCCACTAGGCGTTCTCGGCAAACCCACTACGAAGTCCATCGTGATGTCATCCCACTTCCACTCAGGAATAGGGAGGGGTTGGAGCATACCTGCAGGTCTCTGATGCTCGGCCTTTACCTGACGGCACGTGTGGCATTTCTCCACATATAAGGCAACGTCCTTCTTCATTCCATCCCACCAGTAATTTTTCTTCAAGTCTCGATACATCTTGGTACTGCCGGGATGAACTGCATACGGGGTCGCATGAGCTTCCGCCAAGATCCGTTCTTTGAAATCTGAGTCCTTTGGGACCACTCTGCGATCTCGGAACCGAAGTATCCCATCACTATCCATGCTATAGTGCAACGACCCTCGAGATTTTCGGACTCTTTTCCTGATGTTCAGCAGTTTCGGATCCTTTCTTTGGAGAACTTTCAATTCTTCAAAATCTGTTACCCGAATATCAAGAACTGAAGACAAAATCTCTACTTGCTGCGAACTCTCTATAAGGAGTCTTCTCATCCCATAAAGTAACGAATCCATTTCTGACGGTTCGGCTTCATCCTCCAAATGAGACTTCCGGCTCAAAGCATCAGCAACTATATTAGCCTTCCCCGGGTGGTACTTGATCTCACACTGATAGTCACTGATTAGCTCCAGCCAACTCCTCTGCCTCATATTCAGATTTTTATGGGAAAACAAATGCTTCAAGCTCTTATGATCAGTAAATACCTCACAAGCTTCCCCATACAAGAAATGCCGCCAGATCTTGAGTGCAAAAACAATCGCAGCCAATTCTAGATCATGCGTCGGATAATTCTTCTCATGGTCCTTAAGCTGACGAGATGCATAGGCTACAACCCGTCCTTCCTGCATAAGGACACAACCCAAACCGAACTTAGACGCATCACTGAAGACTACAAATGGCTTATGCGGTTCTGGGAGTGCTAACACTGGTGCCGTTGTCAACCTGTTCTTCAATTCCTGGAAGCTTCTCTCACATTTCTCTGACCACACAAATTCTGTATTCTTCCGAGTCAAAGCTGTGAGAGGTCCGGATAGGCGAGCAAAACCCTCTACAAATCTTCGGTAGTAACCGGCGAGTCCCAAGAAACTCCTGATCTCGCGTACTGTAGTTGGGCGTGGCCATGACAAAATGGCTTCTACCTTACTAGGATCAACTGCCACTCCGCCCCGGGAAATTACATGCCCAAGAAATTTAACTTCTTCCAACCAGAACTCACACTTGCTGAGCTTGGCGTATAGCTGGTGTTCTCTCAATCTCTCTAGTACCAGGCTAAGATGATACACATGCTCTTCAACATCTCGGGAATAAATCAGTATATCATCGATAAATACTACCACAAAGGAATCCAGGTAAGGTTGAAACACCCTATTCATCAAATCCATGAACGCTGCAGGGGCATTAGCTAACCCAAACGGCATCACCTTAAATTCATAATGCCCATACCTCGACCTGAAAGCAGTTTTAGGCACATCCTGGTCTCTGATTCTCAGCTGGTAGTATCCCGACCTCAGATCAATCTTAGAGAACACGGCTGCTCCTTGAAGCTGGTCAAACAAATCATCAATCCACGGGAGAGGGTATTTATTTTTGATGGTCACCTTGTTCAATTCCCGATAGTCAATGCACATACGGAAGGTTCCATCTTTCTTCTTAACAAATAAAACTGGTGCACCCCACGGCGACGTACTAGGCTGAATAAATCCCTTCTCTACCAGTTCTTGCAACTGAGTCTTCAACTCTTTCAATTCAGCCGGTGCCATGCGATAAGGAGCTTTATGCACAGGAGCCGCTCCAGGTTCCAAATCTATAACAAACTCCATCTCCCGAACAGGGGGTAGTCCGGGCAAGTCATCCACAAATACATCGGGGAACTCTTCCACAACTGGAATGTCTGCCAAAGACTTCTTCTCAGACGGCGTGGACACCATCTGCACCAAGAATGCATCCGCTCCCCATGTAATCTCTCGTCTTGCCTGAATCGCCGATATAATTATCGGTTTCTCCTTTAACCTACTCCCCACAAATTCCAGACAATCACCATCTGGAAGCTGAAAGCTAATTATCCGACTTCTGCAATTAATACTCGCAGAATATCGGTATAGCCAATCCATTCCGAGGATAATATCAAAACCCAACAGCTTGAACACCACCAAATCCGCATCCAAGAATCTTCCCTCAAAATTTAACGGGCATCCCAAAGAAACCTTGGAACACCACACCATCCCGCCATCGGGTAGCGCCACTACCATAGCCTTCGGCAATGGTTCCGTGACCAAGTTACACACCCGAGCAAACGTGGAAGACACAAACGATCGTGAAGCACCGGAATCAAACAAAGTACAAGCATAAAACTCATACAAACGGACTCTTCCTGAACCAAACACACAACCCATGAAATCCAAAAAACAACGAAGAAACCAAATGCACCAAAAATTAAATCCAACTTAAAATTAAATTTATCCATACCTGTGATTACTCCAGCATCATGGGTTGCTGGTGCCTCATCATCCACCTCTCCGGGTGTGACAACATAAACCCGGGCTTGCACTGCTTGTCTCGGGTTGGTTCTTCCACCGTGTCTACCTCCACGGCTTCCTTGAGCTCTAACGGGGCAATCCCGAGCAATATGCCCCACTTGGCCGCACCGATAACACTGGGGTCCGCTACTCGTCCGACACTCGCCCTCATGAGCTCTATTACAAGCTCCACAAACAGGCATACGTCCTCCCATGCGAACACTGGAGAATGCTTGAGATCGGGTTCCAGTCCGCTGAACAAACTTCTGAGGCGAACCCGAGCTGCTTCCTTCACCAGAAAAACTCCGCCTCTTTTGCCCTGAAGGGGAGCCCATACTCAGATTATTTTCCCGCTCTATAAGGGTGGCCACATCCACTAACTCCTGAAAAGTGGATATCCGATGGCTGACGCGTATGTCATGACGCAGCCCCTCCTGGAAACGATCTACTCGCATCTCCTCAGTGGCGACAAGATGAGGAGCAAACCGCTCAAGTTCTATGAATCTCCGGGCGTACAGCTCCACTGTCGCGCCCCCTTGGACCAGATTGGAGAACTCTCTTGCCTTTTGCTTCCTTACCGATGCGGGAAAGAAGCGGTCATTGAACTCCTTCTTGAAACGCTGCCAGGTCACCGCAGCGAAAGATCCCAGTTCAGATTCCAATAGCACCCTTTTGGTATCCCACCAATCAGAAGCAGTGCCTTGCAAGAGGTAGCTGGCGTAAAGTACTTGCTGTGCCTCAGTGCACCCACACACCTCAAAAGTCTTTTCCAGATCTTTGATCCATTTTCCAGCCTGAATTGGATCCTCATTTCCCGTGAAGTGTGGAGTCCGATGCGCTAGGAAGCGCTCATAGGTGCATCCGGCTTGCACCATGCTGCTGGACCCTCCTGGATACATCCAAGGCCCTCCCTGATATGGCCAGGGACCTCCTGGTTGTGGCCAATACCCTCCTTGTTGCGGACAAGGCTCTCCTGACGGTGGATAAGGCCCTCCTGATGGTGGCCAAGGACCCCCTTGTGGTGGCCAAGGCCCTGCCTGTTGGGACCTCGCACTCTGTTGCATAAACTCTGTCATCTGCCGAATTGCTTCGGCTATGGAGTCATCTCTGGAGGTATTTTCTTGCGGTTCCTGAGTATTTTTCCTTGGTCTCCCTGGTCTTCCCATATTCCTGTCACAACACTACTCTTGACCCTCCTTTAAGAAAACAAATAAAACCATCAAAATAAAACAGCACTACACAGCAAGAAACGAAAGAAACTAGCATGCCAAAACATAACTAAATAAATAAAAACAACAAACAAGCTCACACAAATAAAACAAATAAAACAACTATACTTAACATAATTTTCAAAACACAACTTTAAAAACATTCTGGTACTACCTACGGGACATGTGGTTTTACCCAGAGCCAAACCGCTCTGATACCACCTGTGACGCCCCCAAATCCCCACGCCCGAACACGGGGAAATTGAGACGTCCGGATGGTGACAACCCGGGTCACCATCCCATCGACGGGTGCCGAGTGTGTGCAAGGCAACAGATGTGTACAGAGAAACACACAGCAAATAACGAAAGTCATAACTAAGTACCAGAATTTTTCTTAACTTAATACAAGCTGTTTAAAACACACATAGATAAAATATTACAAAACACAAATACAGTTTTAAATAAATATAAAAGATAGCATCAGCAACCCGGCGGAGCCGCATCCTCTGGCTCAGCCTCCTCCTCATCGTCCTCTAACTCTGCACCAAAAGCTACGGGACCACGAATGGTACCGCAGGTAAGTAAAACCCAAACACTACCAGATAAAAACACATAAAACTCAAACAAGATGCATGACCCATGCCCAATGCACAAAGCCCAAAAACACCAGTTTTCCACACACGCCAAAAACCCTTTTGGCCCAAAAACACATCCTTTCTGAAAAACACGCCAAAAGTCACATTTGGCCGCCAAAAGTCCATTTGACCCAATATCTCGCCAGAAGTCCATCTGGCCCACGCCAAAAGTCCCATTTGGCCTCATAAACCATTATCCAATTTTAACCGTATGCACCATGACCTCCCCTAGGGGTCATCCGCACACCCTGGCTCCAGTGTCACACCGTAGAGTACCACCACGCATGTGACACCTAACGAGCGATGCCCAGTTCCGCGCCCCGCGCGTGCGTAGCCAAGCATCCTCTAGCCCTCGCTAGCGAAGGGCCACGGAGTCGGTGAGTAGGGCGATGCCCGGTTCCGCGCCCGGCGCGTTCGTAGCCAAGCATCCCCTAGCCCCGCTCCCGTCATCTCTCTCGACAACTCAGGGGACATCACTCAGTTTATTCCGCTCCCGAGTGACCAGAGGAGCTCCACCGAGATAATAACCCATCCCGGCTTGGGCTCGTGATACACACGCACCCATAAAACCACTCACGCCAATACACAGGCTTTTCACCAATTCCACAAACACACGTGCATGCACCATGTAATGCCACAACAATGCATAATAAAATAATCAAACAACATAAAACAAATAAACAGACAACTCCGTCCTCCATCCATCCGACCCCCGAAACACCTCGGACTCAGTCCGGAATCAACAACCAACAACAGTAAATAATTGAATGAGCAATATATATTAAAATCTGAAAATAGGGTTTGAAAAATACTTACAGTGCTATACGGCAATTTTAGAAAACAAGCGGCGTTGCAAACGGCGGAAAAACAGCAACGTCACAGTGAAAATTCACTGTGGCCGTGGGTTTGAAAAACCCACTTTTGAACGGGGACAAACTAGGACACGAGATTGATAGGGAATGGTCTAGGGATGGTTGTGAAGCTATTGGAAGTGACGGACGGCTGTGGGTGGCGGCGGAATGGCCGGATTACCCAAAACGGAAACTAAGCTCGTAGGAGCTGTTCTGGTGGTCGTTGGAGGCCGGAAATGGGTGGGTTAGGACGGCAAGGAGTCGGTGATGAAGTGTTGAAGAAATGGTGGCCGGAGGTGGAGCGACAGCGGCGGATTGGAGCAAAATCCGTGCGCCCTTCTTGGTGCTTTTCCGGCCAAACGGCCGGCCGGTTGGGGGTGGGTTTTGGAGGGGTGGTGCACCGGAGGGAGAGGAAGAGAATGAGACTGGTGGGAGGCCGAACGGTGGCCGGACGGCGGCGGTAGGGTAGAGAGAAGGTGACGCCGGCGTGAGGGAGAGGGAGGAGAGAGAGAGAGCACGGGGGGGGGTTCGGTCGAGCGGGAGAAGAAAGAAAGAAAGAAAAAAAAGAAAAAGAAAGGAAAAAGAAAAGAAGGGAAAAAGAAAAAGGAAAAAGAGAAAAAAGGAAAAAGATGTGAAAAGAGATGAGGTCCAGTCCTCACTCCGGGAAAACGAAACAAACCGCCAAAAAGATTAAAAACCACAAAACAACTTAAAGAAATAAAACACAACCTCAAATAAATTAAATTAAATTAAAACCCAATTTTAAAACGCAAATAAATTAAAATAAAATAACTGATATATTAATTAAAATAAAAACAATTATTTCAGCGAAAATACACTCAAAAGCGGGTAATCACAAATGTATTATTATATAATATATAGTATTAGTATCACTATATCATTATAATATATATATATATATATATATAAACACTATAAATCTATATGTAGTAGTAACAGTAACACTTTAATAATATAATATATAGTATTAGTATATATTAATATATTAAAAGAGTTATAGGATTATAACATAATATATGTATAATGGTATAGTATTAATATCACTATAACTATATATACCTAATAGGCTTATAGGCTAATACAATGATTTATTAATCATATTACATACACAAAATGTAAAAACTTAAAAGTTTAATATATTGAAAAATTGAAACTTATCATAGATTCATATAATCATAAATTATAATACATTGATTCATTGACATACTCTAAGTCAGTAACAAATTAGAAATTAACATTTAACATCATAAATATAATTATCATTAATTTTTTTAATGAGTTAATTAAATAATCCACATTAAATAGTTTATTTGATTTTAATTTTACTAATTTAAATAATTTTTTAATTAATTTATGTGCCAAAAAAATAAAAGAATCACAACAAAACACACGTGAGATGCCTTCCCAAAAATGGTGCCATTTGGTACAAAATTAGACCTAAATGACAAAGTTTTAGTCACTGCAGGCAAAAAATAAATAAATAAATAACCGGATTGCATGAAACAATTTTGTTTAATAACCCAACGTCTTCAAACCCCCCCGTCCCAAGGATTCATTTCTCCTTTTCACTTTTCCCCAATTCCTCCCTTCTACTTCCACTTGACTGCATGAGAAACCCTAACAGCCTCGATCCCCCCACTTGCCCCTCCGTCCCCTCTATCGCAACAGGCTCAATGCTCATTGGTACCCTCTCGTCTCTCTGTCTTTCTGTCTCTGTGTGTGTGTGTGTGTGTGTGTGTGAGTGCATTTTTTTTCGTGACTCGTAGCCCGTAAATTAATCTAGCAAATAATAGCAAAATTCATATATGAAGGTGTTCTTTGTTGGCCCTTTTTTTCCCTTGAATTCTGCTTTATGATTTAGTTTCTTGCTCCTTACACTTTCTTTATTTTCACTACAAGGTTATAATAGTTATGACATAGAACAATATTCTTAAACATTTGAACAGAGCCAGTTTGTATCCTCAACTTATACTTTCATGTAAAATTACTTCATATGTTGGCAATTGAGTTGAATTGATCTCATTTGAACAGAGCCCAATGGAATTTATTTAGATACTGAATTCTCATTTTTTGGAAACTTTCTAGAGGCATTTTCAAAATTTTGTTCAGACTTTCTAGAGGCATGTATTTATTTCCAATGTCATGGGCATGCCTTTCTAGCTTCAATGAAAAATGCTGAGATGAAGAGCTAACTCTTAATAAAGCTTTAGTAATTAAGAGCAAGGTCTAAATTTTCTCTCGTGGGCTGGATACATTTTACTTGGGTACGAATGCACAGTTTGAGCTGTGAAGAAGAGGGCTTCTATGTAGTTTTGACTTTTGTCCTGATTGAAATCATTTCTTCCACTTGGTCGCAAAATGAATTGAAACTATTTTTTTTTTTTGATAGAAAAACCTGCTTTCATTGATCAACTTGCAACAACAAAAGGTACATCACTCAAAACAGAGTTCATAACTGCCAAGGGTCCACTCTCAATCCACACCCTCTCGTTGGATTCCTTAATAGCTAAACATGCAGCATTGTGAGCTGCACCATTCGCAGACCTGAGAGCGAAAGATAGCTTCCAACCCGGATGAAGCCTCATCACATGCTGCAAATCATCTGTCTCTCGGCCACCCCACGAAAAGTCATCATTTCTTGAATTGACAGCCTCTATGATTGCCTTTGCATCTCCTTCGAAGACAACGTGGTTCAAGTCCATGTCTATACACATATCCAAAGCCCTCTGTAGTGCTGCTTTTTCTGCTTGGGCAGCTAAGAAAACCTGGTCCCTTGATGTAGTTAGGCAGGCTTTTAACTTTCCTTCACAATCTCTTACTACTATGCCTATTCCACCTCTATTCACGGACTTATTAAATGCAGCATCGAAATTCACCTTTACAGCAGGCCACTCAGGTAATTGCCACTGCCTACCGGCCACTGCAGCTGACCCCCCTCCCTCTAACCTGCTGCTAACCTTGGAATTAACCTCCCTCAGCACTGAAACTTCAGCCTGAGCCATTGCTATAATGGTCTCAGGACTCATGAACTGGTCTTTGAAGACAAAAGCATTCCTCCTGCTCCACAGAAGGTGACACAGCACTGCAGCCATTTGTAGCTCCTCTCTGTCGAGTCTTGTTGACATTTCTTTCCATAACTGCTGGAAATCACAGAAGGAACTGTTCCACTTCTTGAGCTTGCTACTGTCAACTCCCCACACATCTCGAGCTGCTGGACAGGTCCACAGGGTATGTATTACGGTTTCAGGCTCTCTGATATAGATAGGACACAGGTTACTCTCCACAATGCTCTTCCTACACAGCATATCTTTGGTTGGAAGTATATTGGATAGGCTCCTCCATACAAACATTCTGATTTTCCTCGGGACTTCCAACTTCCATAGGTCCTTCCACACCCCTGCATTATCCCCTCCTGAAGAGGACTCTCCCCCACTTCTTTTTGAAAAGCTAGTATCCATGTAATAAGCACTTTTGACTGTGAAAGTTCCTTTTGCAGACCCTGCCCATATCCTTTTGTCACTAGCCCCTCTCTTGCTAATGGGGATTGAAAGAATCAAGTTTGCTTCCTCTTTACTGAAGATAGCCTTGACTAGATCCTCCTTCCATGACTTTGTGCTTACATTGATTAAGGCACTCACCTTACAATTTGAATCCAAAGTGTTGGAGGGGGTCTGTACTTGATATGTTACTGGTCGAGGCAGCCACTTTTCCTTCCATATTGATATGTCTCTTCCATTGCCAACTCTCCATACTAACCCTTCTTTCACCAGGTTCCTACTAGACCAAATGCTTCTCCATATATATGATGGAGAACCCTTCAACTCAGCCTCCATCACATCACAGTTCAGGAAGTACTTCTCTTTGAAAACTCTTGAGACTAAGGACTGTGGCTCTTTAATCATTCTCCACAGTTGCTTTGCTAAGAGAGCCCTGTTGAAGCTATTGAAGTCCCTGAAACCCAACCCACCTTGGTTTTTAACTGTCCCCAAGCTGCTCCATGATTTCCAATGGATACCCCTTTCTGCCTCTTTTTGACACCACCAGAATTTGGCTATGATAGCTTCCATTTCTTTTAGTAGCTTTCCAGGCATCTTAAACACACTCATGGCATAGGTTGGGATAGCTTGCAACACACTTTTAATTAGAATTTTCTTCCCAGCAGAGGAAAGAAACCTATGCTTCCAGCTATTGACCCTCCTCCACACCTTTTCCTTAAGATTTTTGAAGGTGTTATATTTCGATCTGCCCACTATTGTTGGAAGTCCGAGATACCTGTTATAGTTGTTACACCTTGACCCATTTACCTGCTGCAAAATAAAATTTTTTGTTTCCTCCCTTGTATTGGAGCTAAAAAACACACTTGTCTTCTCCTGATTTAGTGTTTGGCCCGATGCTTCCTCATATACTGACAGAAGGCCCTTGATCTGGTACAATGAATTGAACCTATTGGTTTGTGTTCCAAATTTCTCATTTTGAAATAAAATTTCACATAGTAGTAGTAAGAATAAGAAATAAAAATAAGTTAATTCTAATATGTATAGAGCGGCCAGCAATTTGAAATGAAAATCCAAGTTTAATATTATCACTTTTGAAAAATTAAAATAAGTTAATTCTAATCTTTTGAAAAACTAAACCAATTTGTTTGCTAATTGAATTATCACTTCTATAACATGATATGCAATTAGAGTAAAGGTTATCCATGTCACCCTATAGCTGTAGTCCCTGCCAATATTGATGTAAACCCTAATCGACTCGCCTTTTAATGAAATAAATAAGTCAAAGACTTTCAATAACAATAAATTAAAATCGTGTCTTCCCTAACGTATCACATAGATGAAAACTAGATCTCTTTCTCTCAAGCCCATCTTGAATGTTGGGCTCTTGCTAAACACGTCTCGAGTGGATTTCACCCATCCTTGCATAACTTTCTTGATATTCCTAACTCTTGATCTTGTAATTGCTCATTCTGAAACTTGCAAAGGATTTTTACGACTTGACCCACCTTGGGGCCCATCAAATGTGCCATATAAAATTCATATTTGAGAATTAAATACCAAAGCCTGAAACCATTTTTTGTATCTATTATGAGAATTGGCTAAAATACAAAAGGCTAACATTCATATATGAGAATTGGCATTTATTTTTTTTGTTAGTATTTTTACCTATTATGAGACAACAAATCTGTTATTTCTTTTTCTACCTTTGAATTTAAGTTAATTCTCTCCATTTTTCTAGATGGATTCTTCTACAAATGATGTTCAAGAGTCAACACAAGACATGCCTCCACCTCCATCCCCATCCAATGTAAATAATAAATCGGTTGGTGGGTCGCAAAGTGGTAGAATTAGGTCAATGGTTTAGGATCACTTTACAAAAATACTAGAAGGTAATCCCATTAAACCTAGGGCTACTTGTAATTATTGTGATACTTCGTATGCATGTGATACGAAGACCAATGGTACAAAATCTATGAAGTATCACATTGAGAAGCAATGTAAGAAATGTTCGTTTAAGAAGACAAATAAGTCCCATACGACTCTAAGTTGTAAGGTGGAGGGAGGAAGTGGTAGTGGGGGACTTGTGCCCATTGCATTTAGTGTGAGGCTTGTCGACAAGCCTTAGTAGAGATGATTATTCTTGATGAGTTCCTTTTAGGCATGCTGAATCCCTCACCAGGGATACATGGACACCCTTCTCGTGAGCCTTGCCTTTGGCTGGAGCCTTTCATTTATTATCTGGATGCTCAAGCTCCTTACTCCTCGGCTCGGTTAGGGTACAAACTGTGTCATCGGTGTTGATGAAGTTGTCGGCTTGATTCATGAACTCCCTCAATGTGGCAGGAGTCCTCCTTGCTAGCTCTGCCATGAATTGGGATCGGGGCCATACCCCTCCTAAATGCGTTGCCAAAGTCATTTTCTCATCCTGGTCATCCATCGTCATGCACTCCTTGTTGAACCTCGACAAGTATGCTTTTAGACTATCATCTTCTCCTTGTTTAATGGTGAGGAAGAATGCTGCAAGACTTGTTCTTCTCCTGCTTGCCATAAATTGCGTGGGGAATAGGTGGGCCAGTTCCCTAAGGCTGTCTATGGACCCAAGCACCAAGGACCCAAACCACACTCTCATCAATCCCTTCAAGGTCAGTTAGAAAGCTCTGCAGGTCACCTCCCCTGGGAAGCTGTGCAGATTCATGTGAGCCCTATAGGTTTCTAGGTGCTCAAAGGGGTTCCTAGTCCCATCATACATCTCCATGAGGGGGATCCAAAACTTTGGTGGTAAGGGCATGACCATCACCTCCTCGCTGTAGAGCAGACCCGTGTTGGTGAGCAGTTGGTCTATTGATGACGAGGTACCCATCTTCCTTGCCATTTCCTCGTACTTTCCTTTGAGGTCACGCAACTCGTTCTACATAGTCTTTCCTCTCTTCCTCCTTGTCACCTTCCCCTCCAGCATTCCTAGACCCAACGTGCTCCTTATTGCTAGCCCTTACATAATTTTCTGGCTTGTTTGTGGTTTCCCCGAGTAGCTCATTTTCTTTTCGTAGAGTCTCCACCTCAGTAGTCAGCCTTACTACCAGCTATTCCATCACCATGAATCTTACTTCCATGTTTAGCGGCGTGCTTCTTCTTGTCTCCAAGTCATCTGAGAATGGGTTATCGCAGGCATACAAGGACACATGAAGTCTATGGAGATCCCACAAACGGTGCCACTATTAACGTCGTGTTTCGTATGCCTTTGGGCCAGAGTCTAGTGACTTGGGTCTTCGATCTTGAACTTGCGTACTTAGAGAAAACACTAAGAGTCAAGGCCTTGGTGGAGACTGGGGAGTTTCCGATGCTTAAATCAGTATCACCTTAGTAGTTTTTGCAAGTGAGTAGAGAGTTCAGAGAGAGTTCTTCATACATGAGAATTGGCTTTTATATTAGGTTTCTAGGGTCAATTGCCCATATCTTGTGTCAAGGGGATGTGTCCCATCAACAGTTCCTTTAGTTCAATTCTTTTAATGCGGTGTGACTTCTAGGATGGCATAATTAATGTGGTGTGGCTCACTGTCCCTTCTATTCTGCTAGTATATGCTGTCAGCCTCCTCCTCCCTTGCCTTTTAGAAGATCGAGGGCTCTTATCATTTATGTCCACCTACTTGTACAATACTATTTGAGGCTATGCGTCATCGGGGAATGCTGGGGTGATGTTTCCACTCATTTCTTGCATTTTGGAGACTTCCTGTATGATTTTGGCCATAGGCTAACCTCTACTTCAAGACTGGGGACCTCTAATAGGCTGAGGGGTCACCCAGTCAGGCTGTGCTTCCCTTGTTTTGAACTTGTCTTCTAGGCCTTTGGCCTGAGGGAAAAAATTTTCTTATACATCTAATGTCACATTATTGAATGATGAGAATTGGAATGATGAATTGTATTACTCTTTTAATATTATAATTGGTTATTGTGAATTTGTAATACGGTAACTATGTAATGAAATTTATTTATGAATTCATTTATTTATTGTTTTAGTTGTTGAATATTGCATGAAAAAGTAATTGGAAGTTGGAACACATTTGAATTGGGCTAAATATAAGAGGAAATTTCTGGATATTTTCTTTAATGTATGTGATTACCAAGGAAAGGATGATTAAAAGAAAGAAAACTGATGGACTTGTAGTGGACAAGCTTTAGTGGGAAAAAGTTGACCGTTGGGTTTGAAGTTGAGCGGTGGTTGATTGGTCACCGACCGACGACAAGATTTAGTGGCCGACGACAATCATAATACCATCAGATAATTATTAAAGTTTTGATGCAAACTGATAAGGAATCATATTATTTCCACCAGCCACTTATGATAATAGGACGATGCGAATGACCATCTCATTTGATAAATATTTCTAATTATAACCATCAATAAAAATTATTTTATTTTATTTTTTAGAAATATTTTAATTATAAACAAATAAATTCAGAAATTAACGTAACTTGATGTAATATACTAGACAATAAAGTTACATGAAATACCGTTAGTTTGCAAAATCATTTTATATAAAATCATGTAGTAGTTGTAGCACTATTCTTAATAACCATAAATATATAAAAATATAAAATTAAAAAATAAAAATATTTATAATTGTCGAATGGAATTCTAAGTATTCTTATATGAAATCCAAATTTTCATTTCAAATATTAGAAACTGATAAATTTTTCAAAATGTGGTTCTTAATTATTTTGGGTAAATTCATGAATTAATTCTTAAGATTTTGTCAGATTTCAACAAAAATATTGATGTTGCACCCATCAATATTTACCTTGAAATGTTATAATAAAATATATAGTTAGCATTTAAAAAAATAGAAACATAACGAATCAGCATATATACCAAATGTTAGAATTTTTAGAAAGTGGAAAATTAATATAAAACGAAAATAAGAATAACTAAATTCAGATAGTAAAAAGGAAATTTTGAGAAAATAAGGAAAAAAAAAAAAGTTCAAAAATTAAAACGACACCTACTCGTGGGGTCGCCTATGAGTGCCCATTGCCATCCTATGTACGTGGGTATGCTCCTGGTTGAAAGTGAAACCCCACGTAAGGCTACACAAAGCCAAAGGTGGTCCTCACCTTTGAAGGTGGCTTGATGGGTTGAAGATTTATTTTATTATTTTATTGAAGGTTAATAAGTTCTTTTGAGGTTTTAATTTTTTTTAATGTAAAATCTTATTTTTTCTAGTTTTAGGTGTTGTTTGGATAGTGAGTTGAAATAAGATGAGTTAAAATAAAAGTTAAAAATTAAATAAAATATTGTTAAAATATTATTTTCTAATATTATTATTTTAGAATTTAAAAAAGTTAATTATTTATTATATTTTGTTTAGAAATTTGGGAAAGTAGCAATAATCAAATGAGATGAGATAAGATAAGATGAAACAATTCTTAAAGTCAAATTTATTTTTTCATTTTAACTAATTTTTTTAAGCCTTGGTCAATTTTTTTTTTAATTTATATTTTGTTTTTTAATGTTTATTTTAAATTTTTAAATTTTTATGAGTTGCAATACTCTTAACAACTTTTTTATTTATTTTTTTGATAAAATAATGTCATCAATTAGCATAACCAATAGTAAGAACCATTACAAATAACCTTTGTCCAGCCATATAGTTGGACCAACACAGTTTGGACAACATCCCATCACATCGTAGTATCTTCAACTCTCCACACATATCTTGTTAGGCGATGTGCAACCTCATTTTCCATCATTTGTACATATTGAACCTTGTATTCAGTAAAGAGATGTGATAGATTTTGCACTTCAAACATCAGATTCCTAAGGTATGGAAAGGAGACTTCATTCTTTTGTAAAGCCTACACTATCAACAAGCTATCACTTTTAAGAATTAAATTAGAAAATCTCGAGTGGGCACACAGATGTAAACCTCTAAACATTTCAAGTAGCTTGATAGATTCATGATCAAAGACTTCATTTTCAATTTTACTAGTAGCTATCACCACATTTACATGCTTATCTCTTAAAATTGCTCCCACACCTGCTTTTTGTAGATCAAAGAACATTGCACCATTAACATTTAGTTTGAGAAAACTAGAGGGTGGGGGTTGCAAACAACATATATTCTCCACTCTTGTAGGGGGTTACTGCAGCCAAACTCTGATGAGCTTGCTGTAAAGAAACAATATGCTCGATGACTTGTTGTGGTTCCAAGTGAAGCTACTTTTATTCCTCATATGCCACAAAGTCCATGCTATTAAGAAGAAGAAGGTAAAAACCTCTTTATTTGTCTTACTTTGTAGTAGTAGTATAGCTATGTTCTTAATTGGCATTCATTCTTCTATATTTCTCAGAGCTACAATATGCTTATTCCACACATCTCTAATTGAAGGGCATTAAATGAGAGCATGTGATAGATTTTCAGGCTCATGTTGAAAAAAACATACAAGTAGGAACAATCTCCATGTTTCTCTTCCTCAGATTTTTTGTGGTAGGTAGACTTTCCCACCAAGCTCTCAATGCAAAGATTCTGATTTTATTTGGGACTCTCATATGCCAAATTCCTTTCCACACTTGATTATGATTATAAACATGAGAACCCTCTCCCTTATCTCTTGTTGCAATTGTTCTAAAAAATCTGTAAGCACTTTTTGCATTAAAAATACAATTTCTTTCATATTTCCAAATCCACTGGGCTTATGACTATTTTGAGAATATCCGTTGCTACTCTTGGATTAAAAAAGCTCTAACTTTGTCAATATTCTACCACATTGTGCTTCTATCAATAAGAGATGCCACCATGTCATCATCCTTATACCCCTCTGATTGAGCTGAATTATTGCATTTTTAATGTTTTTGAAACCAATTTATATTAATTCTTTCATTACTTTATCATTGGTTTTATATGGAAAAATGAATAAATCAAAGTTGTGATTTTAATTGATTAAAAGCATGAATTTCTGCTCTAATTTTATCAACGGTTGATTAATATGGTTTATGGTACATATCGCTCGAGTGGCGGCTTCTGGCCGCTCGAGCGAAAGTCAAGCAGATTCAAATACTCGACTTCCGCTCGACAGTGGGCTCGAGCGAGTTGCGGGAAAAGAGATCGCTCGAGCGGAGGCATTTGGCCGCTCGAGCGAATTCAGGCAGAGTCGAACGCTCGATGTTCACTCGATAGGCCGCTCGAGCGAACTTAGAAAGAGTCAAACGCTCGATGTTCGCTCGACACTCCGCTCGAGCAAATATTGTATTTTACAGATCAGGGTTTATTCCGCCGTCAGAGTATATAAATGATTTTTTTACATCTTATGGTCGACTCTTGGCTGGGAAAACTCAGTTTTGAGTAGAGAAACACTTAGAATTCATTATTTTCCGTTGATTTTCATTCAGATTCGGAGATGAGGATTCATACAATCAATCATTCACGCTGCTACACAATTTCCACTGGATTATTCGCTCACACTGCAGCAGATTGAAGAACTCCTTGAGGGGTCCAATTGCCACTGCAGCTCAGCCTCCTCCAACATTTCGAATCTTCATCTCCATTCAATTGGTTTGATCTTTTCAATTCCGTACTTGCTATTTCATTTCAGTTTTGAATTTCTGAATTATTTTGGAGAATTTTGATTTAGAGATTTGAGTAATTTATTTGTTATTCATTTAATTCATGTTATTTATTTTTATTGTTTCGTTAAGCTTTTATTTTAATAGTGATTACAATTACGGTGGTTTAATTTGAGAATTTATGATTTGAATATAATGATGAACCCTAGAACATTGATTTTGGGGCTTTTCAATTTTCAGTGCATGTTTTGTTAATTACTTTCTAATTTAGTTTAATTCTTAATTTAGTTTTATTAAATTCTGAGTTTAATCCATTAGTCCTTTACATTCCAATCCGACAATCAAATCCAAAAATATGAATCTAGTCCATGACTAGTACCCTTTTCCATCCATTGCACATACCATCATTTTATTTTCTCTTTGTGAAGTTTTTAACCCTTTTCAACGAGTTTGATTTTTAAGTAACTTTCCCTGAGAAGAAGATCTAGGAATTTATTCCTAATTATTACATGACATCCTCCTACACTTGGGATAACTTTAGTGCTACTCATTTTTGAGTGAGTCAAGTTTTTGACGCCGTTGCCGGGAAAAGTATTT
The DNA here is from genome assembly GCF_018687715.1 of Carya illinoinensis. Classification (NCBI taxonomy): domain Eukaryota; kingdom Viridiplantae; phylum Streptophyta; class Magnoliopsida; order Fagales; family Juglandaceae; genus Carya; species Carya illinoinensis. The sequence goes on along the minus strand of NC_056766.1, from coordinate 20,173,050 downwards.
TAGCTTAAATTTAAACTCGTTATTTTTGTTATGCTCTTTAAACTGATGTTTCATGTCATGGGTGAGGGACAGTTCATATAGGTTGCATAGAGTCACATCAAGTGTTGTGAGTAGTATACACAGTTTGGAGATAGATAGCTCTTCTGTCTTTTCTATTAGTGAGTCAGGTGAGGAAATTGAAATTGAACCAGAAAACATGGCTGCACCTGCACCACGCACTCTTAAGGATTATTTGCAACCCACTCGCACCACTACACCTTCATGCATTGTTTTACCTGAAAATGCATCTAATTTCTCTATTAAGTATGGCATGATGTCAGTGATACCTCAGTTCCACAGGATGGATTCTGAGAGTCATTACCAGCACTTGACAGATTTTGAGTTGGCTTGCACTACTTTTATCACTAGGGCTGTTACTGATGAATTCATTAGACTTCGTTTATTTCCTTTCTCTTTAAAGGAAAAGTGAAGATTTGGTTTAATTCTTTGAGGCCTAATTCTATTTCTAGTTGGTCTGATATGCAGTGTGAATTCTTACAAAAATTTTTTCCTTTTCAGAGAACTCAGTTTTTGCAAGAGCAAATCAACCAGTTCAATCAGAGACTTGATGAGACCTTTCAGGCCAGTTGGAAAAAATTTAAAAATTTGGTGAACATTTGTCCACATCATGGTTTTGAATCTTGGAGGTTGGTGAGCTATTTTTACACTGGTCTCACTCCAGAATGCAAGCAGTTTGTTCAGGTAATGTGCAATGGGGAGTTCTTCAGCAAGGAACCTGATGAAGCACTATTATTTTTTGACTACCTTGCTGAGAGTGCACAACAATGGAACACTCGTACTGATCGAGTTCCATTAGCAGCACAGCCACTGAGAGCTATTTCTGGAGGGGGTAGATATGAGCTTAAAGAAGATACTGATGTTCAAGCCCGAATAGCTGCATTGACTAGAAGACTAGAGGTCATGGAAATGGAAAAAGTGAAGGCTATGAAAGTAGTAGAGGCATGTTCTATATGTGCTGATTCAAACCAAAAGACCCAAGACTGCCCGATTATGCCAGTATTTCAAGAAGGTGGGTCTGAGCAGATGCAATTAGCTAACTGGGTTAATAGAGCACAGAATCAGCCTTTCTCCAACACATATAATCCGGGTTGGAGGAATCACCCAAATTTCTCACCACCACCTCAGCAGCAGCCATTTAATCAGGGTGCTCCTCAGCAGCAGTATCCGCCATATCAGAATCCTCAGAGCTATCCTTATGTAGCTCCTCCTGAATTTCAGCCTCATGTAGCAGCACAGAGTTCTCAGCCTTTATCATCTGCAAAGAAGACTCTAGATGACAGTATGACTCAGATGACCAATACACTTCAGCAATTCATGCAGATTCATGCCACCACAAATAATCAAAACACTCAGGCCATAAATGAGTTGCGAGGCACTATTAATAAGATGAGCACAACCTTGAGCACCCTAGAGAAAGGGAAGTTTCCAGCACAGCCTCAGCCTAATCCTCAAGTGTACAGGCAGCAACAACAGCAAGTGCATAATGTCTCAGGGGATGTTATTGAGACAGCGAAGGCAGTTCTTACTTTGAGAAGTGGGAAGGAAGTTCCCCAACCAGAGATGCCTATAGACACACAGGTAGTTGGTCCTACACCTGAAGATATAACAGAGACTGATAAAGTTGAGAAAGAATCAGAAGTAGTGAGACTAGAGTTGAAGAAGCCTGTGAGTGTAGATGTTGAGACTAGTAAGGGATACCAACCTGTGGTTCCCTATCCTTAGAGATTGGCAGCTGGCCAAAAGAACAAGTATCACACGGATCCAAGAGATTTTCAAGCAAGTGAAGATCAATATTCCACTCTTGGATGCCATACAACAAGTGCCTTCATATGCAAAATTTTTAAAGGACTTGTACACAGTAAAGAGGAAGCTGATTGTGAAGAAGAAAGCTTTCCTAACGGAGCAAGTTAGTGCATTGATATTGAACGAGACCCCTCAGAAGTTTGGAGATCCTGGCTCTCCCAACATTTCCATTATGATTGGTGAATCACGCATTGGGAGAGCTTTACTTGATTTGGGAAGTAGTGTGAACTTACTACCGTTCTCAGTATATGAGCAGTTGGGATTGGGTGAGCTGAAAAAGACCTCCATCATGCTACAGCTAGCTGACAGATCAGTTAAGGTACCGAGGGGTATTGTAGAGGACGTGTTGGTCCAGGTGGACAAATTCTACTACCCAGTGGATTTTGTGGTTCTTGACATGCAGCAGCCGGTCTCTACTATTTACCAAGCTCCTGTCATTCTAGGAAGACCATTTCTAGCTACATCAAATGCATTGATCAATTGCAAAAGTGGAGTTTTGAAGCTTACCTTTGGGAACATGGCACTTGAATTGAACGTTTTCAACGCTTGCAAGATGCCAGCACATTTTGATGACACAAGTGATTTGAATGCTGTGGAGAGTTTGACACCAACAGATTTTATTTGCTCAACTTCTCTCTTATCTGATGATGATTATATTTTTCAGATACCTGAATTTTTACTTGATGATAAAATTGATCATATCAATGAAGATGACTTTGATTTTTTTGATTGTTTTGCAGATTCTTCGTTACCACTTGAAGTACAATTTGTGGGAGCAAGATGGAAACCTCAGTTCGAAGCTCTACCACCACCAGACATGCTTAAATCTTCAGAGGAAGAAGTTCCCCAGTTAGAAATGAAACCACTTCCTCAAGTTTTAACGTATGTGTTCCTTGGTCCTGAAGAAGGCACTTTTCTGATGGTGATTTCCTCAAAACTAAATCAGAAGGATGAAGCCCAGTTGATTGAAGTATTAAGGAAGCATCGAGGCACAATTGGTTGGACAATAGCTGACATCAAAGGCATTGATGCCGCTGTATGTACCCATAGAATCTATCTTAAAGACGATGCTAGACCAGTTCGTGATGCTCAACCTAGGCTCAATCCTACCATGAAGGAAGTTGTGAAAGAGGAAGTGCTTAACCTACTCGCAGTAGGATCTTTTACCCTATCTCAGACAGTAAGTGGGTAAGTCCAACTCTGAAAAAGTACAAAAAAAAATCTGATTTGACTGTCATAAAAAATGATAAAAATGAGTTGATTCCAACTAGAATGGTTACTGGCTGGAGAATGTGCATTGACTATAGAAAACTTAATTTAGCCACTAGGAAGGATCATTTTCCTTTACCATTCTTGGATCAAATTTTGGAAAGAGTAGCTGGTAATGCATATTATTGTTTCTTGGATGGCTATTCTATTTATTATCAAATTGCTGTAGCGCCTAAGGATCAGGAGAAAACCACTTTCACCTGTCCTTTTGGCACTTTTGCTTTTACTAGAATGCCTTTTGGTTTGTATAATGCTCCAGCTATTTTTCAGATATGCATGATGAGTATTTTTTCTGATATAATTGATGATATTTGTGAAATATTCATGGATGATTTCTCTGTTTTTGAAAAATCCTTTGAGAGTTGTTTGCATAATTTGGCACATATTCTCTAGAGATGTGAGGAAAGAAATCTTTTACTTAATTGGGAGAAATGCCAATTTATGGTCACTCAGGGCATTGTATTGGGGTATATTGTTTCTTCTGAGGGTATAAAGGTTGACAAGGCAAAGATTGAATTAATATATAAACTTCCTATTCCTAGGACGGTTAGGGATATTCGTTCTTTTCTTGGTCATGCTGGCTTTTATAGGCGGTTTATTCAAGGGTTTAGTTCTATTGCAAAACCTTTGTGCACTCTTTTACAAAATGATATTGAATTTGTTTGGACTGATGAGTGCCAGAAAGCTTTTGATACCCTGAAAAAGTCGCTTACCACTGCCCCTATTGTGCAACCTCCGCAGTGGGACCTTCCCTTTGAAATTATGACAGACGCTAGTGACTATTCCTTAGGAGCTGTTTTGGGGCAGTGGGTGGATAATAGGCCATTTGTGATTTATTATGCTAGTAGAACCTTAAATGATGTCCAGAAAAATTATACCACTACTGAAAAAGAATTGCTTGCAGTGGTTTTTGCACTTGATAAATTTCGGACTTATATTCTTGGTTCTCCTGTTACTATTTTCACTGACCACTCTGCTCTTAAGTATTTGTTGGCTAAGAAAGATGCAAAACCACGCTTGATTCGCTGGATTCTATTATTTCAAGAGTTCAACATCAACATTAAGGACAAGAAAGGAGTTGAAAACGTGGTAGCTGACCACCTCTCTAGATTGTCATCATCTCCTTCTTCAAATGTCAGCCTTCCTCTTGATAATAGTTTCCCGGATGAGCAGCTGTTTGTGGTTGATAGAGCTCCCTGGTATGCTGACATAGTCAATTATCTGATGACTGAGCGAATGCCTTCTGAATGGTCCACCCAAGATAAGCGTCGGTTTTCTCTGAGGTACGATACTTTTATTTTGATGATCCATATCTTTTTAAGTATTGTTCGGACCAATTGATTCGAAGATGCATTCCTGATGATGAGTTTTCTTCAGTTTTGAGATTTTGTCATATGGGTGCATGTGGTGGTCATTTTTCAGCAAAGAAAACAGTTTCAAAAATTTTGCAAAGCAGTTTTTACTGGCCTTCCATATTTAAAGATGCTTATAATTTTTGCAAGGCTTGTGAGCCTTGTCAAAAATTGGGATCCATTAGCAAAAGAGACATGATGCCTCTTTCCCCTATTCTGACTTTAGAAATTTTTGATTGTTGGGGAATAGACTTCATAGGACCTTTTCCGGTTTTTTTTGGAAACATATATATTCTTTTAGCTGTGGATTATGTTTCAAAATGGGTGGAGGCCATTGCTTGCAAAACAAATGACCATCATGTTGTCCTGAAATTTTTGCAATCTTTGTTTGCTCGTTTTGGCATACCAAAAGTTATTATAAGTGATGGAGGTTCTCATTTTTGCAACAAACCATTTTCTATACTTGTGAAGAAATATGGTATTACACACAGAGTTTCTACCCCTTATCACCCTCAAACAAATGGGCAATCTGAATTGGCAAACAGAGAAATAAAAATTATTTTAGAGAAAACCATCAAGTCTAATAGGAAAGATTGGTCGGTTAAACTTCTTGATGCTTTGTGGGCTTATAGGACAGGTTTTAAAACAAATCTAGGAATGTCTCCTTATCGATTAGTTTATGGTAAAGCTTGTCATTTACCTGTTGATATTCAGCATCGAGCTCTTTGGGCCATAAAACATGTTAACATGTCACTTGATGAAGCTTCAGTGTTGAGAAAATTGCATATCAATGAATTGGATGAAACTCGTCAGAATGCTTATGACAATGCTCAGATTGCAAAGGAACGCATGAAAATTCTGCATGATCAGAAAATTCATCTAAAGCATTTCACACTTGGCCAGGAAGTTCTTCTTTACAACTCTCGCTTGCACATTTTTCTTGGAAAGTTGAAATCCAGATGGAGTGGGCCGTACATTGTAAAGACCGTTCATCCTCATGGTGCGGTAGATATTGTCAATCCGAAAAATGGTAATAGCTTCACTGTCAACGGACAACGTCTAAAGTCATTACTGAAGGTCTTTGATCCACATGAAGAGATCTTGCTTGTGCAAGACCTCAGGGAAGTGTTTTGATTTGCTTCTCCTTCTTTACAGTTTTCTTTACTTGCTTTGTTTTTATTTGTTCTTTTGCTTTGATTTTATATTTCATGTTGATTGTTTGTTTTGCTTGCTTAGTTTTGTGTGCACTTTCTTTTCTTTCTTTCGACTCATTGAGGACTATGTCTCTCACTAGTTGGGGGGTAGCATTTGTGCACAGTTTCAAAAAATAAATAAATAAGATTTTTGAAATTTGAGCATCTTGGTAGAGTAGTTGAGCGGGATTATTTGTGAAGATTTATTTTCAAGCTTAAACATAGAGCATGATTTTTGATGCATCATATTTTGTTGATATGTGACTTGAAACACCAGGATGTTATACTTATTGAGATGAAACTTGATAAAATTTTTGTAAAACAAAAGGCAAATTTTGAAGGACATTTTGCACATGCTTACACTTGTAGTGTTCCTTATTTACCATTCATTGATTTAACACTGGAAAAGTAAACTGCAGGACTACTGAGCCATGCCAAAAAGAAAAAAAAAAAGAAAAAAAAGAAAAAAAAAGAAAAAAAGAAAAAGAAAAAAGAAAGATAAAAAAAAAGAGAGAGAAAAGGAATAAAGGCAACTTAGTGAACTTTCCTAAGTAAAAAGGACTAGAAACAGTTACCCAAAACTTTGGGGGTTGAGTGTCCAACCTTTAAAAACAGAGCTGGCGTGAAAACTGCTAATCTCTTGGGCTTTAAGGTAGTTAAAATCAGCAATGATTAATTTTAAGGTTGAAAAATCCTATGGCAAATCATGGCCAGTCATGAGGAACACACAACCGGTCTAGCTCCATACACACATTTGAGTTCTGAGACATTTGCCTTAATTCTATGTGAAAGATTGTTGAAATAGTCTTGGTGGGTATAACCCTTGGGAGTTGAGTAGTAACGTGTCACTTTTGTGAGAATTCAGAATTGTGTTTGATTGTTTTTGTTTGAATTTTGATCTTTATGCAATATTCATCTCAATTAATGTTCACTATTTTACTCAAGGATTAGCAAAATGCTAGTTGGGGGTATGATTGAGCTGAATTATTGCATTTTTAATGCTTTTGGAACCAATATATATTAATTCTTTAATTACTTTATCATTGGTTTTATATGGAAAAATGAATAAATCAAAGTTGTGATTTTAATTGATTAAAAGCATGAATTTCTGCTCTAATTTTATCAACTGTTGATTAATATGGTTTATGGTGTGGCCGCTCGAGCGAAGTCAGGCAGATTCAAACGCTCGACTTCTGCTCGACAGTGGGCTCGAGCGAGTTGTGGGAAAAGAGATCGCTTGAGCGGAGGCATTTGGCCGCTCTAGCGAATTCAGGCATAGTCGAACGCTCGATGTTCGCTCGACAGGCCGCTCGAGCGAAATTAGGCAGAGTCGAACGCTCGATGTTCGCTCGACACTCTGCTTGAGCGAATATCGTATTTTACAGATCAGGTTTATTCCGCCGTCAGAGTATATAAATGATTTTTTACATCTTATGGTCGACTCTTGGCTGGGAAAACTAGGTTTTGAGTAGAGAAACACTTAGAATTCATTATTTTCCATTGATTTTCATTCAGATTCGGAGAGGAGGATTCATACAATCAATCATTCACGCAGCTACACAATTTCCACTGGATTATTTGCTTACACTGCAGCAGATTGAAGAACTCCTTGAGGGGTCCAATTGCCACTGCAGCTCAGCCTCCTCCAGCGTTTCGAATCTTCATCTCCATTCAATTGGCTTGATCTTTTCAATTTCCTACTTGCTATTTCATTTCAGTTTTGAGTTTCTGAATTATTTTAGAGAATTTTGATTTAGACATTTGAGTAATTTATTTGTTATTCATTTAATTCATGTTATTTGTTTTTATTATTTCGTTAAGCTTTTATTTTAATAGTGATTACAATTACGGTGGTTTAATTTGAGAATTTGTAATTTGAATATAATGATGAACCCTAGAACATTGATTTTGGGGCTTTTCAATTTTCAGTGCATGTTTTGTCAATAACTTTCTAATTTAGTTTAATTCTTAATTTAGTTTTATTAAATTCTGAGTTTAATCCATTAGTCCTTTACATTCCAATCCGACAATCAAAATCCAAAAACATGAATCTAGTCCATGACTAGTACCCTTTTCCATCCATTGCACATACCATCATTTTATTTTCTCTTTGTGAAGTTTTTAACCCTTTTCAACGAGTTTGATTTTTAAGTAACTTTTCCTGAGGAGACGATCTAGGAATTTATTCCTAATTATTACACGACATCCTCCTGCACTTGGGATAGCTTTAGTGCTACTCATTTTTGAGTGAGTCACCCTATATCCATAGCAGTTCTTATTTAGAGCTCGATGCCCGGAGATCTATACATCTTCCCATATCTTAATTGATATAGCATTCCCAACTCTCCATTGACATCCTTGAAATAATAAAGACTTAGCTTCCCAAATTTCTCTTCATGCATATGATGGGTTTGTACCCAAAGATGAGTCAAAGAAACACCCATTTGGAAAATACCTGGCTTTGTAAAACTAATGCAATAAAGTGTCTTCTTATTATAAGATCCTCCACCCTTGTTTTGCCAAAAGAGCATCATTAAAAGTTCTCAAATCCCTAAAGCCCAACCCTCCTTTAAACTTTGATTCACACATGTAAAGCCAACTTAGCCAATGAATTCGTTTCTCAATACCTGTCAGACCCCACTAGAATCTGGCCATCATACTTTCTAACTTAGCATATAAACATTTAGGTGATCTAAAGCAACTCATTGCATAACTAGGAATTACTAAAGCCACTACCTTGATAAGAATTTCTCTACCCCCTTGAGAAAAACGTTTTTCTTTCAACACTGTAGTTTTCTCCAAGCTTTTTGTTTTATTTCAGCAAAAGCTTTTGTTTTTTATTTGCCAATAATAGGTGGTAAGCACAAGATATTTTTCATACTACTGGTAGCTTTGAGCATGCTACATTCACATAATTGCACCCTTACTTCCTCTGTAGTGTTGTTAGTAAAAACTATAACAGTCTTATATGAATTAATCTTTTGGCTTGAAGCAAGTTCATAACGTTTCAATAGAAGCTGGATGCGTCTACTGGTAGTCACACATGCCTTACAAAAAATGATATTATCATCTGTAAATAGTAAATGATTCAATTTTAGAGCCCCTATACAAATATTTACTCCCATAATAGAACCATTATTATCAGTAGCTCTAATTGGCCTATAAGACCTTCAATGCATAATAGAAACATGTAAAGGGATAGTGGATCCCCTTACCTTAAACCTCTACTTGGGATGATAGGGGTAGTAGGAACACCGTTAATTAAAACTGAAAAGAAAACTATTTGAACACACAACATAATAAGCTAGATTAATATACTAGTAAAGCTTAACTTTCGTATTATTTTTTCCAAAAAAACCCCATTCAACTCTGTCGTAGGCTTTACAAATATCCAATTTCATATACATATAACCCTGCTTTCCCAGTCCTTTATACTTAAAATAGTGAATTAGTTTATAAGTCACAAACACATTATTTGTAATCAATCTCCTAGGTACAAAAGCATTTTGAGTGCCAGACATGATGCAGGGAAGAATCCTCTTCAATCCATTTGTAATCATCACCTTTGAAATGAGCTTATAAACAACATTACATAAACTGATTGAGTGAAAATGACATTTCTTAGTGGAGGTTTTTTCTTAGGAATCATAGAAATAAAGGTATGATTTAAAGAACTAGGAAAGACACCTGTATTCAAAGCTTTAAGCGTAGTGGCAGTAACAACTTCTCCAATGATAGACCAATACTTTTGGAAAAATACTATAGCCATACCATCTGGACTAGGAACTTTCATAGGGTGTATTTGTTTTAAAGCTTGAGTAACCTCATCTGCAGTATATTCCTTAAGAAAATCAGCTTTCACTTCGCTAGTAAACCCTCAACTCCACACGCTTCAAAATATCCAAAGATCCCCTATCAAAGCTTATGTAAACAAAGGCTGAAAATAATCAACTATTAGCTTGTCTCTGTGTTCACCCTCTTGCCATTCATGCCTCTCATTTTGTAACTTTAGAATATAATTCTTTTTCCTTCTCTGTGTTGCCTTAGAATGGAAATACCTTGAGTTCTAATCTCCCCCTTTTAACCAAAGAGCCTTTATTCGTTGCCTCTACATAGTTTCCTCCCTTTCTAACCATACTTGAACTTCCTTTCTAGCAAATATATTGGCCTCAAGCCTTTCACAAGTAGGATCTATCCCTTGTAACTTCTGTAAATGCAGTTTTGCATTAGCTAGCTAAGATTGGACTCAACCAAAACGGTTTTGATTCCATTTAACTAACTGATGGCTACAGTTTGCTATCATTTGCGTAACATCATCCATACAATTACAACTAGAACCCTCGTGCTAGGAATCTATGATAATTTGTTCATAGCCATCCACACCAAGCCACATAGCTTCAAATCTAAATAGTCTCTTACCCTTGCTTGGCCTAAAAAATCCTTCTATATTTAACAATATTGGAAGGTGATTCAAGTAAGCAGTAGCTCCATGGTACACTCTTTGGAAAGTATTGACACCATTGAGAATTTGCCTAAAATCTATCCAACCTCTCATAGATTCGATTTGCATGTTTTCCTTCTATTACATCACGTGAATTTTGAGCCTACAAACCCCATATCCTTTAGAGAACAATCATTAAGAATAGCTCTGAAATACAGCATCTGTTTCTCTGGCCTATCCCTTCCCATTTCTCCATAGAGTCTAAAATTTCATTGAAAACCCTAAATACTAACCAAGCCTGCCCATTCATAGGAGCTAGAGACCTAATCAAATTCCATGTCTCGCATCTATAAATCGTATCAGGGTGGCCATAGACTCCCATTAGATACCATTCTTGTGGAATCTCAACCTCAATTTTAATTATAGCATGAATATGGTATTTTGAATAATTGAGTACAGTTAGATTAACATCTTCCTTCCCCAAAAAGCCAAACCTCTACTCCTACCAGTACTATCAACAATTAAACAATAAACAAAACCAAGATGAAACTTACATAATTCCATAACTTTTGTCTTCAGTTTGGTCTCCTGTAAGAACATGATGATATCGAGATCTTCCTTCTTGACAATGTCTTAAAGGGTGCGAATTCTTTGTGGGCTCCCAAGCCCACAGGAATTTCAACTCAATGTTTTTATAGCTCTTACCGAGGCTGAGAGTTAGCCACCGCTGATATTTGTAACTTGCACTCAACAGAAAGAGCACCCTTTGACTCCAATGCCCTTCATTTTTGAAACCTTTGTAAACCATCTTTAGAAGTTATACCTCCCCATTTCTTCTTTGCAAATATAGTTGTTTCAATGGCTTCCACATGGACATTTGCAGGTGTGATAGATTTTGCATCGACTTTATGGGCTTTCTTATAACTGCCTTTGTTATGTTGTTTTTCTTTTTCCATATCCAACCAATTAACAATGGTCATAGTGTCAACAAATGGGCCTTAGGCCACATTAGGACTCTTTGAGCCCAAGTCCACAAACTCCTCCACCTTTCCTTTACCCCTCACTTCTAACCTTAGGCTCATCAGGATTACAGTTCTCAGCGATCTTGAAATAGTGAAAATTTGAATTGGGCAATTACCCTTAATTTGACTTAGCTTTCCATCGTTACCCAATAGTGTCAACTCTTTCACAAGAGCAGTTATATCACGCACAATGCTTATCGGCGTGGACGTTCACCAAATGTCAGCGTTGAGCATTTACCCCATCCCCTACTGCTAACACCTCCTGCTCGTATCATGGTCCAAAGGGAAAAATCTTCAATAGCCTAAGTGCATGTTTGGGGTTGTGGTGAAAAATATTACTTTTAGCTTAAGACTTATAGCTTAGAGCTTAATATAACAAGCTCTACTATTGAAAAGCTATTTACTGTTTGGGATCCGTAAGTCTAAAGTACTTTCAAACATATTCGATTTGTTTGGAAATGAATTAAAAAAGTACTTTTTGAAGTGGAAATGACACAAAAGGGTATATCCTTGATAAAAATAAAATGATTTATAATAAAATAATAACGAAAATATTCTAATAGGTGTTTTAGTAATTATAATGGAAAAAAAAAATCTCTTCAACATTGCATAAGTGAAAGAGCAATATTAATGATAAATAACTAGCTATGGGTTTGAAGGCAGATATAAGAAATAACAATGGTGAGTTTGAAGGCAGCGATGGGTAGATTTATTTGGGTTTTCTAAGCTATTGAAGGGGGTAGAAAAATCTGAGTTGTATGCAGGTAGATAAGGGAGCTACATGCTCTGCATCTAAACACACCATTAGAGGGAGGAGAGAGAAACGGTAGAGAGTTACGGAATGAAAAGGTAAAAACGTGGAATTACTAAAAATTATAGAAATATTTTGGTCTTTTGACATTATTATACCACCTTTTTCGGTATAATGAAAAGTACGTTGGTAGAAAAGCATCAAAATGATGCTTTTTCTCCACTGCAGTTTTTAACTTATTAGGACCTAAAAAGTACTTTTATATAGGATATCCAAACATTTGATATTTATTATTAAAGTACTTTAATGATATTTAAGCACTTTTCAAACCTCCTACCACAACCCCAAACATGCCGTAAGTACCTTGCACATACTTACACTATTCACGATTCTAATGCCCATGTTGTAGCCTTCCACAATGATAGCATAAATTAGGTAGTCTTTCATACGATAAGGTGAACCCACCAAGATTTCGGCAAGCCCATATTAACTTTCTTCCATCAATGTAGGGGCTTTGAGATATCAATGCAAACCCTAACACTCATAGATTCCCCCTAATCAATTTCATCTTTGTCCAAAGCAACTTCTTCGACTCTGGCCAAAGACATGCCAATTTGCTTTCCCACATATTCATTCCTCGCAATAAGAGGCAGATCATGGATACAGACCCAAAAAAGAGCTTTACTCATTGGATATCATGCACTTGAAGTGTACCATCAAACTCTTTAGTCAGGACCAATTGCATATCGAAAGACCATGGACCATCCCACTGTACCCGATCCTTACCTTTTATTTCATCAAATTCCGCAAGCATCAGAATACGTTCAAGATCTTGAAATTCAACACTTTTGATAGGATGCCAAATCTTCCTCCTGGCTTGTTTGAATGCCTCTCTATTGTAATTTCATTCAGTCAAGAGCTTGAGGTTCAAACACTTTTCCCCTAGACAAATAACATCTTCCAGCCGTGTTGCTTCCACCACAACTTCTTCACACTCCTCTTCCGTCAGTGAAAGTTTTTCATAAAGTTTACCCAAATCGTCTATCATTATCCCAACCAGAATGAGAAGCAAAACCCCAAGTAAAATGAAGCAGAGAAACCCAAAGTAAATTCCAGTGATTTAGAAAACCAATAAGACAAAATGTGATGAAATCAAATAACACACTCCGAAGTGAAAAATGAAACAGGATCATCCACTAGGAGAAAAACGAAACCAAATTTTAGCGGTTACAGGGAACCTCTGAAGTCGCTAGAGAGAATGCCTTCTTTATCACCCTACTCTAACAGGTTTTAGCGTTTCTTTTTCAAAAATGTCTGCAAGGACACGTTTAAAATTTGAAATACCCAAGGACTAATACATGAATTTACCTCCAGTTTCTTCATCTTCAATCGTACTTATTCATATAAATTATATTAAATATTTTTCTATTTGCATGGTTGGTTTAAGATGTTCCTTAAAATATGTCGTACCATTAATGTGATTGAAGCCGACAATTGCTTTATAAGAAGTAGCATTATAGTTTATCAATATCAATATATATAATTATATATATATATATATATATTCTCTTTTAAAGCTTTGTATTAACCAAGTTCACGAGTTGGAGAGAAGCGGACTCGAACCACTGATATCCACCATAGGGCAAACCGCTGCCTCCCAGGCCCCTAACTGATTCTACCATAGAGGCCAACGATAGACGTACAATAACTCCTCCCTAAACACAACTTACAACTTTTATCGTACTGTACTCTCCAAATAGTAACTCTTCTCAAAATTTCAGAAATTGCTGAGTTTGAATCCCAGATATTACATTTAATATTATAAATATAATAACTTTTATAATTAAATATGTAACATGTAACCTACTTATTCATGCCTAAATATTGAATATTGTCCATAGTTATACATTAGTTAATTAAGTACTTAAGTGATTACATTATAATAGTTATTTTATAATATGTATAATAGTTAATATCTAGGACATAGTAAATTAATATACTACAACGCAGGAACTATATAACAAATGTATTCATAAAATTTGTATAATATTATAATTCAATATAAGATTTATATATTAGTTGTAAAAAGTTCATTAAAATTAATAATTTTTGTAATTTTATAATTAATTATAGAAGGGATTCACTCTAATTTATTTGAATATCTTAAACTATTCTTATTATAAATAATTTAGGGCTGTGCAAAATAGGCTCGTAGCCCGTCTGTCTGTAAGACCCGATTTGCCCAACCCGAATAAAGTCGGGTTCAACTTAACTACGGGTTCGACATCTTCCAACCCGACATTTATCGGTTGAAACCGTAACCAGCGTAAAGCTTATTAGCTGAGAGAATGAGGACAGCAAAAAGGCGAAAGACCAGATGGTTGAGACTGGGGGAGAGTGTGGGTGTGGGTTGACTCAGTTGTGCAAAAAAGCATTCTAATTTGATCTGATCTGCGACTTGTCGAATCGTCCGTGTGACGCCCCCAAATTCCGTTTGGGATCAGACGGACATTTGAAGCGTCGAGACATGCAACAAAAGGTTACCTGCCCCCGTTCATGACATATAAGATGCAATATTCCTAACATGCATCTAACATTATGCAATATTCGCAGCGGATAATTTTTTTTTTCTTTAGCAATACTATGCACCAAACTGAAAATATCTCAAATACTTAAAATATACTTCATATATAAAGATCCATTGAATAACTAAGATCATAGCACTAGTCCAAAATATTTATGATCCAAAAGTACTGGAGATGCAACTCCATCATACAAGTAGTAATTGAACTACTATATTAATATTAACGACGCACCGTCGTTCAGTCGACTGTGTCTAGTTGGTCGGCTCCTGATCCTCCTTCAGGTCCTGTAACAAGATCTACCATTCGGGAGAATGGTAGTTGGGACTACCACAGTGAGATTTAATTACAAATCTTAGTAAGTTAACAAAACAAACTTCCACACAGGCTAATGATGCATGGATGACAGTAAAAGCATGAATGCATAATCAAATTCATAAATAATTGAAACATATCTTGACGTACAATATAGCATAATTGACATAACTTAAATTGAAACATGAACTGAACTTGACTTGACATGAACTTGATTTGAAACTTGACTTAACATGAAAAATACATATTCCACAGTTGTTGTGACCCCATGTATTCTACGTGTAAATACATACTCCACAGTTGTTGTGGCCCCATGTATTCTACACGTCATAATGCAGTTAAATACATACTTCACAGTTGTTGTGGCCCCATGTATTCTTCATGTCACAATACAGTTAAATACATACTCAACAGTTGTTGTGACCCCATGTATTCTACGTGTCACAATTGTTGTGTCTCACGTAGTATATGCGTCACAATTGCTGTGACCCCATACTTCGTGTGCCACAGTTATTGTGGACCACACAAAACTGAATGTAACTCAAGATGAAACATAACTGGAATACGAAAGGACTGAAGCCCTAACGTAACATAACGTGACTTGAATATAACTTGAAAGACATGACCAACTTGAGATAGAAATATTTCGTAACATGACATATAATAGACAATATATTTAATATGACATACTTGCAACAGTGAATATTACATGACTTGACATACATGTAATAGATGGCATACTTAACATGATGCACTTGTAATGTATAGCAATACATGACAGAATATATTATGTAACAATTTTCATATAAATGACAGAATATATTATGTAACAGATAAAAACTGATGACAGAATAAATTCTATATAATAGACAATTATGTTATAACTTGGCATGGCATGACATATATGATAATATACATATATATACGTTATAGTTCATTTACTTACCACACATACATAGTAGACTGCTAGTAAGTTAAAAGCTAACTTACCTCGATCTTCGCGTTTCTTATAAAACCTTAAGCGCGATTACGAGGAACTGTAATTAGTGATTCTAAAAGTTAGCATTAAATCACTAATAAATTGAAATATGAAAAATACTAACTTAAAGAGTAAAATTTCTATTTTACTCTCTGCATGTAGGAAAATGACCATTTTACCCATAACTTAAGGATTTTGCATACTAACTCCAAAAGTCACCAAAATTTACATGCCTCGTGTAAATTTTATCCTCAATCCAAATATCAATTTATAAAAATTTAAAACTAATCACAACTATTGAAACTCCATAGGGCCGAAATTCCCATATGCTATTTCTATTGATTTTTGTTTCCAACTTGTTTTGATCAACCTTTTGATCTATGACTTATAAATATGCAATCTTCAAACCAAACCATCACATGGTTTAAAAAGATGTCCTAAAATATATATAAGCTTCTAATTCAAGATCACATGGTTAGAAATTAACCAAAATATAAATTTAGCCAAGAACATCCACACTTTGGCTTATCTGAATATCTCTTTGCATAAAATTTCATATCTTTGAAACTAACATCAAATATCTTCAAAATAATAATATAACATGTATATAAGATGCTTAGGATCCTCAAATAAAATTATCAAACTCATTGGAATAGGTTTAGACCACTAAAGAGTTAAACTTTCTCAAAACAGAAACTATTTTTCCTCTTCCAGTTTCTAAGTTTCTAAATCTAAGCAAATCTTTCATCAAAACCTTTACTCATGCAAAAATCCTCAACCAATAGTCATATATACATGTTAACAATACTCCATAAAAATTTCGGACCAATATCTATCCATTAGCTTGGTCAAAAACTCCAAACTATAACATATTCTCCAATTTATCTCCAGAATGACCTTTCTATAGTTTACATAATATTTGACTAACCAAATGATTTTCAAATGGTACAAATAAGATATCCACATAAACTAAACTCAAAAAGGAACAACTTATATGAAGGAGATTTTATGATAAAACACTTAAAAAAGCTTCAAAATGGACATGCAAAAGAACTCCTAAAAGCTATCCGAGAGAGAGTGTTTGATATTCTTTTAAAGGAACGTGTAAATGAAGATAAGTTCGTGGGTGGTGGCTGAAGATACTTATGGACGAGATTTGGAAGATGATAAGGCTGGAGTTGAGAGTTGAGTGTAGGTTTTTCCTACCCAAAATATCTATAAAAGATCTTCTCAAGATATTTCTATCCAATAATATCTACAAAAATCAACTTAACATATTTTTATCTAATAATATCTATAAAAATCAACTCAAGATATTTTTACCCAATAATATTCACGAAAATTAGCTCAAGATATATATATATATATATATTTTATCCAATAATATTCACAAAATCAGCTTAGGCTATTTTCCAAAAGTGGAGAGTATACTTGGAAGAGTAAGGTGGCTAAAATCTTTCTGTGTGTCCTATTAAAACTTTTTAACTATCTCTAATAATCAAAAACATACTTCTGATACCACAGTGAGTAATAACATCAATTATACGATTAATAGATTAGTGAAAACTTATCGGATCTTCACGAAATTCCTAAAGCCAATAGAAATTTCACCGTTAAATTTCTAGCGGGCTGTTACAGTCCGGACTACGGTGGAGCAGCAGTGGCCCTGCAACTCAGTCCACGGTCCCTCCTGCTCTCTCTCTCTCTCTCTCTCTCTCTCTCTCTTGCGGTTACAGGATGGCGCAGATTGACATCCATCATAAGACCTTCGCTTCTGGCTTCCCTCACCAACTCTGGGTCGACGCAGTTGTGTGCAACTCGGTCCACGGTCCCTCCTGCTCTCTCTCTCTCTCTCTCTCTATTGCGGTTACAGGATGACGCAAAGTGACATCCATCAGAAGACCTTCGCTTCCGGCTTCCCCCACCAACTCATCTCCCAAGCTTTCCAGTACTCGCTCTCTTTCTTTCTGTATTTTTTTTTTTTGTTTTTGAATGATGGATGGAAGAATGGATGGTGACCAAACGAAACCAAATCCCTAAAGCAGAATATACACAGTCCCTCTGCGCTGAAGACGAAAGATTGCATGTTTTCTTTTTCTTTTCATTTTTTCATCGGGTCATACTGGTTCGACCCGCCTTTGTTTTCTGGGTCGGATCGGACCTGGTTGCCAGCTTATCATATGTGTGATCGGGTCAGGTCGAGTGTGAACCCGGTATTGGAAGACTGAGTTGCAGGCCTAATAAATATAGTGACAATAATAAATACGAAATTACAAGCTTATATGAATCGAGTTGACTTTTGTACATGTTTTATAGTTTAATAATAAATCATAATTTTCTATTCACGGACAACTTAGGTAATAAATGATTTGATCTAAACTCAAGTTTTACCGATCCAATCTCGAGTGATTTGTTGAGTAGTATTGTTTATTTACAATCCTATTTATTTATTATTATTATTTGAAAAAAAATCTAATTTTTAATTATTTATTAAGTAATATTAAATACAATTATGATTGTATAAACGTTACGTATTCTTTTTGAAAAAAATAAAGTCTAACATTAACAAATTAATTTTTTCGTATAAATCTCATATTTATTTATTTTTTTTAAAATATGGACACTCTATAACTATAAATATCATTTCTCTTATTTATTATTATTTCTCACAACAATTTTTTTTCCATTAAAATATATTGTTAATGAGTCTCACCATTGTTATAAAATCCTATAAAAATTTATCTTGAAAATTTAATTTTTACTATTATTAATTGAAAATCATTGAAAACTCCCCACAACCAAGCATGCGAGATCCTAATCCCATGTGATATTTTACCTAAACAATTACTCAATTTGTCATGTCAATCCAAGATGAAACACCACAGAAGCTATCATATCAATTTGGAAAACTCTTGGACTAAAGTTGATAATATCCTTAACAATACTCCAATAAATATATAAAAAAAAAATATTATGTTATATATAGTTATTTTTATTAATTTTTTATATTTTTTATTGATATGATTAGTTAAAATAATTATTTTATATTAAAAAATAATTTAATTAATTATATTAATAAAATTTATATAAAATATATAAAAATAACTGTATATAAAATTTTTAATAAGAAAAATCAATCATAAATACTATATCGGAAAAGAGAGAAGAAATTAGTTAATAAGTTATATCAACCGCAAAGTAAAACGAAGTTAATAAATCCTTAGTTTTATCTATTGATGTGATCGTTTGCCAAACCACCTACCGACCAATTGTGCAATTGGAGTATTTATTGTAAAAAACAAGATATCAGACGAAAACTCACTGACCACCAATAAAACATCTTCATTCTTTTATAGAAAAACAAATGTCGTTTTCCTCTCAAAAAGGAGGTCGCAGCTGTCAAAACCTTATTCTCCCTTGTTGTTATTATAAATATCACGTGAATATCATAAAAATAAATTCTTAAATTGATATAAATTCATATGCTAAATAATGCTACAGTCATTAAGAAAGATGACCCATATTTTCTACTAATAATGTAAATTACACTTTTCTTTTCTTTTTTTATTCTTTTTTCTTTTTTATTTATTTTTTAAAATTTTTTGATGGTAATTAAATATCATTTGCAAATTTCAAAAAGGTCAATCACCAAATCAAAAGTTAAGAACATCAATGAAGTAATACAAGGCTTAGTATAATCCACTTGGGTCGAATTTGTAAATTTATGTAGCAAAATTCCAACATTTAAATATGGATTTAGAAGAAAGAGAACCAGTTTTAATCCATGTGATACAAGTTACGGAAAGAGGCGGCATGAAACTATAAGAGAAATAGATTTTTGTGACTAAAAAGATTATTTCCGATGAAAATGTACTTGTGATCCGGTAATTTAGTGTAGATTTTTATTTCAATAAATATAGACGTGCGGGCCTATTGTTCTATTTCTGTGGTTGGAGGCATTGAATCTGTTTAATTCATTAAAACGTGTAGTCTAGATTGTTTGGACTTGAAAGTGTTGGGCCCATATCTCTTATTTTGATGAAGGCCATATTGGGCTTAGGGTTTTTGGGGGAAGGGTTTTAAAAGACTTGTACCTTCCCATTGTGGGCATCCAACGTGAATGAGAATCCTTTAGAGAGAATTTCAATTTTCTAAAGTTGCTTTTGAATGAACCAAGAACTTGTTAAAAGCAAAACTTTTCACGCGTTCTCATTACAATCTAGGTTCGACTTGAAACAAGATTTTTACGAGTCTAAATTTTATTAACTTGATTTTTGGTTTTTTTGGATGAGTTTTCAATTTAATTGTGGGATCAAAAGATTTTAATCCTATGGGTTCACATTAGTCTTTTAAACATTTTGAAAATTAAAACATCATGAACTCATTAAAAAAACATTTTCTTAACCATTAAGTTAGAAAAAAAAAAAAGAACACAAAATCAGTAGATTCCCTCAGTGGGAGAAGTATTTTCATTCATATAATACATTAAATCTACTTTACAATAAAAATAATTTTACAATTAAATATGTTATATCAAGCTATCTTAATTTGTGAATTTACTTTTGTAGGATGTTTTTTTAACTAAATCATTTCTTTAAAACCACAAATATATGCTATAAAATTCCTTTGAGTTTTGATTCTAATCAGAACTTTGAGAATTATTTTTATATAAATTTGAGAGCTTTAAATAAGAGAATAAGATTCGATGTTATATATATTGCTTTACCCATTCTCATATATTGATATTTATAGTAGAAATTGATGGATGGGGAAAATTGAACCACAAAATCTACATGCAGATTACACCACGTCGTAGCTAGAGAAGTTAGAAATGCACTGTAATCCGTGTATTTTGACTTTTTTTTTTTTTTTTAACATTTTCCAGGAGTTTTCTCCACAAATCCGTTTGAATCTCTTGTCACGACGGGTGTATATATATATATATATCATCATGTCACAAAATCTCAGACTCAACACTCAGTCAACTCTACAGTCACCCTCACCCCGCGCCTATTTCAGAATTCAGATTTAAAAATTTAAATGCGTTCCTCGGTCAATTCTGCAGTCACACTCAACCAACAAACTTAAAAATTAAAATGTGTTTATCATATATATATATATATATACGTTTTTAAGATTTATATTGTTCTTATTATGAAACATAGTTTATATATATATATACACACATAATTAATTCATCAATGTATAGACTATTTCAAAATAGCATATCAAAACGGTATGGTTATTAAAATATTTTATTCTATTGCCTCAAACTAAAACGGTCATAGAAACGATATTTATAACTTAATTTGTGTATGCTTTCTTCTCAATTATCTCAGAGTTATCAACCTATGGGTATTTAATTGCACACATATTTAAGAAATTCTCGGTATTAATCTAAGTTAAAACAAAAATATTAATTAATACACATTAGAAGATTGAAAATTTGCAAAACCTCTTATTCATTTCTTCCCCCACAATGCTCAAATTTTAATTTCTAATTGAATTTTTGCGCAAGATTTTATCGTATTATCAAACATACTCCCACTAGAATAAAAGTAGTCTATTAAGCTAGTCACATGCAAAAATAATTCTTTTATAAAAAATTCTTAAAGTTTTGAAAACAGATCTCTAAAATTAGCCTAACAAATATTAGTGATAACATAAGTTCATGCAATTACATGTACTCACACTTAGCCCAAAAGATGTTCCATTATTAACAAAAAAAATGCAATTTAGGCAATTTACAATATAAATGAAATACCAAAATTAATAATAACCACATGCTAAAAGAAATAATGGAATATTAGACAATCATGCCAAAAAAATATTTGAGGAAAAAAAGCATATTCATGTGGCATAATTATTTGATGAATAAATTAAAAAATAAAAAATTCAATAAAGCTCCCGCCCAATCAATTGCCTCTAATGACGAAAATTGAACTTGGATTAGTGGATGGGCTGTATGCCCATTGCCCACTACACTCGGCCATGAACCATATGGCCCAATCACGCACACAGGGAGGCCCTAGCCCACGTCCAAATAATGGGCCCTCTTATTCTGCCAAAAAAATTGATCCAACCATTCAAAACAAATTGAGCCTGGCATTGGGGTTTTTTTTTTTTTTTTTTTTTAGCAAACTAGAATTTTTATTTTATTATTATTATTATTATTATTTGCAAATTGGATCAAATCAGAAAGTTTGTAGGCTGTCCTCCTAGAGTCCTTTGCCTGCTGGGTTGAAGGCCCAGTTATCCAAAATATTTTTTAAACAAGATTAGATTTTGTTTTTAAAACATATTATGGCCCGAGTTTAAATTAATTGAAAAACAGGCCCATCCGTATTGTGCCCAGACCTAATCACCTAAACCCGTTTTGGGCACAAAACATGACCCAAATTCATCATAAAAGTGCACTGTTCATCTCCCCATCTGTTCAGTTACTGTTCGTACACCTAGAAAAACACACAGCAACATACAATCGTTGCCACCCAAGCTTCTGCGCCACTCTTCAAGGTGTCCCCAACATGTAGTAGAGCATAGCAGCATGCAAGCAGAGGTTGCGACACCACCATGGTGCCCAGTGGGTGCCTGGTGCTTTACTCGTAGTAGAGGACCTTGCCTCCGTTGAGCTGTGGGCCACTTGATCTGCTACTAGCAACAGAGCACGCCACACTTCATGGTGCGCGTAGCACAAGTGGCATGTAGCACACTTCATGGTGCACAGAAGCGGCACCCGGTGGTGCGCATCGCACTCGTAATGCATGTTGCATCGTCTGGTGGTGCAAGTTGTTGGAGTATAGCATCCAAGATCGAATAGATGGAATTGAAGTCCAAAGTAGCACGTGTTAAAATGAAAGAAGACGAGAGTTAGTTAGTTAGTTAGTTAGTTTATTCCTTCTTGTACTTATATAAATACAGAGTTCTATTTGTAATTAATTCACTCAGTCAATACATGATATTTTTCTCAGTTTCTAAGTCTCTCTACTTCATCCCGAGTTCCATTTTCTCAATTTCATTTGAAACTTAATATGGTATTAGATTGAGAACAATTTTTACTTCCACAACTTTCACTTCTTGCTACGATTACAAAGTTGTTTGCTCTGAAATCTTTGTAATCTTCAAAAATTTTCTCTTGCATTTCTTGGAAATTCTAGAAATGTGTTCTTTTGATGATGATGTCTCTATTCATTCCTCTCATCTTCATCAAAATTGTAACAGCCCGCTAGAAATTCAATTGTGAAATTTCTATTAACTTTAGAAACCTCGTGAAAACCCCATAAGTTTTCACGAATCCATTAATCGTATAGGTTTTTATCTAACTACATAGTTAGTGTTATTATTTACTATGGTATCAGAAGTGTGTTTTTGATTATTGGAGATAGTTAGAAGTGTCAAAATGTATTATGCTTTGTGCCATTAGACTTGGAGGGTTATTTAAAGTCTTATGGCGCAATAACATTTTTTCATATTTTCGGACAAAACGTCTGTTCAAAACTATAGATATTATTGGATAAAAAGAAATATCTTGAGGTAATTTTCATGAATATTATTGGGTAAAAATATTTTGAGTTGATTTTTATAGATATTATTAGATAAAAATATCTTAAGTTGATTTTTTGTAGATACTATTGGATAGAATATTATAAGATAATCTTTTATAGATATTTTGGGTAGGAGAAAACTACACTCAACTCTCAAATCCAGCCTCATCTCTTCCATATCTCATCCATAAGTATCTCCAGCCACCTCTCCCCACGAAATTATCTTCATTTACACTTTCCATTGAAAGAATATCAAACACTCTCTCTCGGACAACTCTTAGGAGGTCTTTTACACACTCATTTGGAAGCTTTTGTAAGTATTTTATCATAACGTCTCCTTCATATAAGTTGTTCCTTTTTTAGTCTAGTTTACGTGGATATCTTATTTGTCCCATTTGAAGATCATTTGGTCAATAAATATTGTATAAACTATAGAAAGGTCATTCTAGGAGATAAACTGGAGAATATGTTATAGTTTGGAGTTTTTGACCAAGCTAATGGATAGATATTGGTCCGAAATTTTTATGGAGTATTGTTAACATGTGTATATGATTATTGGTTGAGGATTTTTGCATGATTAAAGGTTTTGATGAAAGATTTTCTTAGATTTAGAAACTTAGAAACTGGAAGAGGAAAAACAGTTTCTGTTTTGAGAAAATTTAACTCTTTGGTGGTCTAAACCTATTCCAATGACTTTGATAATTTTATTGGAAGATCCTAAGCATCTTATATACATGTTATATTATTATTTTGAAGATATTTGATGTTAGTTTCAAAGATATGAAATTTTATGCAAAGAGATATTCAGATAAGCCAAAGTGTGGATATTCTTAGCTAAATTTATGTTTTGATTGATTTCTAACCATGTGATCTTGAATTAGAAGCTTATATATATTTTAAGACATATTTTTAAACCATGTGATGGTTTGGTTTGAAGATCATATATTTATAAGTCATAAATCAAGAGATTTATCAAAACTAGTTGAGGAAAAAGTTTCTGTTTTTGGACTAAATGTAAAACCAAAAACTCCAAATGTTATTTTGTGATTTTGGTGACTTTAGTTTGATGATTTAAAGCATGGTTGATGTTAGGATGATATTATGAATATGTTAGAAGTAAGATTTGATTTTTGAAATTCTTGGAGATATTTTGATTTAAGGTCAAAACTTGTGATTCAAGTGCTTGGATCTTTTTACAAAAAAGTTTGGTGTTAATTATTAGATTTTGCTAAATGGATGTTTTAAGTATGGTTTTGAACTTAGGATTGGAAGATGTTTGTTGCAAAATTTTGGTTTAAACATGAGTTTTGAAGTTGGAAGGAATTGCAACAAAAATCAAGGGAAATGGCCTATGGATGTTTCGGCCATAGTGTGTTCTTTATAGTTGTATTTTGTTTTAAATGTTTTTGAGTTGATATTTAAATTTAGGACAAAATTTACATGAGGAATGTAAATTTTAGAAACTTTTGGAATTAGTATGCAAAATCCTTAAGTTATAGGTAAAACGGTCATTTTCCCACATGTAGAGAGTAAAATAAAAATTTTACTCTTTAAGTTAGTATTTTCCATATTTCAAATATTTAGTGATTTAGTTCTAACTTTTAGAATCACTAATTACAGTTCCTCGTGGTCGCACTTGAAGTTTTATAAGAAACGCGGAGATCGAGGTAAGTTAGTTTTTAACTTACTAGCAATCTACTGTGTATGTGTGCTAAGTAAAGGAACTACAATGTATGTATGTGTGTTATCATATATGTCATGCCATGCCAAGTTATCACGTAATTGTCTATTATACAGAATTTATTCTGTCGTCAATTTTTATCTGTTACATAATATATTTTATCATGTATTACTGTACCTTACAAGTATGTCATGCTAAGTATGCCATCTATTACATGTATGTCAAGTCATGTAATATTCACTGTTGCAAGTATGTCATGTTAAATATGTTGTCTATTATATGTTATGCCATGTTACGAAATGTTTCTATCTCAAGTTGGTCATGTATTTCAATTTATGTTCAAGTCACGTTATGTTACGTCAGGGCATGAGTCATTTCGTATTCTAGTCACGTTTCATCTTGATTACTTATGTATGGGGTCACAGCAATTGTGGCGCATACACTATGTGAGACACAGCAATTGTGACACGTAGAATACATGGGGCCACAACAACTGTGGAGTATGTATTTAAGCAGTTAAAAAATAAGTTTCCTTAGAATACATGGGGCCACAACAACTGTGGAGTATGTATTTTTCATGTTAAGTCAAGTTTGTGTAGAATACATGGAGCCACAACAACTGTGGAGTATGTATTTACACGTAGAATACATGGGGCCACAACAACTGTGGAGTATGTATTTTTCATGTTAAGTCAAGTTTCAGATCAAGTTCATGTCAAGTCAAGTTCAGTTCATGTTTCAATTTAAGTTATATCAATTATGCTATGTTGTACGTCAAGTTATGCTTTAATTACTTATGAATTTGATTATGCATTTATGCTTTTACTGTCATCAATGCAACATTAGCTTGTGTGGAAGTTTTTTGTTAACTTACTGAGATTTGTAATCAAATCTCACTTTGGTAGTCCCAACTACCATTCCCCCCAAATGGTAGATCTTGTTACAGGACCTGAAGGAGAATCAGGAGTTGATCAACTAGACACAGTTGACTAAGCGACGGTGCGACGTCAATGTTAATATAGTAGTTAACGTAAATTACTACTTGTACAATGGAGTTGCATCTTTAGTACTTTTTGGATCATAACCATTTTGGACTAGTGTTGTGATCTATTCAATGGGTCTTTATGTATGAAGTATGTTTTAAGCATTTGGGATATTTTCAATTTGGTGCATAGTATTGCTAAAGAAAAAAAAATTATCCGCTGCGAATATTGCATAATGTTATATGCATGTTAGGAACATTGCATCTTATATGTCATGAACGGGGGCAGGTAATCTTGTGTTGTATGTCTCGACGCTTCAAATGTCCGTCCGATCCCAAACGGAATTTGGGGGCGTCACAAAAATCCTTTGGACGATTCTTCTAGTCCATACCTCTTGCATTAACAAGTCCTTTGTTTAGACGAGAGAAAAGTTTCCTTTTACGTGCATGCATGCTCTGCTAGGGTTTACTTCCGTGCAACGCTTATCCTTTGTGGGCAGTGATGAATGGCCCTCCGGTGGCCTCTTTTACCGGTAGGCAGGATCAGAAGAAGATGGCAGGGGCCCCTCTGGTGGGGCTGAAGTGATATACGGGCAAAGCGGAGGTGAGTGAACGAAGGACTTTCGTGGAGGCTCTGCAGCGGCCGATTCCTCCTCCAAAGTTCAAAATTCCTATTTGAAGGCCTGAGATGATTAATGGGGATCTCGGTTTTGTGTTTTCTAATACTGAGATGGAGCGAGCTGTTGAGGATCTAAAGTACGCGTTGGTTTTGAAGTTTCTGAATACGAGACCCTCCATTGATGTGCTGAGAAGCCATATTATCAAATCTTGGGGATTTAGTGAGGTGCCGATGATAAGTTTTATGGATGACGTTCACGTCCTACTACACTTAGCGAATGAAAGGGATTATTTCCATGCCTGGGCTCGTGAAGGATGGGTGGTGGCAGGAGTGCAGTTCCGGTTATTCAGTTGGTCCGTGAGTTTTGATGTGGAAAAAGAACCCTCCATTGCTCCTCAATGGATCTTCCTGCCAGGCCTTCCTTTGCATCTGTATTGGCTAGATTGTCTCCAGAGTTTTGCTACCAGGTTCAGACATTTTTTGGGCACTAATAATGCTACCATATATAGAACTCGAACCACAGGAGCAAGGATGTGCATGGAAGTTGATCTTCGGAAAGAACAGGTTGCTGGTTTCCCTATGATGGTTGGAAAGAATCAGATTTGGGAACCGGTAAGATATGAAAAGCCGGGTTTCTATTGCAATAAATGTTTCTGTCAAGGGCAAACTGCAGTGGTCTGTCAGAATGGTCGATGTCCTGTACGTAAAGTTGGTGTGATCAAACAGGGGAAAGAGGTTGGAAAAATAGGAGTCTCACGGGTTGTGGAAGGAAGTGGGTCAGAAGCTAGTTGAGAACGCGGAAGAGAAGCTGGTTGAGAACGCGGAAGACGAAAGGAAGAAGCCTCCTGAACAGTAGATCATAGATTCGAAGAAGGGGGGAAGTATTCTAGCGGAAGGCAGCGAGATGGATGCAAATGTGAAACAATCGGTCCAGTTGGAAGATGTGGAAGGGGAGGGGGGAGCTGTATCTCCTGCTATTTTGGTGACTAAACCATCTGGTTGTAGCCCAGGTACTACGTTTGTTTCAGTCCTGCATGCAGAACCAGAATTAGAGTGTGTTCCAGATGTAGCAGAAATAAGACCGTGTACAGGGGAGGGGTGCTGTGTGCCGTTAGCTAGTTCGGAGGAATTGATAGAATTGTATGTGGGGAAAATCGTGGATAGTTTTACCACTATAGATGGAACAGCTTCGGCGCAAGTGCATAATAGTGTGGTAGAGGAGGTAGTTGTCCAAGACATTAAACATGAGGAAGAAGTGGAAGGTTCGGGTATGGGGAAAGCTTTGTTATGTACTAACAGGTTTGATGCTTTGTCGAAGAAGGAAAATGTTCTGGTGCGTGATGGCAATAAGGAAAATGTTCTAGTGCGTGTAGCCCAGGACCCCGGTGACTCGCGGATAGGGGAGGGAGTTTCCAATGATGAAAGTAATATTTTCCTAAGGAGATCTAAGAGAGCTAAGGCTCTCCCTCTCAAACTTTTCAATGATTGACAGTATTTTGGTGTGGAATGTCCGAGGTTTGGGCACGTCTAAGAGAAGGTTACGTGGGTTGATATAGAAGAGGAATATTTCGATATTAGCTATTTCTGAGCCGTTTCAAGCAGTGGATAAAATCCAAATGTGGGCGCGTAGTATTGGGTTTCACAAGTCTACTTCGAATGAAGAAGAGGGAGGTAAAATATGGTTTTTTTGGTCAGAGGAGATAGATATGGACTTGGTTGCGGTGTCTAGTCAATCCTTTACGGGTTTGTTCTCTTTCAACAGGGACTCTTTATTGGTTTCTTTTATTTATGCTAAATGTTCTTTAATCAAATGTCGTGAGTTATGGGCCCATCTGAGCAGTATCAATTGTACAGGTATTCCTTGGACTGTTATGGGTGATTTTAATATTATTCGGGATGACTCTGAAAGAAGAGGTGGTAATCCTAAATCTCTGCTGGCTATGAGCGAGTTTAATTTTTGTATTGATAGTTGTGGTATGTTAGATTGGAAGCTCTCTGATAACAATTTTCTTGGTAAACAATTTTCGGTTAGGCCTAAGATTTGATTTTTTGGATTAGATTCATGTTTTATTGATTTTTAGCTATGTGATTTTAAGTTTGATAGTTGTATACTCTTTAGGACAAATTTTTAAACCATGCGATGCTTTATTTTGAAAATTTCATCTTCTTAAGCCATTGATCAATAAATTTATCAAAGCTAGTTAAGAAAAAAAAAAAAGTTTATGTTTTTGGACTAAGTGTAAAATCAAAAACCCCAAGTGTCATTTTGTGATTTTGGTGACTTTAGTTTGATGATCTAAAGCATGGTTGATCTTAAGATAATGTTATGAATATGTTAGAAGTAAGATTTGATATTTTTGGAATTCTTGAAAATGTTTTGATTTAGGATCAGAGCTTGTGATTCAAGTGTTTGGATCTTTTTACAAAAAAAAGTTTGGTGTTAAGTATTAGCTTTTTCTAAATAGATGTTTTAAGTATAGTTTTAAACTTAGGATAGGAAGATCTTTGTTGCAAAATTTTAGTTTAAGCATGAGTTTTGAAGTTGGAAGGAATTGTAACAAAAATCAAGAGAAATGGCCTATAGATGTTTTGGCCATAGTGTGTTTTCCCATAGTTGCAATTTGTTTTAAATTTTTCTAAATTAATATTTGAATTTATGACAAAATTTACATGAGGAATGTAAATTTCGTAAATTTTTATAATTAGGATGTGAAATTCTTACGTTAAGAGTAAAATGGTCATTTTCTCACATATAGAGGGTAAAGTGGTAATTTTATTCTAAGTTGTCTCTTTTACACATTTCTAATTGTTAGTAATTAAATTTCTAATTTTTAGAATATCTTTTTATAGTTCCTCGTGTTTCGCGCTTTATTTTCATAGAACGCGACAAACGAGATAAATTAGCTTCTAACTTACTATCAGTTTACTGTGTATGTATGATGGATAATAGAACTACAATTTATGTATGTCAGTTATCATATATGTCATGCCATGCCACGTCATTACATGTTTATCTATTATGTACGATTTATTTTGTCACGAATATTTATGTAATTCTGTCACGAATATTTATCTATTACATAATCTATTCTGTCACATATTACTATATGTTATAAGTATGCCACATGTTACTTGTACATCATATCATGTAATATTCACCATTGCAAGTATGTCATGTTAAGTAAAGGAGTCAGATCAAGTTTATGTTAAGTCAATTTTTAAATCACATTCATACTAAGTTATTCATGTCAATCATAACCCTAAAATACTAGGATAGGGTAATATCCTAGTGGAACTCCTTTGTTTACGCTGGAGTGTCTAAATAGGTGTGAAATTCCCTAGGTTGACGAAGTACAGTCAATAAGTTGCGAATGAGGCCTAACTAGCTGGTCACCAGAGCGTGTCGGACACTAACGCTGATGGAGCCATGTTTTATTTTATGTATGATCACAGCAAGTGTGGCACAAAAATTTTATGGGGCCACAACAACTGTGGAGCATACACTACGTGAGACACAATAATTGTGACACATAGAATACGTGGGACCACAACAACTATAGAGTATGTATTAATGCACTCACAACTGGTGTAGATACCTGTGTTGTAATGCGGCAATCAGTAGGAACACACGGCTCAAGGGGACCCGTGCAGCACCCATATGGTCACATTATTAATTAAGTCTATTGAACAAGATTTTAAGTTCATGTCAAGAAGTTAAGAATAAGCAATCATGGTTGACCCCATGAGATAAGAATAAGCAATCATGGTGAACCCATGAGATAAGAATAAACAATCATTGTAACCACGTGAGATAAGAATACACAATCATGGTAACCCCATGAAATAAGAATAAGCAATCATGGTAACCCCATGAGATAAGCATAAGTTTCAGATCAAGTTCATATTATGTTATGTTATATTCACATACATGTTATGTTCATGTTCACGTTAAGTTTCAAGTTATGACCTCATGATATAAGAATAAGTTTCAAATCAAGTTCATGTTATGTTATGTTATGTTCACGTATATGTTTCAAGTTCATGTTCATATCATGTGATGTTCACGTCTATGTCATGTTCATGCCCACGTTCACATTATGTTATGTTCATGTTTACATTATGTCTCAATTTTACGTTTATGTCATGTTATCCTCAAGTTTATATTAAATTCAAGTTCATGTTATGTTATGTTCATGTTCACGTTATGTTTCAAGTTCACGTTCATGTCATGGTATATTCACATACATGTTATGTTCAAGTTCACGTTCAAGTTATGTTATGTTCATATTTACATTATGTCTCAAGTTCACATTTATATCATGTTATACTCAGGTTTATGTTAAATTCAAGTTCATGTTTATGTTATGTATGTTCACGTTCATGCTATGATTTAAGTCTATGTTATGTTTTAAGTTCACGTTCATGTTATGTTGCTAGCCCATGTTATATTATAAGTTCAAATTCATATTATGTCAAGTCAAGTTCAGTTCACGTTTCAGTTCAGGTTGTATTGGTTATATCATGCTATATTTCAAGTTATGTTAGCTTACTTACGACTTTAATTATACATTCATGCTTTTACTACCAAACATGCATCATTAACCTGTGTGGAGTTTCTTGTTAACTTACTGAGATTTGTAATCAAATCTCACCGCGGTAGTCCCAACTACCATTCCCTCTGAATGGTAGGCGATGCGTCAGGATCAGAGCAGGGAGCAGACATTGGTAGACTGAAGGAGGTTGACTAGACGCCGCAAACACAACGAGAAACTTACAGCTTCCATAGTTAGTTTTTGAACAGTATTTTGACCTCGTTAATCGAGTTACACGAGTTACTCGATAAATTTCCTCAATAGTGTATTTTGGTAATGTAAATATGGAGTCTGGCCTCTCATGTTTTTGAGATTGCAGTCTTCTGAGACTCATACTGAAATCGTGGATGTTTACTTTTGTTAAATATGCTTAGATTATGATTTAACTATTTGGGATATTATAAGTTTGGTGCATAGTATTGTTAAAAAAAATTATCTACTACGAATATTGCATAATACTAGATGCATGTTAGGAACATTGCATCTTATATGTCATGAACAGGAGCAGGAAACCTTGTGTTGCATATCCCGACGCTTTGGATGTTCGTCTGATTCCAAACGGAATCTGTGGGCATCACACCAACCTTATAATAGAGTGAGTTATAGAAAGGTGTGGTTTGACATTTGGAAGCTGAGTATTTCCCTAGTAGATAAAACATTCATGTGGAGAGCTTGCAGAGAAGTATTCCCACCAATCTAAACTTTTACTAGAAGAAGGATGTGGAAAAGCCTAACTGTCCTACTTGTATAGAGGGGAAGGTGATGGCTTGCAAAATTTCATATTGCAGATTTTACAAGTTCGCTCGAGCGGAGGCTTTTGGCCGCTCGAGCGAATTCAGGCAGATTCAAACGCTCGACTGCCGCTCGACAGGGAGCTCGAGCGGGTTGCTGAAAAACGAAGATCGCTCGAGCAGAGACATTGGCCGCTCGAGCGAAATCAGGCAGAGTCGAACGCTCGATGTGCGCTCGATAGGACGCTCGAGCGAAATCAGGCAGAGTCGAACGCTCGACGAGCGCTCGACACCCCGCTCGAGCGAACATCGTATTTTGACAGATTTTAGGTTTTCCGCCGTGGGACCATATAAAAGGCCATTCTTCACTCTAGAGCCGCGAGTTTTGACTGGAGAACACTCTTTGGGAGAGAAAAACATAGCTAGAGGGATTCAAATCATTTGTTTTGGAGACGGAATTCCAATTTATTGCACGTACGTTGGATTCATACATGAGCACGGACGGGAGAAAGGCGTTGAATCGTTCTCTTGAGCTTTTGACGACCAGTTGAGGCTGCAAGGAGGATTTTTCAGTGTTTATTTTCTTCTTCCCATCTTCTCAGAACAATTATGGTGAATTCGTTTATGTTGAATTCCAATTCTAGTATGAGCTAAATTTTCTTCTTTCTAGGAAAACGATGTAACCTAATTCCGAACTATGCTTGTTTGTCCATGCTAATTTAATGCAATTCTCTCTTTGTTTATCTTATTTATTCTGAGTTTAATGCTTCTAATTAACTGACCATTGATTAGATGATTATTAATCTTGTGATTTGCTATCGAAAGAGGGAATCATAGGGTAGATCTTGGATATTTCAGCATAGGTAAGTATAGAGATCGAAAGACTTGTATGAACCTGTGTAGTAATTAAATCATTGGTCTTATTGCGTTCTTGATTATTTAATTTGCATACTCTTGTGTGAATTGATAAACTAGAATCACTTCCAATTGACTATCGAAAGAGGCTTTTGGATGAATTAGAGATTTGCTAATAGACAAAAGAGGTTTAAGTTAAATTAGCTGGATGAGAAAAGCATAGTGAAGAATTATGGTGAAATCGATTTCCTAGAAGTTTTCTTCCCTATTGAATTTGATCTTTGAAAGTCAGTTTTATTTTCTTTGCTTATTTCTCTTTGAGTTGATCTAAGTTTATTTGCAACTACAAAAACCTTAGCGATTCCCCTAGATAAAATTGAGATTAGTAAAATTTTGGTATTTGGCAAGAGTAAGGTACCAATCCCTGAGGACGATACTCTTCTTATTACTTTACTATAAAACTACGATACTGTGCACTTGCAGTTTTACACCGGTCAAGTTTTTGGGGCCGTTGCCGGGGATTGGTTTATTCTTATTCTTTTCGTCAATATCGATACAAAGTAATCTTGGTTTTAATTTAGAATTTTGTTTTAATTTGTTCTACAGGTGTGTTTCTGACATTGGATGCGCCGTACTAGATCTCGTGACATTATTCCTGTTGATCCGGAGATTGAAAGAACTCTTAGATCACTAAGAAGAAATAAGATACTAGCTATGGCTGAAGAAGATCGTGAGGTACTACCACGCACCTTGAAGGACTATGTACGGCCAGTTGTGAATGGAAATTACTCGAGCATAATGCGCCAGCCAATCAATGCCAACAACTTTGAGCTCAAACCAGCTTTGATTAGCATGGTGCAGCAGGCTCAATTCAGTGGATCACCACTTGATGATCCCAATATTCACCTGGCTATGTTCTTGGAGATTTGTGATACTGTGAAGATTAATGGTGTTACTGAAGACACCATTAGACTGAGATTGTTCCCTTTCTCTTTGAGGGACAAGGCTAGAGGTTGGCTACAATCTCTACAACCGGGAAGCATTGTTAGTTGGCAGGACATGGCTGAGAGGTTTCTTGCTAAATTCTTTCCTCCTGCCAAAACAGCCCAACTCAGGAGTGAGATTGGCCAATTCAAGCAAAATGATTTTGAGTCACTCTATGAAGCATGGGAAAGGTATAAGGACTTGATTCGACGTTGCCCACAACATGGATTGCCAGATTGGTTGCAAGTTCAGATGTTCTATAATGGGTTAAATGGGCAAACTCGAACTATAGTTGATGCTGCTTCTGGTGGAACTTTGATGTCGAAGACAGCTGAAGGTGCTACTGCACTTTTGGAGGAAATGGCCTCAAACAACTATCAGTGGCCAACTGAGAGGACTTTGGCTAAGAAGGTTGCTGGAATTCATGACTTGGAGCCGATAGCAGCTCTTTCCGCTCAAGTAGCTACTCTATCTCATCAGATTTCAGCCTTGACAACACAAAGGATACCACAAAGTACAGAATATGTAGCATCTACAAGTATGATAGTTCCAAGCAATGAGGCGAGTCAAGAACAAGTTCAATATGTCAACAATCGGAACTACAACTATCGTGGTAATCCTATGACAAATTACTATCATCCAGGGCTTAGAAATCATGAGAATTTGTCATATGGAAATACCAAGAATGTGTTGCAACCTCAACATCCTCCAGGATTTGATAGCCAACCAAGCGAGAGGAAGATGTCACTTGAGGATGCCATGGTTTCCTTTGTTCAGGAGACCAATGCAAGGTTTAAAAAGACTGATTCACGGTTGGACAACATTGAGACTCATTGTAGCAATATGGGAGCTGCTATAAAGAATATTGAAGTACAAATTGGGCAACTAGCCACTACCATCAATGCCCAACAAAGAGGAGCTTTTCCCAGCAACACTGAAGTGAATCCAAAGGAACAATGCAAGGCCATCACACTTAGGAGTGGAAAAGAAATAGAGAGGTCACCATTGAAGGAGAGCAAGTCCACCCCTACAGCTGTGAACATTGGCCAAAGCAAGAATAAAGTAGAAGAAGAGGAGATTGTCAATGATACACTAGAGGAGACCGACTTTGCTCCTACAATTTCATTTCCTGACAATCCTCCTATTCTTGCTCCTCCACTTCCTTACCCTCAGCGTTTTCAAAAGCAAAAACTAGATAAGCAATTTTCTAAGTTTTTGGATATTTTTAAGAAAATTCACATTAATATTCCTTTTGCAGATGCCTTGGAACAAATGCCAAATTATGTCAAATTCCTGAAAGACATCATTTCCAAGAAGAGAAGATTGGAAGAGTTTGAAACAGTGAAGCTTTCTGAAGAATGCAGTGCCATTCTTCAAAAGAAATTACCTCAAAAATTGAAAGATCCGGGGAGTTTCACTTTGCCTTGCACTATTGGAAATTCATTTTTTGATAAAGTTTTATGTGATCTTGGTGCTAGCATTAATCTTATGCCACTTTCTGTTTGCAGGAAATTAGGACTTGAAGAGATGAAGACTACAACAATTTCTTTGCAACTAGCGGATCGGTCCATCAAGTATCCACGTGGAATCATAGAAGACGTATTGGTAAAAGTGGATAAATTTATCTTCCCTGCTGATTTTGTGGTGTTAGACATGGAAGAAGATGAAGAAGTCCCACTAATTCTTGGTCGACCATTCTTGGCCACGGGACGAGCTTTGATTGATGTTCAAAAGGGTGAGTTAACATTGAGAGTGAACAAGGAAGAAGTTATGTTCAACATTTACCAAGCCATGAGAATTCCAGAAGAGCCAAGCACTTGTTTTCGGATTGATGACATTAAGCAATGTGAAGAAAAGACCTTTAAAGAAGATGCACCAGCCAATCACCTAGAACGAGCCTTGCAGCAAGATACATCACTTAGCAATGAAGTGGAGAGGAACTGTACTCTTATTCCTCTTAGAGATCCCGATTGAGGAAGATTGAAAAGTCTGGCTGTAGACTTTAAAACAAGCACTTATGGGAGGCAACCCATAGATCTATCTTTATTTCTTTCATTTATTTTATTATCTTTATTTATTTAAGTTTTAATAAATTAATTTTTGATGCAGGTATTTAGCAAGAATAAAGAGCTGGAAAATTTTTAAACCTCGGAAGGTTCACCATGAAACCAGGGAAGTTCCTTTATTTCTTCAATCCTTTTTACTTTTGCATCACAATGAGGACATTGCTTAGTTTAAGTTTGGGGGTGTAAACTCCTATAATCATTTGATCCTCTTGTTTTCTACGTCTTGGGTTGTTGATGGGTTGTTTGAGTCTCTTACCAAGCATGCATTGGAGTAAGATTGAATTCTCTATGACTCTGAAATTTGTGATTGAAGATGGTTTTGAGAAAAATTTTCAAAAATTTCTTTTATGTCAAGTGAAGTTTTGTGGGTACTTTGGTTTAAATCTTTGACCTTGAACACAATTGAGCACATAGTCGTTTTTCTCTTATTCCATTTTGCTTATGAAGAGAAGAAGTTGAATTAATTGAAAGAGGGAGGTTCGATTTTGCTTTGCTCTAGAATCCGTTGATGGGTCCTTGAGGCGAAATCCTAGTTGAGACCAAATATTAGAGAAATGATCTAGGCATTTCTTTGGCATAACCAAAAAGCTTTCCCAGCCGTCCTAAATGTCATGCCATCATTACATGGTGTGTTTCCATAGTCAACCCCCTTGAGCCTTCATGAGCCTTTATTGATTCTTTAAACTACATAAACCATGCCCGCTTTAAGCCTGAAAAACAATGAATCTACCGTTGATAGTTTGAGAAAATACTTTGGTGGAGAGTTACATTTAAAAGAGAAAATTGGTTACATGATGAAAAGTATTATGTTTGCTCTGTTTGATCAAAGAAAAAGAAGAAGAAGAAAGGAAGTGATTGAAAAAAAAAAAAAAAAAAAAGAAGAGGAAAAAGAAAAAGAAAAGAAAAGAAAAGAAAAAGAAGTCGCCAAGTGAAAAGTGAATTACCTCAAATTTTGTTAAGGGAAGTGTTGGTATTACATCAGTGATTACAGCAATAATAATGCCACAAGTATGAGCATATTGCCAAGAAAAAGCTATGATTTGAATCATGTGAGTTTCTCTTTTAATGTTCTTTTCACTAAGTATTTTCCCAGTTTGATTTAATTTCCCAAATCCAGTTCTTTCTTAACCCTCACCCTGTGGCCTATCATTACAACCTTAATAAAGACCTTTTGATCTTTGATTTTGGTGTTGACTACATTAGTGGAGAGGATTTCTGAAAATTGGACTTATGGGGTTAAGTTTTAAGAGAATTCTTCTGATTTTGGTTGTTCTACTTTTATCTAAGTTTGCAGGTGGTTTGAGGTTAAATTGACTATATCACACACACACTCAAGGTCTTAGCTTTAGGCTGAAGTAAACGCCTAACTCTTGCTTGACAAATTGCAAAATTTTTGATTGATTTTCTTGCTATCTTTGATGTTAAAAGAGTAAGATACTAGAGATGAAATCTAAATTCATAAAAGCTTGGTAAGTGATGATACTTCTCTTTGGGGTCGAGTTGATATTGTCTAAACTATCATTTGTTTTTCTTTTTGTTTGAGGACAAACAAAGTTGTAAGTTTGGGGGTATTTGATGGCTTGCAAAATTTCATATTGCAGATTTTACAAGTTCGCTCGAGCGGAGGCTTTTGGCCGCTCGAGCG
This sequence comes from Carya illinoinensis, assembly GCF_018687715.1. NCBI lineage: Eukaryota > Viridiplantae > Streptophyta > Magnoliopsida > Fagales > Juglandaceae > Carya > Carya illinoinensis. The sequence continues at coordinate 20,135,584 of NC_056766.1, read as the reverse complement.
AATTCAGGCAGATTCAAACGCTCGACTGCCGCTCGACAGGGAGCTCGAGCGGGTTGCTGAAAAAAGAAGATCGCTCGAGCAGAGACATTGGCCGCTCGAGCGAAATCAGGCAGAGTCGAACGCTCGATGTGCGCTCGACACCCCGCTCGAGCGAACATCGTATTTTGACAGATTTTAGGTTTTCCGCCGTGGGACCATATAAAAGGCCATTCTTCACTCTAGAGCCGCGAGTTTTGACTGGAGAACACTCTTTGGGAGAGAAAAACATAGCTAGAGGGATTCAAATCATTTGTTTTGGAGACAGAATTCCAATTTATTGCACGTACGTTGGATTCATACATGAGCACGGACGGGAGAAAGGCGTTGAATCGTTCTCTTGAGCTTTTGACGACCAGTTGAGGCTGCAAGGAGGATTTTTCAGTGTTTATTTTCTTCTTCCCATCTTCTCAGAACAATTATGGTGAATTCGTTTATGTTGAATTCCAATTCTAGTATGCTAAATTTTCTTCTTTCTAGGAAAACGATGTAACCTAATTCCGAACTATGCCTGTTTGTCCATGCTAATTTAATGCAATTCTCTCTTTGTTTATCTTATTTATTCTGAGTTTAATGCTTCTAATTAACTGACCATTGATTAGATGATTATTAATCTTGTGATTTGCTATCGAAAGAGGGAATCATAGGGTAGATCTTGGATATTTCAGCATAGGTAAGTATAGAGATCGAAAGACTTGTATGAACCTGTGTAGTAATTAAATCATTGGTCTTATTGCGTTCTTGATTATTTAATTTGCATACTCTTGTGTGAATTGATAAACTAGAATCACTTCCAATTGACTATCGAAAGAGGCTTTTGGATGAATTAGAGATTTGCTAATAGACAAAAGAGGTTTAAGTTAAATTAGCTGGATGAGAAAAGCATAGTGAAGAATTATGGTGAAATCGATTTCCTAGAAGTTTTCTTCCCTATTGAATTTGATCTTTGAAAGCCAGTTTTATTTTCTTTGCTTATTTCTCTTTGAGTTGATCTAAGTTTATTTGTAACTACAAAAACCTTAGCGATTCCTCTAGATAAAATTGAGATTAGTAAAATTTTGGTATTTGGCAAGAGTAAGGTACCAATCCCTGAGGACGATACTCTTCTTATTACTTTACTATAAAACTACGATACTGTGCACTTGCAGTTTTGCACCGGTCAGAAGGAGTCAGTAGTTCATGCATTATGGAGCTGTCATGCAGCTTAGGATATCTGGGGTCAATGTTCCCAAAAGCTGCAAAAAAGTTTTTACTCCAAGTTGTTCTTCATGGAACTGATAGAAGAAATGTTTAATAATGCAAAAAAAGAGATGTTGGAGAAATTTGTTTGGGTCTCTAGAAGAATTTGGCAGAGAAGAAACATTTTTATTTTTCAAAGAGTTTTTCGGGCACCCTAATGTAGTGGTGAAGCAGGCCATAGAAGATTTGCATGAGATGAAGTCTATCCAATCTAAGGTAGTTAAGTAGCCAAGCAATATAAACTTAGTGGATTTAAGGTGGACCTCCTTCCTAAGAATACCTCCAAGATCAATTAGAATGCTGCAGTCTACAAGATTCAATGCAGAGTTGGTATTGGCATCATAGTTTGAGATCAGAATGGATCATTTATTGCATGAGAATGAATCAATCTTTGTTTCCTGATCCTCTATTGGCAAAAGCTATTGGAGCACTCAAAGCTACCAAGTCTGGATTACATCTCAGACTCCATCATATCATATTGTTGGGAGATTCACTATAGGTCATTCAAGCAATCACTAAGAAAGAGGAATCTTGGACTTCTACAAGGATGATAGTTAGTAACATTAAGCAACAAATTCAGCACCATGCTAGGTGGTATGTCCATCATGTGAGAAGAGGCACTAAAGAAGTTGCTCATGTCGTAGCTTAGAATGCCTTCATTATTTCTGATGTGGCAGTGGATATGGAGGATCCTCCTTCATGCATACTATCATTGTTATGACTTTCTTGATGAATGATACAAGTTTCCTTTCAAAAAAACAAAAAAAAAAAAAAAAAACAAAAACAAAAACAAAAAAAATATGGTATCAATTTTATTTTCCTAACTTAAGTAGGGAGGGGTGTAAAGTATCATGAGGATGATGTGGGTTGCAATGCCGGATTAGCTGATTGGCGGTGCACCTATTGATAACCATCCAAAAGAGAAGATTTTTTCTCACTGACCACGGGAAGAGCCATGAATTTCAAGCGTTCGTAATTGAGAAGAGAGTTGACAAAGGAAAACCTTCTTTGTTGCCCCTGAACACAAAAACGAGTTTGAAATCGAAACTATTTCTATCTCATTTAAGGAAGCTATAATCCTTCTAGTTTGTTCAAAATGGATTTGAGAGAAGATATCTTCGTTCGATGACTGAGTACGTGTACTAGATTTGAATTTTTATTCAAATCTCATAAATTTTAATTTCTTTACAAATCACACATACATATATATATATATATATATTCATGTAAGCCTATAGTTATTTTTTTTTTATCCTGTTTATTCTTCTATGCATATGATTTGTAAATCAAAATTTTCTAGTGTTTAGACCAATCCAGCACTGCCGCTTGCTGAATTTGATAATCAATAATCAAGTTTTGGTCATCCATGGACTAGAAGGTAGAAAGGATAGTAAGATGCAACGGTGGGCCAGCTGTAGCAAACAGTGGGATTAGTGAATGGAATACGGGAATGGATTGTCAAGTGAATGTGAGATCTCAAGTACTATCTAAGTGACAGCCGTTAACCAAGGGAAGGGGTCAGAGGCATATCCAAACTAGATGGGAGTGTTAATTTGGACCATCCATTGTGAGAGAGTGGCCATCGTTATTGTCACTATCCACCGCCCCTTTATCACACCCTGTCTAAATAAAACTAGACAAATCTTGTTGGATGTTGACAAATGATTCCCCTCGATCGCGAGGGTGTTTATATTATGAGAAACTCTGGAAAAATAGCAATTGAATACTTTGAATACCTATTCATCATTTTATGGACGTAATGGTTCCCCTTCACAACAATTGAAACTTTATCAATAATTACATCACTTAAGGAAATATAAGCCTTAAAAGAGTACAGTTATTCTATTTTCAAGTCGATGTATATGTAGAACATGCCATCTACATTACTTCATATGATAAAATTTGATTTATAAAATTTAAATTTTAAAATATATCTTCTAAATTAAATTATGTCATGTAAGCATTTTAGTATATTTGTTATCCACACGGACCGACTTATAAATATAATTTTTTAAAAAATAATATTGCCTATTCATTCTGAAGAGGTGTTTTTCACGAGAACTTATCACCATGGGCAAATCCGGTGTGTGATCAGCTATCGTATTCCTTCATGGCATCCTTAGGGCTTGATTGGAAGATTGAATTATTTTATTTCATCTCATTTCAAATATCATTCAAATATAAATATTTTTAAATTTTTAATTTTTAATTTTTTATCTAATTATTATTTAATTATTACAACTTTTCTAAACTTTTAAATAAAATACAAAAAAGAAAATTCAAATTTTTTAATTTTTTAAATAATAATAATAATAAATATTATTATAACAATATTTTAATTTTATAATATTTTTATAATATTTTTATTCAACTTTTTCTCTTTTATTTCCTAAAATCTCATAAAACCTCATAAGTTAAACCTTTTCACTACTATTTATAATTAACTATTTCACTACTATTTACAAATTTCTAATATAATCTGATTTCTCAAGCATATATTTAGATGCAGTTTGGATAATGAGATAAAATAAGATAGTTTTAAATAAAAATTAAAAGTTGAATACAATATTATTAATTTAATATTATGATTATTTTGAGATTTAAAAAGTTTGAATGATTTATTATATTTTATGTAAAAATTTAAAAAAATTATAAAAAAAATAGATAAAATGAGATATTTTTACTATTCAAACTACGCTTAATTATCCATTTCACCAAGCAACAAAGACAACTTACCACCAGTTTAGGAGAGGTTTGGGGATAGAGATGAGAATTTTAAGTTTAAGATAAGAGCTTAAAATATTATTTTTAATATTATTATTATTTTGAGATTTAAAAAAATTGTATTGAGATTTGAAAAAATTAAATTATTTATTATATTTTATGTGAGAATTTAAGAAAATTAATTATAATAATAAAATGAAAATTTTAAATTTAAATTATGATTTTTTTGCCCTCAAACCTGTCCTTTGAAGATATATTGAAATAATGATTTGTAGCCCGTAGGTGCAGCCGTGCAAGAAATCGAAATTGACATAAAAGAGAAAAAATCGTGCATGTGAAGATATATTGAAATTAAGCAATGGGCCCGACTAGATCGTATTTATGAGATATTTTTTCTGGTTATCATTTCAACATCTTCTATTATAATATTAAATAATTAAAAATATTTATAGTTGGATTATTTTTATTTCAGTTATTAGATGTAAAATAAAAAAAAAAATTAAGGAATAATAATTAAAAAAACTGATTAATATAATTTTTTATTATTTATTTATGATGTGACTGATACCGGCTTCGTTAGTATCTTCCCATTCTGAAATCTCTTCCCACCAAAGATGGAAAAAGTGGAGCCTACTACATAGGATCCTTCAAATTCAAACAAAAGAGAGAATTTTCAATGCGAGTTGGACATGGCAAATGGAAGATTGGACACGTGTAACACATAGACATACTTATCCACTTTTACGCAACCTATAGGTATCAAGTGGGACCATAACTGAAAGGTTGACTGTCTGTTGTGACCTGAAGAATCCCGCCCACTGTTTCCCAACTACCATTTTCGAACGTGGGTGCAAAGGAAACATGAAGAATTAGAACCGATGTGCAAATAAAATAACACCCAAGTATACTCGACCCACTTCAACTATAAACAGAGGTGACATAGATATTTTGAGTTCTGCACCATCTTTCTGTGTCTGTGACCTAAATCTAAGTTCATGGCTAAGGTAGTAAGAGGAGGAGGAGCAGAAAAGAAGATTATGGTGGCCATTGATGAGAGCGAGAACAGCCACTATGCTCTCGTTTGGGCACTCGATTATCTCAAAGAATCGATAAAGAACTCGCCGCTTGTGATCTTCATGGCTCAACCTCCGACCAAAAGTAATTACACCTTCGCCGCGCCTCTCGGTTCTGCTCGCTTGTACTGCCCAGTTTCAGCCAGTTAAGTTGTTCGGTTTCTTTGGCTCTCTATTTTTTCTTTGTTGTTCGTTTTATTCGCGAAGAGGATAAATAATGTTAAAGGGCTTTAGATTTTGGATTATTTTCCATTCGACGTGTTTCCATCTGAATTTTAACGGCACAAAGAAAATTGATTCCGGTTTTGTTTAGTGCAACGACCTTCAAAATTAAATAAAGTGAATATTCTTCCCCTTACTCTTTCTCTTTATATTTTAATGATGAAAATCGCCACAAAATTTGTTAGAGTGGAGAGAGACCAGAAAACCTTTAAATTACTGGACAAAGTAACCATAACCATTAAAGGGGTCGTTTAGCCCAACTCAATGACAAATACTATTTAGTGCATGCTCATAGTAGTTGGCTCATTTGTCTGCATTCTTCCCCTTGCACTTCTTTCAATTCTTCTTCATGCTCGCAGGAGTGATAAAATGATTAGAAGGTTTATTATTCAAGATGTTGGAGTATCTTTTAACAGATTATGTATGCTTGTGCATCACAGCTCCAGACTTTGTTACCTCTGACAAAGAAAATAAAAAGAAGCTTACCTTGGCTTTTCTGGAGAAAGCTAAGGAGATATGCTCTAGTCGTGGGGTTAGTCAACGAAATTCATTCTTTTATTCTTTTTCACAAGTGTTAGATTCTTTTTAAAGAGGTTACAGCCCCATCATCTTATTTATACCTGACTTGTGACGGAGGAATACTGTGGTAGCATTCTAAACACCTTGACGGATAAGGCACAGTATCAAGTTCTTGTAGACTTTACCCGGGCAGAAGTGTAATGATAACTGTGCTTGTCGATGGCTCTTTAACTACACTTTTTTTTTCTTACAGAAGTTTGTCATATACTTTGTCAAATGCATATCAACTGCCTTCTTGAATGTTCATCATATACGAAATAGTACTGACTCCTATCTTATGAGCAGGGTTACCGGTTTTCATTTTTGATTGAAAAACAGTCCCCACTAATCTCAGTTTGTTCTTTCCCATCTGCTTCCCTGTGGTTCTAGGATGGCTAGACTTTTGGAGTATTTGTAATATTTGCAACTTAAGGAGACTTTGGATGAGCATCAATGGCTAAGATTAGAAGGACACGTGGAGTCAAGAATTAATCATGTAAAGTCCCTAAGAGCCTAGCGTTAAATGCTTCTATTAATGGTTTAGTGTAAAGTTGAACCCCAAGATTTTTCATCCTTTGAAATTTTAATTAAAAGCTTTGTTGTTGTTGGATATTTCCTCTAGTGCCTACTATTGCATTTATCGACCATAAAGTTTCTTTTGTTTTTAATTGTTTGGAAAACTTTATCGACCTGAAAGGTAATATCCCTTTTCTACATCAAGTATTCATTTGGTAACAAAATAGTTGAGTGTTCTAAAACAAAAGGTGTTCTAAGTGTGTTGTTGTCACTGAGTTCTGGGTCTAGTGTTCTCGAGTGTTCTGTTGTAACCTGCATCAGATGCTATAAAATATTAAGTCTTCAGAACCTTTGAGTCTATACACAATCTTGTAAGAATCATTTTTGTTGTTCTACTTGGTCTTCTGGAGGGAGAATACATATACAGCGCAGTTTCCGTGCCATGCATATGTTCTGGCTTATCATTTTCTTGGCATTAGAACATCCATTTGGCCCTCCTTTGGCTAGAGAAGCCTAATTCAACATTTATGTGTCATTTTAACAACTTGGTGAAATAAATATTTTTTATCAATAATGAATAAGTGCATCTACAAGTGAATTTATATGATATTCTTCAATGATGTCCATGCTCGAGAGCGAATCTTCAGATATAAATATATGCAATGTCAGATTACTTCCTCCTTCGGACCACACCCACGTGTGAGAGATTTGGGGCTTTTTTTTTTATGTTGTTTTCACAGGTAAATGCAGAGATAGCTACGGAGGTAGGGCATCCTAGGACAGCCATATGTGATGCAGTTCAAAAGTTCAACATCAAATTACTTATTTTGGGTGAGCATGTCCTTGGAAAAATCGAAAGGTCAGTTTTACTGTAATCTTAATTTTGATGTGTGTTGTATATGCAGTGAAAATGAAACTCCAAGTTTGAAAACCCATGATGTACTTGAGTAGAAATAAACCCAAAATTGAGGGATCGTTAGCTTCCAAGGTTAAGATCCTGTAAAACATATCAAATCCAGGCAAACACATGCTCTCACTAACACTCCAAGGTTAAGATCCTGAAAAACATATCAAACGCATGAAAACACACTCCCTCACTAACACTGAATTAATTTATCAATATGTATTTAATGTTGTAATGATTTTGTCAAGGAACTGCTGAATTATAAAGCTGGATGGATATTGTTTTTCCTCATTTCACTTGATAGAGGACAACTCTTTTCCTTGAAATGAACTGCTCACTCTTGAAAGTATCTTTTAGTCACTTAATTGCAATAAATATGTTACATTGTTGCCTGATCCTAGTTAATGTCTATTAAGTAGAACCTAGACCTACAGAAAGAGGCCAAAAGACTAGTTTACATGCAAATGCAAGTTCACTTTTCACGCTTTTTTCATTGGTTTAAAATGCAACTGGCTGTTGGGATTACCAATTCACAGGTTCTGCAACTTCGTTTCTTTATTTTTGCTTCTTGTACACATGGGAATTGGTTAGAGCTCTACTACATTCTTTGGGAAATCAGGCACTGATACCATTGTGTTGATTCAGGGCTCTTATAGGGAGTGTGAGCAGCTACTGTGTTCAGAATGCAAAGTGCCCTGTCCTTGTTGTGAAGAAACCCTTAGCAGCAAATTAAACTTTCTACACTTCCAACTACCAGTTGTTTTATGACACAGTTTGTTGCAATCCTAGTTGATACGATTTGAATGTAAATAAACTACAGAATCGAAGATTTTCTGACGTGTGGATATTGACTCTAATGTTTTGTAAACACATTGAAAGGTGATGTAATTGAAAATTTTAGATCTTCCTGTGGAACACTAGATAGTGTAACCTGTAAGTATCTGCTTAGAATTGCTTGTGGAAAAGCTGTAGCTTCACTGGAAAAAGAGTGCTAGAAGAAGAATTATAATTTATTCATTCAAAAGCAATAGCTAGAACCTTGCCTTTTGTTGATACTGATGGGCAGCCGCCATGGTCTAAAGCATCAGCCATGATCAATATTTTTTTTATTGGCAATGGGTGTCTGAGATGAATTCTTGACTAATCAGGAGGTGCAAGGTCTTTGGCCAAAAGTTCCTGTAGGTTGAGCTTTTATACTTCCTATCGAGGTGGGGCCCATTTCTTGTGTCAAGGGCGTCTGTCTCCCACTAAAGGTTCCACCCCATAACTTTAATGTGGCGTGGCTGTCTTAGGTTATGTCCCCTGTGGCAGGTGGGTGAGTGTGGCCACTACTTGGGAATTCTGTTAGGAATAGTGACTCCTGCCTGATTCTCCAGTTTGCACTCCTTACCTATACATTTAATGTAGCGTGGCGTTCTTGCATGCCATATGGACAAGGTTGTGTCAGAGCAGATGTTGTCCTATCTCCCAAGTTGATCTTTTTCACTTATGGGCTCTGGACCCTCTTCCTTCTTTATTGCTTAGTGGGACATTTACATCTTGGCCATTGGGCTTCCGAGACCTAGTTGAGGCCCGATCTAGTGGGAGTTGAAAATATCCATTTTAGTTACCCTGCAAATTTCTAATACACATGTAGGGTGGGAATCTTCTCTTCTCCATTTTCTTTGTTTTCTTTTCTTCTCTCTCTCTCTCTCTCTCTCTCTCTCTCTCTCTCTCTCTCTCTCTCTCTCTCTCTCTCTCTCTCTCTCTCTCTCTCCTCTTTTTACCCAACAATGCTTTAGTAATTCGTAATGCTCAATGGATCAGTTGCCCATTGTGCATACCCGTTCACTTCCTCACATCTAGGATTGCATGTGGACGTAGCTCAATCCCATGCTCCTATCATTTCCCCTTCAATGATACTTGTCACTTTACCACTTGGGATAATCTAATTGTTGCAGCCTTCTATTTAAACCCGCATCTTGTCCTCCTCTTTCTCCCTTCCGTCGCACTCTTCTCATCCTTGCTATTGTCTTCAAGAGTACCTAGCTCTTCATTCTCCCAACTTCCTTCATCTTTTGATAATTCCTAATAGGGGTGCTACCTGCACCATACGGTGCGGGGTAGCCCCCTCCCCGCACCCCGCCCCGCACCATGCGGGGGTGGGATTTTCCTCCCCGCCACCCGCCCCCGCATCCCCAGGGCGGGGTACCCCGCCCCGCTAGGCGGGGTGCGGGGCGGATACCCAATCCGCCCCGCCTTATTTTCACTTAAAATATTAACTATATTTTATTATTTTAAAAAATTATTTTTAGATCTAAAGGTGATAAAAAATATATTTTTAGATCTAAATTGTAAATTTAAATTTTGTAAATATGACTATAATTTAAAATTGATGTAATTTTTAAATTTATTAATGCATATTTTGTGTAAGTTGTAGTATAGTAGTTTTTAAACTATATAGTTTTTAAATTTGCTAATGCATAATTTGTGAACAAGTCTAACAAATTATAATATATATATTTATATATACACAATTTGTAAAATATAAATATATATTTATATATATAAACATATATTTATGTTTTTGTATATATAAATATTTATGTTTATATATATAATATATATATATATAGGTGAGGGCGGGGCGGGGGAAATGCGGGGCGGGGTTGGGCCCTCCCCGCCCCCCGCCCCCGCTAGGGGGACTAGATGCGGGGCGGGGGCCCCCGCCCCGGCCCATGCGGGGCGGTGTACCCCGCCCCGTCGTGCGGGGGCGGGGCGAACGGGGGCGGGGTAGCGAGGTGCGGGGCCCCGCTGCCCACCCCTAATTCCTAACCTTTCCTCTTCTTGTCTTCAATGAAGCCCAAGAACAGATCTCATTTCTCATCCCAGGATTCACATTCGTCCCATCTTGAGGGGTCCCATAGGGTCTAGATCCTCTCAAGGTCTAAAGCAGTTCCAATGAATGTGAAAAGTTTGCAACATGCATGGTTGTATATTTGCATATATATAGAATTTATAGAAATCATGGATAACTATGTTGTTAGCTATTTGAGAAGTATACATGGAATGTATTGCTAGACTATCAGATATGTAATGGATATGTACAGCAAGAATCATGCAAAAAATAGAGGAGAAACATAGGGTGACGGGAGCAATTCATAGAGATTCATGGGGATTGTCTCTTTATCCCCCTCAAGCTTGAGGTGGGATAGGACCAACACAGAGCTTGCTCTGATTGGATTCAAACTGGGGACTACAGAGTGGCTTGGTGAAGATGTCAGCTACTTGATCATGCCTTGAAACATGCTTAAAATTAATTAGATCTCAAGCAACCTGTTCTCATACAAAATGGACATCGATCTCAATGTACTTGGTGCGGTGATGAAAAACTGGATTTTTGGCCATGCTTAAGGGACTGATGTTATTAGAATGTAATGAAGGAGAGGGAAGCTCATAACCGATGGTCTTAAGCAAGTTTATATACCACATGAGTTCAGCTATTGTTGATTCTAAAGCTTGGTATTCCGCTTTGGCTGTAGAATGAGCAACTGCAGCTTGTTTCTTTGCACCTCAAGATAGCAAGTTAGTTCCCATATAAATAGCAAAGGTAGTGGTGGAGTGTCTGTCGCCTCTTGAATCCGCTTAGTTGGCAAGAAGCCATGAAGTGTTGAGATGGGAGCCCTTGTGAAATGAAGGCCTAGATTTATGGTGCCCTTGAGGTATCGAAAAATTCTTTTAATAGTAAGAAGATGAGGAGCCCATGGAGTTTGCATAAACTGACATATGAAGTTTATACAACATAAGCAATGTTGGGCCTTGTGAATGTAATGTTCCAATCATTTGTCGATAGTGAGTTGGATTGTACAAGTTTTGGCCTTCATTAGCTGAAGCAAGAACATTCAAAATGTCACGAGCCATTTAAGTAAGATCAAGATTCAAGATTATGAAATTCATTTTCTTTCCAAAATGCAAGAATATCAAGGTCTACAATTCTATCCACCCTAGGTTCATCCAAATAGAGCTCCAATTGACTCTTTTATACGTGGGCAACAAGATCACCAATTTGAAATAAATCAGATTTTTATGCACAAAACCAAAAAAATAAAAACTTTCAAGCTAGCATGATATAAAACAACAACACCACACATAATTGATTAAATAATAAAAATATTGTTTTACCTTCATTATCTATAATAATAAAAATATTATTTTATCTTCATTATCTAGTCAGTCTCTCTACTATAGTTTTGAATTCTATTACGTCCTAACAAAAATTTTTTGTTCTAATGGATTACCTTGTATCCTAATTCTATTTCGTTCCAAATTCTAATGCGTTCTGCCAATTCTAAACTACATTCCATTCCAGGCAATTTTATTAACAATTTTGCAATTTTTTTTGAGTTTGGATGGCATTTTTGTAAATTTAAATCCAGATAGCAATCGTGTAATTTTAAAATCTAAAAGCAATTTATATAATTTAATTTTTTTTGTAACTTTAAATATTCTCTCTCTCTCTCTCTCTCTCTCTCTCTCTCTCTCACTTAATAAATCTCATCATTTTTAATAATTCTTCTACTCGTTTTTTTTTTTCTTGTCCCTCAACTCATGTTTGTGTTTTTTTAATATTATCTTTTGACACAAATATCTCTACCTTTTTTTCAAAGTTTTCAACGTATATTCATTTTAGAAATCTTCAATTTTTTCAAACAAAAATGCATATATGATATACACTTACATATATATGTATTTCTTTTATTAATTATATATATAATATATAACTAAGCCCAAGACGGTATGGTACACCGAAACGCATCGATACCGAAATATTCTATTCTAATACTTAAATCAGGATGATCACTAGAATGGAATTTTAAACATTGCTCTCTGCTGAAAGATCTTAATTGAACTTCTTGTGCAAGTCCGCAAGCATTACTTTCAAAAGTTCTGGATGAACTTGTAGAAGCACCGAAACTATATTCCGTGAAACGAGATGCCAATTTTGGATGAACATGTGAATGCTCTCCGTAACTATTTCTAGGAAGCATCTTATAAGAATACTCTACAAATTGAAACTTGTATTCAGGATCCAATATAACTATTATAACTAGCATCACATTCAATTTTGACGAATATATTTCAAATTTAGTAAGCATTTGATAAGAAACTTTTTTCATGTAGTCATCTTCACTCTCACATTATTTCTATAATGTCAAATAAATCATAAAAATTGCTGGAAAATAAAAATTGGCCCCGGTATTTAGTTGTAGGATAATCACAAGTGGCATGATGAAAAATAGCCAAGAAAGTGCTAATATTTTCCACCTTCAACCAGTTTTTTTTTCCTCTTTCTATTCTAATCAAGCTTGCATACTATTATATATGAAGGAAAGTACAAATATTAGGGTGGGTCCTTTCCACTGTCAAGAAACAAAGAACATCTAGAAAGAAGATCAAAGGGTATGAAACCAAAAACAAGGTTGGTTGTTGCCCATTGCGCCACTTGGTGCGCACATAGATTTGTAGATTAATGAATTTTGGCTAGTTTCCAATGCCAATATGAAAGAAAGGAATGCTGAATATCTTCCACTATGGGGGTTAGTTGCCATTTTGGTGAGGAATCAGTGCTTTAGATTGCTTCAATAACTAGTTGAAAGTCACCTTCAAGGATAGCCCATTCTTGTTGATGGTGAGAAGCCATTCTAGTTACTTGTAGAGTTGCCATAACTTCTACCACAAGAGGATTCGAAGAAAGAATTTTTTTTGTTTATATTTATAGAACTTTCCCATTGTGATCTATGCAAACCTTTGAAGCGACTGAGGAGAAGTCTCTAAGTACTGCATCAAAAGAAAAACTTTGATAATTGGTGTGAGGGGTCTTCCAAATTTTGGTCTGTTTTTTTGCTTTCCATTCCATGCTTCTTTGTAGACTTGATAGATTTTGCTCAGTTGGAGTTTTGCCACTTCAATCTAGAAAGGCACTTGGTTATGGACAATATCGTTTCTTTGCTTCCAAATGAAGTCCATGATGATAACTACAAATAATTGAAAATTGTGCTTTTCTATTTCCTGCGGTCCTAGCTCTTTCCCTAAAAATAAAATCATTCCTATCCAGTTGATTAAGGACTGAACTCGTAAGTTTCCCAAATTTAGTGGCCATAGGCTTTGATTCCATAAGATTCTGACTATTGGGCATTTTAAGAAGAGATGAAGTGTAGTTTGCTTCTAGATTACAGAAGGGACATTCTCTTGTATTCCTCCTGAAATGACTTCACTAACTTTTGACTTGGTAGGTAAAATATTACAAAGGGATTTGCAAAGCAGCAATTTAGGTCTATCATGAATCTTCAGTTTCCAAATGAGTTTGAAAAAGTTTGGCTCATCGTCTATTGGACCGCCTCTTGATTGTTGATCACCATCTTGAAAGCAGTTCTGACTGAGAACTTGCCATTGTGGTTCGGGTTCCAGACTATTTTATCCTAGCTTTGAGAGGTAGATGATAGTGATCTTTTCTGAATTTCTGTTATACTGTCTGTATCAAACAGTCCTTGTATTTTTTGAATATTCCAAACTTTTGGGGCATTTGTGATGATGTCTTAGACTTTTAAGTTGAGATGTATCTGATCCATTCCTTGAGCAGGCATAGGCTTGAAATTGCTTATTGTAGGGATCCATGGTTCCGACCATACATTGACCGAGCTTCCATTGTGTATTTGATAGCATCTTCCCTTTTTCAGTATTTCTCTTGTATGTAATATCCATTTCCATAAGTTAGAATCAGACCATTTCGGTGTTGCATGCCAAAACTTAGAACTTTTTAGATACTTTGCAGTCAAAGTTGTGTGCCAGAGACCATTTTGTCTTTCACCCATCTCCCAACCCATTTTTACTAGTAATGCTTGATTCATATTAATATCTATTTGAGTCCAGGACCTCAAAATATTTTTTGCTGGCATATTGATTTCCATGATTTGAGGGTCAGATTGTGACTTTTGTTTTTTGGAAATCCCCATAAAAAATTCCTGAATTTTGTATCAAGAGCCTTGCAGACTATTTTTGGAAGTTCGAAAGAAGACATAAAGTAGGTGGGGATGGTGCTCGCTACCGTTCTGATCAACATTGTTCTGCCAATTTGGGAGAGCAGTTTATGTTTCCAATCTTCTAGTTTCTTTTCCACCTTGTTTAGCAATTCTTGGTAATTTGCCCTTTTATTTCTGCTGAAAGTGGTTGGGAGACCCAGATATTTCATTCTTGCTGATGAGGCTTTGTATGGCAGATATTGACTGATTGTTGATTTGATGACTTGATTTGTGTTCCTAGTGATAAAGATGGAAGACTTGCTCATATTGACTTTTCGCCCCAACCATTGTTGAAATTTTTCTAATCTCTCAGATATGATTTTGCATTATTTTCAGTTGCTTTTGCAAAGATAATTGTGTCATCTACAAAGAGTAGATGAGAGACTGGTGGATTATCTCTGCTAATTTTTACTCCTTCCATATTGCCCTATGCTTCAGCTTTTAGCAGAATCCTTGAAAGTGCCTTTGTTACCAATATAAAAAGGAATTGTGATGTTGGATCGCCTTGCCTAAGACCTCGTTGTACATCAAAGAACCCCTTTGGTGAGCCATTTATCATAATGGAGAATGTTGTCGTCGTGATGCATTCTTTGATCAGATTAATTCAGACTTGACTATAGCCCAACAACTTCATTACTGTAAAAAGAAATTATCATTCTACTAGATCAAAAGCCTTTTCCATATCTAATTTTATGGCCATCAAACCTTTTTTTCCCGTCTTTTTTTTTTAGACTATGAAAGAGCTCATGCGCAATAATTGCATTTTCTTTGATGTTGCGGCTGGGGACAAAAGCTATTTATAATGGGGAAATGATTCTATTTAATGTGGCTTTGAATTGATTGGCCATGATTTTGGTGATGGTTTTGTAAATGACGTTGGTAAGGCTTATTGGGCGATATTGGCTCGGGTTGTTTGGGCTTTGGGTTTTTGGGATAAGAGCTATGTTGGTGTGGTTTATCTGCTTTAGTAGTTTTCCACTTCTAAAGAAGTTCTTGACTGCATCAATCACATGTTTTTTTAAGCTATGCCAATAATGTATAAAAAAAAGTGCTCTCATCCCATCTGGGCCAGGCTCTTTGTGGTTCGAGATTTGCTTTAATGCTTTGAATATTTCTTCCTCTTGTGGCATTGCTTGGAGTATTTCATTTTCTTGGTCTGTTATTTGGCTCTCATAAAGATTGTCCAAGTGTTCCGGCAATCTCGGATTTGAAGAAGTATATATGGATCTAAAGTGATTTATGAAAATAGACTCAATTGTAATTGGGTCCATAGACTAGTTACCTGGGCTCATCTCGATGGAGTCATTTGAATTTCTTCTTCTTCATATTGTTGTTGAGAGGTGGAAGAATTTGGTGTTGAAATTTGTTGTGGTGAGCCATGTGATTCTTGATTTTTGTCACCAAAGGGTTTCTTCATGTTTTCTCTACTTATTGGGATTATATTGCAATTGTCTCTTTTTCCTGGTTGAAGACATCCATTGGGCTGCTTTGGATTTGTAACAGCTCTGCTTCCAGTTTTTCAATGTCGTGCTGGATTCTTTCAAAGTGATTATTCTATATTTTCAATGTTGCTTTGATTTTTTTTTTTTTTAATAGAGAATATAGGTAGGGTTACCCTGAAAACTACTAATCCAAGCTTGTTTGACAATGTTTTGGTTGAGAGGTTCACGTACCCAAAATGCTTCAAACTTGAAAGATGATGCTTGTCTTGTATTATTAAATGTGTAGAGTATTAGTGGGTGATGATCCGAAGCTGAAGATGCTAAGTGCAGTAACATGGCATCTGGAAATTGCATTCTCCATTCATTGTTAACTATCACTCTATCCAGTCTTTCTCTAATTAAAGCTGGCCCATGCCTATTATTGGACCACGTGAATTTTGGGCCTAAGTACCCTATATCAATGAGTCCATGCCCATTCATAAATGCATTTAAGCTTTTGTTTTGATTTTTAGAAAAAGGTTGCCCTCCATATTTATCACTCTAATTGATTACATTGTTGAAATCCCCCATACAAATCCAAGGGCCTCGGAATGCTTGTTGTACTAAATCCAAATGACTCCAAAATTCTACTTTTTGATTCCAATGGGTTGGAGCATACACAAAAGTAGTAAGCCAAGGATGGTGAGGAAGATCAGAATATACCAAAATAGTTACTACATTCATATTCACATTAACCGGTTCTATTTCTACACTCGGTCTCCACATTAGTAATAGGCACCCTTCTTGACAAGAAGCAGGAAATTGCACAAAATTATGAAAACCTAAACTATGTACAATAGGTACGGTACAGTCTTCCATCACCAAGGTTTCTGACAGAAAAACTACATCTAGGTTATATTTTTTAATATTAGCCCTTAGATTTATGATTGCTTTGGGTCAAGCTAGGCCCTTACAATTCCAAGCTAATGTTCTTATTTTGAAGGGCGAGGCATGTTGAAACTTGCCTCTTTAGCTTGTTTGGATTTCCCGAGGGAGGTTGGATTCGGCTTACTATACGGATTCATTCGGGTCTTGCCTTTGAATTTTTTTTTCCCCTGTGGCTTGACTGAATGTCCAATAGAGTATAGGCCAAAGTAGAATCATCCATAATCTACTTGTCTGTCATCTCTATTTCTTTGGATTGTTTCTCAACCTTTACTGTCACTTGTTGCTTCTTCTTCAATGTTGGGGTTCCTCAATTACAGATTCCATGGGCCTCTTTTTTGTTGAAATTTTTGCTGTTGAATGAGTGAGGGAGAGCTGAGTTTGTTGGTTGATGGTTGGGTGGATTTCAAGTGGTGGATTAATGGGCAATGGCTGGTTTGGTTCTATAGATGGGTGGGGGATTTCGACCATTAGAGATGTTTGCTAGGTGGTTTTTGTGTCGATGGTTATGGTGGGTTTGTGCACTGGTGTGAAGGGTGGTGTATTGAAGGTGAATGAAGAAGTTGGTAGTGATTCTTGCAAGGTGGATGTTACATTATGTGAGATGGATTGAGTGGCATTAGTGTGTTGAAATGGAGTGAAAGTTTGAGAGGACTTGGGTTCAGTCAAGGGTGGGGGGTAATTGAAGGTAGGCGGTTTTAGTTTAAAAGGGATGGGGTTAAATTCACTTAAGAGGACTTTGGGTCTCACCGAAATTCTCTTGGTTCTAGGATGAAAAGGATGGAGAGGGGCAACGGCTTGGGTTTTCTAGCTGCAGGCTATTAGATAGGTTAAAGTGTGTGTGAGGAAGGGCTTAGTAAGTTATGGGTTGTGGAGTGAAAAAGGCTAAAGGGACTTGATGGGGTTGGGATTGGAGATTGGGCCCATAAGCTTTTGGTATCAATATTTAGTGGCCTTTGACACTTTGTGAGATGAAATCATTAAGATAAAAAGAAGGCTGACCTTGCTTGGCTGAGTAGAGATCAAAATTGAGAGTGGGCCCTTGCTTTGTCCTTTGCTCTTTATATTCTCTCGTGGCTTGGTAAATTTTCCTCCATTGCGTCCTGCAAGATGTGTATTGCCGAGAAGCTCTAATGCTTGATGGGAAGTTTGATGCTTGTGAATTTATTGCAACCGTTTTCCCATGAATTATTCTTTCCGGATCAGAGATTGAGCAGAGGGAGTTACTTCCTTAAGTTTGGTGCGGCTGGCTTTTGATGGAGTTATTAAGAAAAGTGTAAGCATTAAAGTGGGTTGTTGATGGAGGTAAAGACCCTTGAGTACTATAGGTAAACAGTGACGATCCTTGTTCGAATGGAGGTTGATCGGGAAGTGCGAAATTGCCTTGTGATGATGCCATTGGTGGAAAAAATTGATGGAAGATCGGCAAGTTTTCCTCAGGTTCTTCTAGGTTTTTACTGGTATGTTCACCTGGGTTTGAGAATCTTAACTTGTAACTTTTCTTTTTTGCTTCATTGTAGCTTAGGAGCTCTTTTCCTTTCTGAGTGTTGGCTTGTGGCTCTGTGTCTTTTCTTGCTTCCATTGTTGACCTCTCGCCATATTCTTTGTGACGCTCCTAACTCCCACGTATAGACACGTGAAAATTGAGGTGCCAGTATAATTATAACATAAAATATCATGCTCTTAGTGTGCACTCTGATAATTCACCAAAATGCAAAAAGACTAAGTCCTCATAAATTAACACCATTGAGTACAAGCTAGCTCAACACTTATAAACAAGAAAATCCTTTACCACATTTCGATAGAAAATAATATACCTCAAAAAATCACGAATTATCACTCATATTCCTCAATTAGCCTTCGCTACCTTAATAAGAATCAATATTCTGCAAAATCTTCATGATCATTGACAGAAACCAAAACCAATCTACCTCAATATCCCAAGTTGAAAAAAAGTAACGTCATCTCAGAAATTACACATGCCTCATCTAAGACAAAGAACAACCCTAAAAGACTTGAATCCATCCAGGCCAACCAATAAGAGCCCTATAAACTTCTACCCAACAACCTATACTTAAAAGCTCATTACCTCAATTCTGAATACCATCTAATTTGGAGATGACTAAACTCAATACCAACCACCATTTGAATTTACCAAAACATTATTGAAACCTTCTTGGTAACTCTCTCACCTACTCCTACTCTTATAAGCTCTAGTATTAGCACGACTAGTTCCTCAATAGCATATCGCGATTAAACCTTAAAGCAAGTCGTGTTATTCAAATCTCTAATCTATCAAAACTATTGCACAACACTATTATCTCATAAATCTAGTTATGTTATCCACCGTTGATGCCTAAACTTCAAATTCCAAGACCTTATTGTACACCACACATGGCAACCCAATTATCTCTCTTCAAGTTAAATAATAATGTCCATAATTCTCCCAACTTGACAATCAATCTCCAAAGAAAAGTATGGTCTCAAAAATTTAAACTCCTTTGCAACCTCAAGTCACAATCAATTTCTAAAAATAATCACAATAATTATTGCCAACCATCATTCCATTGGGTAACACACTTCAACTGAACACTCCGATTGACTTGCAAAAATCCAAAGCTAAGATCCCTTGAATATAATACTATTGCATCAAATCCACCTCAGCACCTACCAAAACCACTTCTTCCAAGACAAAAATGAAACGAGGATGTGTACTCACCGAAATCCATACACACTCACCACCACTAAGAATTGATCTCATGCACCCTTAGCTAAAACCAATAATCTTCTAAACGTGCAAGTAATTTATTACTACCATTTCCATCATCTGAACTTATATCCTCAAATCAACAAGAATCATTTCTGAATTTGCTCAACTTATATCCTTAAAATCAGCAAACAACGATTGCTTAAAATTTTGTACCGAGAATGACCTTAAACCTACTAATAATCCATTCCCAAAAGTCTGTGGAACATATAGCCTTAAATTCAATCACATTTAATACACACACATTATCTACTATTTCCAACACCCTGATGGACCGATATCTTTAGAATCAATAAAAATCATTTCCTAAAATCTGCTACTACAAGCTCGAGTTAACAATAATCATTTGTTAAACTAGATCGATATCTCCAGTCCTCTGAGAAATACACAAACTAGATCATTACTTTCAATCCCCGAAGAAACACTCTCCTAAAAAATTTCCATATCAGTAACTCAACTCCGATCAATCATATTTTAATGGTTACAAATAAATCAACCTCCAGAACAAATTAAGCTAGCATACCAAGTCTGTAGAACTAAAACCCAAATCTTATTACAAATCAGTCATTCAAGTCTTCAATTCTAAAATCCTAAACTATATAAGGTTTATTTCCCGAAATCCTCAAGATTGATGACCTTAAATCTAAAACATTCACCCTAAAAGCTTGTAGATTCTAAAGTCCCAAATGTTATTAAATTACTTACATGAGTTGGCAAAATCCAAAACTTCTAATTTAAGTAATCCCTCGAATGCTTGTTGAACCTACGACCTTAAATCCCATAAACTTGTTTCGTAAAATCTATAGTGCCTCAATCCTTCGATGAACTTCACATAAATTTATCCTTGAAGTTCGTTGAACTTACACCCTCCCATTTTAAAAACTCATTTCATAAACTCTACGGAATCTCAGACCTCAAGTATCCTAAATAATTCAAAGCTATTCTCCTCCTCAGCATGACTTCAGTTCCTACTCCTAAGAGTTCGCATAGACCATGTCGATCCCTTTGAACCTCGAAATTATAAAGTAAACAAAGTTGATAAAAATTCAAACCTACTACACTAAGTATTCACACCTAACTACAGTATTCTCAGTCGTACTATCTTCCTGCCATAGCATAACCCTTAACCCACTTTTCAACTCCGAATAAAACAACCAAAATAGAATAGAATAAAATAAATTCCATAAATAAAATAACATACAATAAAACAAATAAAACAAATGAAATAGTACACAATAAAATAAATAATACAAATAAAATAAAATAGCTTACAATAAAAATAAATAAACAAACAAAGTAGTATACAACAAAATATATAAAACCAATAAAAACAACATACTTAAATTAAACAATTTCAAATTACAATTTTAAGATTTTCTGGTACTTCACCTACGGGACATATGGTTTTACCCAGATCAAACCGCTCTAATAACATTTGTGACGCCCCCAACTCCACTTATGGACACGTGGAAATTGAGGTGTCGGAATGATGACAACACGGGTCACACACTTCAATGACAAGTGCTAAATGTGTTTACATGCAACACGTGTAAGACAAAAGATGCAACGGATAGGTTAAAGTCAATCAGCTAAGTATCAAAGTTGTTAATAATAAATTCATTTAAATACAAGCGTTTCAAAAATATTATAGTTGTCCTGTAAAAACATAATAAAACGACAATACAAGATCCAAAAGCGGGAAACAAATCCCGATATAAAAGCAAGTGGCACCAAATCATTCCTCCAGCGAAGCTACCTCCTTAGGCTCAGCCTCCTCATCTTCTGCATCAAAATCTATGGCACCAAGAGACAATACCGCAGGTAAGTAATAATCCAAACAGCCCACAAGATAAAAATACATTTATGTAACAACAATATGGATGCACATGATGACAAATGCACAAGGCCCAAAAATTATTTTCTCCGAAAATGAATATTTTCTCATGCACGCCAAAATTTCATTTTGGCCCAAAACATTTCCATTAAAAACATCCACCATTTTTCCAGAAAATGGCCCAACATAAATTCCACCATTTTCCCAGAAAATGGTCCTCATATCCTTTAATCAAATCTCGAAATTTTTCCAGAAAATAGCCCGCATAGAAATTCCATAATTTTTTCAAAAAATGGTCCACATAAATTCAATTTATCAAAGCCCACCATTTTCCCAGAAAATTGCCCAAATATCAAATTTTACCATATACACCATGATCTCCCATAGGGATCATCCGCACACTCTGGCTCTCATTGCCACACCGCAGGTAACGGCCACGCATGTGAATTCATAACGAGCGATACCAGGGGACGTTACTCAGTATATTCTACTCTCGAGTAACCAGAGGAGCTCCACTGAGATAATGCTCCATCTCGGCTTGGGGTCATGATATACACGCACCCAAAAATCCATTTACACATGAAAACCCAGTTTTCATTTCCAACACATAAACATGCATGCAATTATGAGAAACCCCAGTTTTCCTTTACAAACATGAATATGCGTGCACTTATGCCATGTATGACAAGACACAAATATCCAACAACCAACAAATCCCAACCTCAACCAATCACAGAAACACTCAGTTCTCCAATCCAATCGACCCCCGACTCCTCGAACCCAGTTCGGCATAACCAACCAATTCATTGAATATTTATTAATGCAAAATATATTTAAATCTCAAAGGTCATTTGGAAAATACTTACAATGCTTAAAGGAAAATCTGGAAAGATCACGCCCAAATGGTGAAGCAGCGGCGAACAGTGCTTTCCAAGTAATGGTTGTGGGTCTCAAAATCTCCAAATATGAACAAGGACAAATGAAGGCTAGGGTAGGGCTTTGGGGTATTGGTGAAGTTAGTGGTAGTGGTGGTCGGTCGTGGGTGGTGGCATGGACGGTAGTTGAAGGTCCAAAATCACAAATTAGAGAATGCAATGGATGGGCTTCACCGCTGGCAGATCAGAGCTCAGGAAGGGTGGGTTAGGTTGATGGAAGGCTGGTCGTGAAGTGGTGAAGAGATAGTAGCCAACGGTGGTCCGACGAAGGTGTGAGCTCAAGGGAGCCACAACTTGGAGATGTGCGTGGAGGAGTTTGGCGGCATAGGAGGGGCTAAAAACGGAGGGATGAAGGTGCTAGCTAGTGAGGAAGAGAATGGGAACGGCGTTGACGACAAGGGCTGTGCAAAAACACACAACCCAAATAGGTTTTGCTTGGCCAGAGAGAGAGAGAGTGGGGAAGGGAGGTTGGGGTGGGGGTGGTTGCCAAGTAGTGGAGCTAGTGGGCTGGGCGATGAGTTCCGGTGGTGGCGCACGGTGGGGCTGGGTTGGCTGAAGGGACACAGGGCTTGAGAGAAAGAGAGGACGTCGTGCGTAGGAGAAAGCACAGGTGAAGAAGAAAAAGGAAGAAGAAAAAGGGAGAGAGAAAAAGAAAAGGGAAAAAGAAAAAGAAAAATGAAAGGAAAGAAATGAGGTCCAATCCTCACAACTTGGGTTTAAAAATTAATCCAACGAAAATGAATTTTAAAATAGTAAGTTAAATAAAATAATTTAAATGTAGTGACTTATTAAAATAAAATAATAAATGCAACAATAAACTAATTTAAAATAAAGAGCACAATAAAATAAATAAAAGCCAAATAAAAACACTACTACTTAATATTAATAAAATAAAATAATTAAAACCCAACAATAAAATAATTCAAGCTAGAGAGTAATTTAAATGCAAAATAATTATTAAAATCAAGAAAGCACATTATATAAATCTAACAACTTAAAAATCATAAAACAATACAACGAGAAGCACGTTTAATTTAAAATAAGAGAATCACTAATTATAATAATTTAAATAATATTTCAGTAAAAATACACGTAAATACAGGGTATCACATTCCGTGCTTCCAACTGTTTGTTGAGAGTTCGGTACGAGGTTTGGGTTTATGTATTCTAATCTTGGCCATCCATAAGCCAGTTTGGTGGGGAGGTGTGCTAGCTTGTTGCAAAAATTTTGGGAGTGACCTAATCGACCACACGCATAATAGAAATCAAATTCATATTTCGGTGCTATCCAAGTTTCTTTGTTGCAATGGTTGTGTGACGTTTAGTTCTACTTTTATTCGAATGTTGTTTCTCCAAGCTACTCTGAAAATTGGGTCTTCTTCAACCATTATCAAATTTCCTAAGGCTTTCCCTACATTGGTTGCATTCCTGACCATCATGTAGTCTAAAGGGAAGCCATGCATTTGAATATTGAAAGTTGAATGATTGAGACAAACTACTTGTAGTGTTGATCTTGGAGACCACGGTTTTAAAATTAGAAGATGTCCTCTAAAATTCCAAGGGGCTTGGTTTAATACTCTGAGCTTGTCTTGTGGGGACTAGAATGTAAAGAGAAACTTGTTGGCAACTAGATCTTCAATTTCAAAATGATGGCTAAAGTTCCAGCAACTCTAATACATGAGTGAATTGCTTGCCTGCTTAGTGGCCTTTCTGCAACTAAACAACCGACTATAATATATTATGAGATTTTCTTGGCTATTTCTGGTGCAGGTTCAAGGTCCAGCTCTTGCCAAGACGATGCTTCAGTTTGTGTGATGAGCTTCTCCATTTCCATCGGTTGTCTGCTGTTTAGGATTTCTTGATTTCAGTTTAGTTAAACTAATATGCAGTTTTGAAGCAAGGGGGTGAAGACATTATGAAAGTATGGAGAGACTCTAGTGAGAGAGTGGTTCCTTGGAAAGAGTCTCAAACTTAATAGGGAAGGGAGACAGAGAAGGATGGAAGGTGCTAGCCAAGGTGCAATCCACCTTCACCCAATTAGTTGTAGATAAACAATATTTAAAATTTGAATCAGAAAACTCCAATGGCAGAGAGCACGATGACAAACAAAAATACTCTCAAGTATAAGAAAAAATTGTAAAATTCCATCTAGTAGGGACAAAATGTCTAAGTACTTTCTTACAATCCAAAGGCATTTGGTTGATTGAATCTAAAAATTTTTCTTTTTTTGTTTGTGATCCTTTTACATATTTGATACTTTCATGAACTCTTTGAATAGCACAATCAATCTCTTTTAAACTATCTTGTACTACCAAGTTGAATATATGAGCACAATAACAAAGATGAATACACTTACTATCGCAAACGAGGGATTTCTTAATATTCAATTGAGTTCTTAACATCTATACCAAAATATCATTAGAAGATGCATTTCTAGTCAAAATAAAAATCTTCTTGTTGATTCCCAACTCACATAGCAAATTATAAATTTTTTTGGACAAAGATATATTACTATGTGATGGTGGCATAAAAGGAAATTTCAATATCCATTTTTATGAGACCCAATTCTTATCAAGAAAATGTATCATAATGCACATATAACTATCAATAATTATAGAAGTCCACATGCATTTAACCATTTATCTTTCTTGATGATACATCTTAACCAAATCAGCCTAAGTAGCATGTTTAGAAATAAGTAGAACATCATAATGTAAATATTGAAATGATTATCTTATGCCAGAATATTCAACAAATGGAAAAGGTAGTGCTTCACAATTGTACTACCTCTCCACATCTCTCTAAATTTTTCAAGGTCAAATTTAAAAGCAATTACTGACACAAATCTACTATTTTGGCACAACAGCATGATGCCAAGGCAGAATAAGAATATTCTGAAGGCTAGCTAAGAAACGAAAGCTAGGGATTAAGATTTAGAAAGATGCAAACATATTGAAAACTCTTATATTAGGGTTTCTTGGTAAAAATCAAATATGTCTTTTGATGCTCATCAGTCGGGCTTAAATAGCTAAGGAAAAAAAGGTAAATTTTACTTATGGCCAAATAATTAAAATATAACATAAAATAAGTATTTCGCTAAAATCTAGCCCAACATCTGGAATAAAACTGCTCCTAAAGTAAAAATTACCATAAAATAAAAATAACTTAGAATAGACCATTACCAGGCATGGCGTGGTGGCCACAATGTGTGCACTGAGTATAGCTTTCCAAATTGGATTCATATGCGCAATTTTAATAACTGTAGTCAAAATTATGGCCAACATACTGATGTGTGTGCAATATTGCTCCTCTTTCTTGGCCCAACTGAGGAATCTCAGGTTTTCCTCATTAAAATGAGGAATCTTCACCTTTTCCCACTAGATTTGTGTTGATTTTCCTGATTGAGGTGGTCCAGTGCTATTAACATCAAATATACTAGCTCAACATCACCAGACCTAGATCCCCCTACAATACCTTTGCTCTCTAGCACACAAAACATTTCTCCATATAAAGTGCAACGTCACTAGTCAACTTGGGCCAACAATAAGTTGTGGTGATCAGAGCATCTTTCCTTGCCTAAAGTGTTGTAGGCAATGAAACAAAAAGTTGTTTTGTAATATAAAATCATTCTAGGTTCCTTCAGTTACCTCCATAAGAATCTTCCCGAATGAAGGATCTCCTGCATTCAAGTCTTTGAAGGTGTCATAATCTGCCACTTTGGTGGTCATGGTAGTGAGGTGTGAAACAAGACTAAACCTATGAACTCAAACATCACCTATGGTGCTTGTGGCACCTTTGGCAGCGAATCACAATCAGTTCTGACACTACCATCACATGGAACCAAGGCGTACCATGCATTGTCATAATACTTGCAACCAATCAAAAAATAGGCCAAACACCATTGGTCGACGGTAACCTCACTGCTTTTCATCGACCATGGAAACTTGTACAGCTTCGGGTGATGGTCTGTTTTGAGTTCAAGCTATTGAACTACTTCCTTAGAGTCCACGTTCTCATAGCTACCACTATCGATGATTAGTTTACACACCTTCTTAGAAATAGTGCCAGTAGTGTGAACAATATTGGTCCTCAACTAGTCTTCTCCTAAATCACCTCTAGGAGTTCATAAATTTTTTCTAACAACAAGGCTCTCATTGTCCTCATCATACAAAACATCCCCACCATTATCTTCCTCATCATAAATGGGCTCTCCATTCTCTTCAATGTCCTCCAAGTCAACCTCATTAATCATAAAAGTTTTTTCTCTTATGATTCACGAACTTTCTACACTCAGTTGCCCTATGACTAGGTTCCTCATATCTGGAACCCCAACTATTAGTGGCATTCGAACTCTAACCTTGAGTTGATTACGAAGTTGGGCAAGTCTTCTGTAGATGGAAACCCCATCCATCTTGATCACTACTAGGCATAGGTCACCTAGTCTGCTACTTCTTTACAATCAAAGCAAGTAGATAGGCCGTAGAAGTAGTAGATAGAGAGTTGGGGCAGAGGATGTGCTGCAAAGGCTGACGCGAGCCACTCAAATACTGTGCCACCGTCTACTCTTCAGTCTTTGAAAGATCATTCTAGGCCACCAATTGATAGAACTCCTCGGTGTAATCATCAACAAATCTCGTCCCCTACCTCAATGTTTGAGTATATCCAAAGGGTAAAAGGTGGCCATTCATCTTTTTTCTTCATCTTCTCCCAATCGCTAATCTTGGCCTTGCCTTGTCTCTCCTGATTGCTTCAACTACTCCGACCAGGCAAATGCTTGGCCCTTACTCTTGATGGCTACCATTTTCTCTTTTATACGATCTGGGCATCCTTGTAATAAAAAGTGCGCTCTACCTTGTTCAACAAATTGATAAAACCCTCAGCCTGTAGAGTACTAGAAAATTTTGGTAGATCAACTTTAAAGCCTATGTCTCCACCATGCTCCCTATCACAGTACTCCTTAAATTTAGCATGATTATGATATTGGCTCTCGAAACTAGATTCAAATTCATGATTATACATATAACCCTCCTAGTTTCACGCCTCTAGATGCTGGGATAATTATGCTATATGCCTCTGCAAATTTGTAATTATCATGTAATGTACGTTACGATCGTGGTGAGGGACTTCCTCAATCGGAACTTGCCCATGCTAATCACAACCTCTACCACTAGCCATGAAATTGATGATAAATTTTCCTAGGAAATGCTAACGCTCTAATGCCAACTAATGCTAGGGTAGAATAAGATATCATTTGGATGTTAAGATGAGATGAGATGAGAAATCTATAAATAATAGTGAAATGGTATGAGTTAAGATATTTTATAGGGCTTTGCGAATGGGCAGAAAAAGTTGAATACAAATATTATAAAGTTAAAATGTTGTTAGGATATAATTTTTTAATATTTTTTTTTAGATTTGAAAAACTTAAATTATTTTTTATATTTTGTTTGGAAGTTTGGGAAATATGCAATGATTAGATAATTATTAGATGAAAAAGTTAGTATATGAAATTGAAAGTATTTTTGTGTTTGAGTGGTGTCCAGATGTTGAGATGAGATGAGACCAACTCAACATCCAAAAGGAGCGCAAGAATTATTTTGATAGCTAGCTATGTAACAAAAGCTTGGAATTGAGATTAAGAAAGATCCAAATAGAGAGAAAACTCTTATATTAGGGTTTCTTGATAAAAATTGAACATGTCTTCTGAAGGCCACAAACGAGACTTCAAAAGCTAAGGAAAAAAATGTAAAATTTTAATTATGGCCAAATGTGACGCTCTCGACTCCCACGTATTGAAACGTAGGAATTCTGACATAGGAATGCTAACAACACGGGTCATGCACCCCAACAACAAGTGCTAGGTGTGTGCACATGCAACAAGTGTAAAACAAAAGTCGCAGTGGATAAGTAAAATTTAGTCAACTAAGTACTAGAATTTTCTTAATACCGAATCACTTAAAATACAAGCGTTTCAAAAAAGTAGTACATTTATCTAGAGAAAACATAATGAAACCAAATTACAAGATCCAAAAGCGGGAAACCAATCCCAACACATGCAAAAAGCGACCCAAGTCACTCTTCTGGTGGAGCCGAAGCCTCAAGCTCTGCTTCAACATCATCTGCATCAAAATCTACGATTTTATAAAATGGAACCATAGGGTGTCAAATGCCATGGGAGATAGGAATCTCAGTAAGTAACCAACTAAACAAGCCATGAGATAAAAATACATTAGTGCAACAAACATGCATGCGTGCACATGATGAAACATGCATGTGCCCAAGACCACCATTCTCCCTGAAAATGATCATTTTTCCAACGCACGCCAAAAAATCTCATTTGACCCAAAACATGCCATTACTTACCATTCGCCATTTTGTCAAAAAATGGCCCAAACATAAACGCACCATTTCCCCAGAAAATGGTGCTCATATCCATTTAATCATATACTACCATTTTTTGGGAAAACGGTCTGACATATCCATTTATCAATCACTGTAGGTGGGAATCATAGGCAGGACTACCACTATCTCTGATTACTACCATCCCTATCGCGTGTGCCATAGGCGGGAATCTACCACCATCCCTACATTTCTTTTTTCCTCTCTTTCAATCTATCAGAGTACTGTAGGTGGAATCACAAGCAGGACTCTACCACCGTCCCTGCTTACCACCATTCCTACAATCCATTTTTCCTCTCTCTCAATCCTTTCAATTCATTCATTACAAACATACCCAAAAAAAATTTCCCACATGAAAACCCAGTTTTTATTTATAATACATGATTATGCATACCATAATGCAATGAAAATCATAACACCCAACACAACATAAAAACACCCAAGCATAATTCAATTCAATAAATAAACCCATCCTTCAATCCAACTTGACTCCTATACTCCTAGGACTCAAAATCTGGCACAACCAACCATACTGTAGAAAATATGTTACTACAAAAATATATTCAAATCTCAACACGTTCTTAGGAAAATTACTTACAATTATAAAATATAATTTTTAAAGGACCAAGGTGGTGCTAAAGGTGGCGGCATAACAACGGAATAGTATTTCTAAACCAAGGCTGTGGTTCTAAAATGCCAAATTTTGAATGGGGACAAACGAAAACTTGGGCTGGCTAAGGAAGGGCTTAGAGATGTTGGAGAAGCTAGTGGTGGTGGTCATTGGCCATTGGTGGCAGCGTGGGAGGCCAAAATGATCAAATCAGAAATGGAGATAGTGGGGCTTCAAAGGTGGCAGATCGGGGCTGAGGAAGGGTGGGTTAGGTAGCTAAGAGGTTGCCGGTGAGGTGGTAAAAGAATGGCGGCCCGAGGTGGTGCCACGGCGGCATTGGAAAGCAAAAACCGTACGGCTTGAAGCCATGCATGGAGGCTAACGGCGGCGATGAAAGGGACGGGAATGGAAGAGTGAGGTCGCCGGCCGGTGGGGAGGAGAATGTGAGGGGGGGTGGAGGCCACGGACTGTTGGGAGAATGAAGAAAATGAACAGGGGAGAGGGGAGGGGGTGTCGCAAGCAGTAAGGAGGTGCAGCGGAAAAGAAGAAAGAAAAAGGACAGAAGAAAAAGGAAAGAAGAAAGAGAAAAGAGAAAAAAAGAAAAAGCGGAAAAAGAAAAAGGAAATGAAAGAAATAAGGTCTAGTAGTCTTTTTAACTTGGGTGTCAAAACTGATCCAATGAAAATAATTTTAATACGACGAGTTAAATAAAATAATTTAGATGCAGCAACTAAATAAAAATAAAAATAAAAATTGAACAATAAAAAAATAAAATAATTTAGGCTAAAGAGTAATTTAAATAATGAACAATATTTAAAATAAGAAAACACTTTAAATTAAATTTTACAATTAAAAGTCTTAAAATAACACCACGTAAATCATCCAAAATTTAAAACAAAAAAACTCATAATCTTAGTTAATAAAATAATTTATTTAATTAAAATACACTTAAATACTGGTATCACACCAAATAATAAAATATGGAATAAAATAAGTGTCTTGCTAAAATGTAGCCCAAAATCCAGAAAAAAAAAATGCTCCTAAAAGTAAACAACCATAGAAGAAAAATAACCTAAAATGGAAAAAGTAACTTAAAATGACAATTTAGATGGGAGAATGGCTCATTTTGGGCTCGAAATAAGGACCCCCAGGTTAGCGTGGGGGCCACAATGTGAAAGAGGGCTTCCCTAATTGGGGTCATGTGCACAATTATAATACATGTAGTCAAAATTATGGCCAAAATATTCTCCTAACCGATTAATGTCGGCCTTTCCTTGCTAAACCGAGGAATCTTCACATTTTCTTGCTAGATTTGCCCTAATCTAGCTTCTAGAGTTAGTCCAGTGCTATTAATGTCAAATTTGCCAACTCAATATCATCATACTTGGATCCCCCTGCGTCACATCATCTAATTAATATCTATGAATTTATTTTGCGCACGTTTCAATGTGGCGCTTCAAGTTTTTAGTTCTATATTTCCTAGTTACCAAGTATGTAGCACCACACATCTTGCACTTGGATGTGGGTTACCATCACCTTTGTCAGAATTAGGATAATCTCAAAGAGACCCCATACATTTGAGGCTTTCCTATGCTTCGCTCCAGTTTTCTCCATTTTCAAACTTATTAAGACATCTTCCAACGAATCCATTCAATCAAATAATACAAGTCCTAGCAGATAAGCACATTAGTTATAGCAGCAATTAGTAAGAAAACACAGCAGCTATACTTATAACAACAACATGAGAAAGAGAGAGATACATTGTAATCTGCTTTGTTTGTGCCCGAACTAATACATAAACACAACAACTATAGTAGCAACTATAACATAACTAGTTTAACAGTAAATATAACACAACAAAATGGTGAGAGCTTACAATTTCACATTATTTATTTTGTTTGTGCCAAACTGGCAAATAAATGCAACAACTATAGCAACAACTATAATAATAACAAGTGCCTAGTCTAGAAATAACTATAACGCAGGATACAGAGTAGCAAAATGTCACGAGCTTACAATGTCACTTGATTTACTTCATTAGTGCCAAAAATTTCACATTACTTTGTTACTTTGATAGTGCCAAAAATTTCATATATCTTTTAACTTTACATGATTTTCTTTGAAGGGAGAGACATATTGTAAATTCTTAATTAGCAGAGATGGTATAAAGGAAGAGAGGGGCACGTGAGCTGTGTGCAAAGAGGGGCCAAGAGAGAGGTATCGATAGTAGTGCATATGGGGCAAGCTATTGGACTCGATAATAGAGAGAGATCAAGCATAGAGAGGGAGAGGCTAATGTGGACAAGGAGAGATAGGAGTAGTGAGCAACAATGTGTGAGATGGTGGGTGCCGATGTATAGAGAGGGAGAGGTAGAGGTAGAGAGAGAGAGGTCGATGCACATGCAGATTGGCATAAGGAAATGGATAGTGACCAGTGTGCAACAGTGCGATGATGAGCTGAGAGTGGCAATGACACAGTGAGACTCTATGAGATAGTGAGAATGGGAGAGACGTTAGTGAGTAGTAGACTATAGTGTTTAGGAACTTGGGATTTTTAATTTTTTAGGGTTAAAGGGGAAAATTATAATTTTAAAATAAGATTTAAACAAGATATATGGGGTGATGGCAGGCTAAACGGGTTAACTCATTTCTTAATCGTGTTTGAATAAGTTAACCTATTTTTACCTGAATCCATTTATATCAAACTTAAATTAGTAATTTCGTATCATGTTCATGTCCAGTTCTCGAATCGTAGCATATATTTCCACCACTAGTTTCATATGCCACTGCATAACCACACCTCCAATGAGTTCACAAGCGCCGCACTACAAGAAATAAGGCCTTTTACCAAGGGGAAGATTCATGGCAAAAAGCCGACTTTTGTGGGAAAAACCCTATTCCCACAAATTGTTGGTGTGGGCAGCTCGTGATGTAAAACTTGCCGCAAAAAATATTATTACCCATGAAAGGTTTAATTCGTGACCAATACCTATATTTTTCCACGACACATTTCGCGGCAAGAGCCAATGAAACTCATCACAAAAACACATCCATTTTCGTTTATGCTCGTGGGAGTATGAGCAATTACCACGAGAGGTACTGGTGGGTATTAGTATTAACCACTACAACATTTGTGGGAAAAAACTTCTCCCAGCAAAAATGTCCGTATTTGCCGTGAGTTGTCTTCGCGGCAAATGTTAAAAGAATTTAGAAAAAAAAAAATAATAATAATTGTAAAAGCCAAAAAAATGAGGCTAAGCAAAAAGTGAGCATAAAAAATTATCTAATATAAGCTAAAAAATTATATAAAAACCTCCAAGATTCAAATTGACACTAATAACACTTCCTAAAAAACAAGTTGTTAATTCTACTAACATGTTTACAAGAAAAACCTTGTTGCCCATGTAATCCAATCTAACACAAATGTAGATATTTTATCTATCTAACACTTGAGTTCAACACAATAAATAACACAACTGTATAATCATAAAACCAAAATCACATATTAGTAGAATTTGGTCTGCTAAATAACTGGAGATCTTCCTTTAATCCACAAGACCCAATTCAAGCCAACTAGTTCAAGTTAGATGGAAGGACTCTCTTCTGGGACTGAAGGTCTTCAAAACAAAACATGGATAAGAGAAGGAATATAAAAGACATAATTGAGTGTATTGAGTCAAGTTTAGTAAATACATAATTACAAGTGAGGGGATGAGAACCATGCAGGATTTGTATGACCATGATATATTGTACAATAAATCATTCAAAAAGTAGAGCTTCAGACCTTCACAAAAGATGGCTTCGTTTTTTAAATGCACATGCTCAAATTTACCAACTTGAAGACACTTGCACATCTAGCATACGACATATTGATAACTTACCTTTTCCTTTGAAAAAACCTCAGATAAAGCATCAGGGGGGATTGAAGGCCAAATTGTTGGCTTAGGCCAAGGAAGCATGCTGAGTGAAGCACTGCTCCAAAGAAAAGATAAAGCTTAAAGAAAACGTAAGATTCTAGAAATTACTTATACCAGAAGGGAAAAAGAGTCTAGTCATATGATAGACTTTTGCTCTTAGAAAAATCTTATAGGAAACCAAATTTAGAGAATGCTAAACTGGGGTATTTAAACTCAAATATGTACATGTTGACAGGACTTCTTTCTATCTCTGTTCCATAACCAATTAAATATGCAACCCTCATGATCTGCCAAAATCATAAATACTCTGAGTCTGGCTAGAAATAGCAAAAGTGAAAACATTTTGTAGTAAATGTAAACAACCACCAAAAAGGTTGTCAAATGCTGAATCAATGCATTCAGACAAATTTCAGAATATTAAAAAATCACATTCCCAATTCAGTGAAAAATTTCGTAGTAACTTTAGACAAACTGGTAAATCACCAAAAAGAATACCGAACTAGACAGAATATGTAGTAAATTTATTAACACAAAACCAACCTTAACCCGGCACAGTGAATAAAGGTCACCCTAAAGTCGGTAGAACTCCTTTTCTATATCAGGTGCCACGAGTCCATCAACATAATGAGAAGCAGTTGCATTGACTACATCCAATCAAGCAGTTATTACCCAAACTTCACGCATACAAAAGGGTAGTATATTCTGATAAGAAGAAAAGAAACAGGATAGGGAAGCACTAAGAACCAATATTCTTCAATTGAACCTCAAAAGGAGTAACATATATTAACAAACACATAACTAGATGATTATCAGATACCTCATGCAGTGCTAGGGCCTTTGAGAAGCTTATATATGAATGAATAACCCCTTGATACAACCTCAAAGGCGTGATTCAGCTTAAACAGAAGTTGCAATTTGATATATCACTGAGATGCAGCACCAATTTGTAATTTCAAGAAACAAAATCTACCATGTAGACCAATTTTTGAGAAAATAAAGGCTCAAAAGCAACTTTATAGAAAATGATATGTGCATTGTTGAAAAAGCAAACAGAGCAATATCCTTAAATACAACTACTATCTAATCCAGTTTGCTCTATGTACAACCATTTAAGTATCACATAAGGGATTCTTAGTTTTGCAAACCTTTGATTGACAGGCAAAGAGATACTACCTAAATTCAAACTCCCGAAACAAGTCATCTTGAACAATTTGTGTCAACGGTTTGTTTCCAGGATTAAGCAATACTGCCTGATCATCACCACAGTCTACTCCTCCAAAGTCTCTCTGTTTCCCAATCATATTGACTGCATAAAATTGAATTAAGTTTTGATCCTCTATTTTTCAGAAGTAATAAGAAAAGAAAAAACTTATTTCACCAGTAAATAGAAGCATAAAAGAGTACGATCAGATTAATAAGCATATTTCTTTTGATCAGGAATGATAAACAATTTTTTTTTATATAATTAGGATAAAACACAAATACGAAATATATATCCATTAAATGTATAGATGCCGTATCTCAAAATCCTGAATTAGAACAAAAAGGACATTACCAATTCCACAATCACGAATAAAAGTCTATCCTATAACTCATTTTATAAGAACCTGATAGAATAAATGACACATGCTTGTAACTAAATAGGATTGGCTTCACCTAAGGAGAATGATCCCCTTGAATTATTATTTTTTTGATAAGTAAAAATTTATTAATGCCAATAGGCATAGCCAAGCACATTCCCTTGAATTAATTTTTTTATAAGTAAAATATAACGATTTGTTTCTTTTTCTAGAGATAATACATATATTCAAAGATATGTAAGCATGTTCATATCATTCGGAAAAAAAAAAACTGCAAGGAAAAAAAAATTGCTATGAGAATTAAGCCATGAATTCGTGTAGCAGTATATAAATAGCAACAGGCAAAATAATTGAATTAACATGAGAATCATGATAAACGTTTCAATATCATTCGAAAATGGGGGAAATTGATCATGAGAGTGGATTTGATCAGAATTTAATTTAGAGAATCCATTTCTCAAAAGCACACTCAACATAAGTAAATCTCCACCATTGGTACCGAAGTAATTCACTCACCAAAACCCATTTCTATCAAGATTAGGGCTTTTCGTTTTTTGTTTTATTAGCTAACTTGGGTATATTGTCATTACTAAAATTGAGAAATAATTACATATCTAAAACCAAGATCTGGAAAATTAGAATAAAAGAGCGGGATTTAAAGTTTTGGGGGATACCTCAGTGATTTTATTTCCCAGCGTCTGAAAGGACTGGACTGATTGTATGGTGTCTGATAAATTAGAGGCATCGAGAGAAGCTAATCCCTCATTACTGTTCTCCATTTTAAGTTGTGTATTGCAGCTGGGGGGAGAAGAAATAAGGGGGAATAGAAAATAAGGGAGAGAAACAAAGAGAGAAAGAGTGAAGTAGAGAGAGATACAGAAAGGGAAAGGGAGGGAGGTCGTAGGAGGGAGGCCATCGGAGGGAAGCCATCGGAGGGAGAGAAGCTTATCGGCGAGAGTGGCGCTGCTGGTCGCTTTGTTCTGTGAAGAAAGAAACCGATGGCGAACCGAAAAAAGAAAAGTGGGTGTTGGGCTGAGGAAGAAAGAAATAAGGGGAAAATGTGAAATTTAATATTTAAAACTATTTGTGGGGATTTGTTTTTGCCATAATATGTAATAACTTTTCGCCATAAAAACAAATAAGTCATATACTTCGGTGCGTAATCTTGGTGCTTAATTTGCGGCAACTTCCTGTCGCCGTAAAAACTCAATTTTTTGCCACAAAAAGTGGCTTTTACCACAAACTTTTGCTCGTCGCACGTAATTTCATGGAAAATCACATATTGTTTTTGAACAGACAGTTTTTATGTCATAAATTAAGTATTTGCTACGAATATAGACCTTGGAAAAAAAATCTCATGAGAAAAGTCAATATTTCTTGTAGTGGCCACCGGTGAGTTCCTTGGACTCCAATCCGCAAGATAGACTATTCACTACCTCCATCCCACTGGCATGTGGGCCCCATGCATCGTCATAGGCACATGAACCCCTTGGTGCTTGCCATTGCTTGCGACTTTTTGATCCTAGCTGTCCTATTATGTTTCTATTTTACCTGAATGAGGATATAGATGTAGCAGTGGATGTGGAAATCTTCAACAAAAGCATCAAAATAGTTGCTTGTAATGCTCTAGTTGAGCTCTTCAACTGCAACCTTTTGTTCCACTCATTTGGACTACAGAAAACTACCAACGGCAGTCCCCCTTAACTTTGCTAAGGAATAAGGACTCAGACCTTTGGTCCATTATTCTTTTCTATCTTTATTTTTATTTTTCTTTTAATTACTCCAATTATATTAATGGGGCAATTGTTTGGAGCGTCCCACCCCCTCCTCTTATATCTCTATTATAGTCTTATAAAAGTTTACTTATATATTAAAAAATATATATCAATCTATTCATATTGAGTTTTATAGTTTGACTAAAATGACCATTTCTAACGTAGTATGATTGTCCGTTACAATGGGTTTATATGGGATTTTAGAGATGCATGATTTTTGTTGGTACGTGACTGAAAAGGAAAAAGTGAGTTTGTGATATTAACGTTACTTTGACTCAGAAGTGGCAGAATCTTAAAAGGAAAATGCAACAAAGATTATGCAAAACAATACAAGTTAGATGGATAGATATTAGAGCCTTGAGTTTTTATCCAAAATGAGGCTTCCTCTTGGTTTTGCCTTGTTTAATCTTTGCAAGGCAAAACTTTCCGAACTCCAAGGGAGGAGGGGATTACGTGTGAATTATAGAATTAAAGTGATAGGTCTAATAGTTTAAAATGAGAATAAGCTAATAGCTTAGCCAAGTTGTTGGAAGTAGTAATTTAGCCCATCAAAATGTAAAAATAGTACTTAAGCATGTCAAGAAATTCATTCAAAAGATTGATAGTGAAAAGCCAGTTCACACTCTTGTCTTGAGTTTTCATTCCATTTCTTTACTTATTTATTTATTTATTTGCTAAGTAAAAATAATAGGACAGGGCAATTAAGGGTGGCTTCGATCCCTACCTAACCATGGTCATTCATTCTTTTCATTGTTTTTCTCCATTTTCCATTAATATCAAAGCATCGATTTATGGAAATGGTGGAATATTCAAGTTCCTCACTGAAAAATTAGATGCAAGAAAGATTTTCATTAACAAATAGACAATAATAAGAGAGTAATTGGGGATGCAGCTCGGCAGTTGAGCCAAATTCAAGGAGTGGACAAGCTAATAAATAACAAGTAATGTTAGATACAGTTATGAGTTGTGCAAGTACCACACACTTTTTTTTTAAAAAGAGTGGGCTCTAACATTAAAAAATTATTTTTTATATGGGTCCTATATTTATTCACTTTTTTCAAAAGGAGAGTGCAGTACTTGTGCACTCTATAACTGCAAATATCATTTATCATAAATAAACAAGAATTATGGAGAAATTTGAGGAAGAATAAAAAGAATTAGAGATAATGAATTTGTAGCCAAAGAATCGAATGCAATAGTTGAAAGTACTCTGGCAGTAGAGAAAGACAAGCCCAACTAACCGAGCCACACATGCCAACCTATTAGCTGATAACGTATCAGCACAAAATCAGCCACATGATACAAGTAAATTAGCTGCATATCCTCCTTGACAAACTGGCTCCACCATACTTGGAAAGTCTATTTTATATGTTTAGTCAATTGTATATGTTTAGAAAGTCTAGTTGTATATTTATGTTTCTTGCCTTATTTCTCTTGTCTGTTGTATAGAGCTATTGATGAGCTTCTTGTATCCTTGTAACTAGTATATAAGCAATTCAATACTCTCTCCATCAACACCCGTGAGATAGACATTTCTCAAAATTCTTTATGGTATCAAGAGCCTATGGGAATAGATAGAGAGAATTTTTTTTTTTTTTTTAAACATGTCCACCAACTCCTCCCTTTCCCCCCCTTCCTTCAAGGAATATCTTTACCCCGTGACACAAAACATTTCCAACTTTGTGTCTATCAAACTCTCGTCCACCAACTTCCTTTTATGGAAAACCCAAATGATCAACATCCTTGAAAGCTATGACCTTCAAGGCTTCCTTATTGGTGAGATATCTACTCCACCAGAGACCATTGTCACCTTTGATTCTATGGTGCAACCAAATCCTGGGTATCACAAATGGCGTAGGACAGATCATTCGGTAAAGGGTTGGCTTACTACTACTGTTTCAGAAGAAGCGTTGGCATTGTGGTTGGTCTAGGCACTATTACTGAAGTCTGGAATGCACTTGTTCATGCTTTTGCTAGAGTGTCCTCTGATCGAAGCCTTGCACTGAAGCAAAGGTTCACTTCTATTACTCATGGCACTGATAGTTTGAGTACCTATCTTCATTATTTCAAAACTATCTGTGATGAACTGGCTACTATTAGCAAACTTGTTCATGATCACAAGAAATATTGGTGGTTGCTCAATGGTTGGGCAAAGATTTTGAAATATTTACTACAACCACATTACGTGATTATGTGTCCAAAATGGATCAAGGTCGTTCCATGTAAGAAAAATGATCACAAAATTGTACTGAAATTCTTGAAAGAAAATATTTTATCTAGGTTTGGAATACCTCGAGCCATTATCAGTAATGGGGATAAACATTTTTGCAATAAACCTTTCGAGGCGTTAATGTGAAAATATGGTATTACTTATAAGGTTGTTATCCCTTATCACCTACAAAAAAGTGGCCAAGTTGAGGTATCCAATCGAGAGATCAAAAAAAAATTGGAAAAGAAGGTTAACCCAAGTCGCAAAGATTGGTCATTATGACTAACTGATGCACTTTGGGGATACCATACTGCCTTTAAAACCTCAATTGGTATATACCCATATAGACTCATTTTTGGAAAGGCTTGTCACTTGCCTTTAAAATTAGAACAAAAAATTTATTGGGCAATCAAGCAATTTAATTTTGATGTGGATAAAAC
Source organism: Carya illinoinensis (assembly GCF_018687715.1). Lineage (NCBI taxonomy): Eukaryota > Viridiplantae > Streptophyta > Magnoliopsida > Fagales > Juglandaceae > Carya > Carya illinoinensis. The sequence continues at coordinate 20,096,422 of NC_056766.1, read as the reverse complement.
TTGTTCTTTTTGTAAATTTTAGCTTAATGAGTTAGAAGAAATCAGGAATGAAGCTTACAAAAACTCTCGTGTTTGCAAGAAGAGAATGAAGATTTTTTATGACAAAAATATTTTTCAAAAGTCTTTTGAGCCTTCCCAAAAAGTGTTGTTATATAATTCAAGACTCCATTTATTTGGGCAGTATTTCCTCAAATGCATAAAATATTTTTGATATTCAATTCTTACTTTTAATTTCTTTCAGTTTCCTGCTGTATTCTATTTTCAGGCTTTTAAATATTTTTGAAGGGGCTGCACAGGCATCACACAAGAAGTGCTTTTTGGTCTAGAAAGGAAAATAGCAGTTGCTCTTTTCAGATGAGGAAAGACACTTCAACACTCATACACGAGAATAGACAGATGGGCTGGAGCTGCGAGGCATAGAGGAAAAACATAGCACTTTCAGTAGAGAAAAAAGATTGAATGCCAGACTTAGAAGAACAAGGGACTAAAGGCTTGACGCGAAAAAGGAGGGGCTGTTTTCGAAAGAGAGAGAGCACAAGAGATAGAGCTGGAACAAGAAAAAAAAAAAAAAAAAAAAAAAAAAGAGGCTGGAGTTCATTATTTCTTGGGGAAAGCGAGCTTTAGGAAAGGAGTTTTATGGAAGGGACTTTGGGGGATTTACAGAAGAAAAGGTGGAGGTCCCCTTTTTTTGGACTTCATGGAGGAGAGCTTTTCGGGGTGCTTTGATGAAAAGGTGAAGGCCAAAAGCTACAGAGGGGAAAAAAAAAAAAAAGCTTTGCATTCTGGGCTAGAAAACAGACTGAGGGGTTTCTTTTTCCTAGATTAGGAACGAAAGGAGAAGGAAGACCGTTGAACCAAACGAAAAAGGAGAGACTGAACGCAGGAGAGACAAAAGCTGGCACTTCACAAAGAGAACCAGCAGGGGAGAGAGATGAAAGGTTCTGGAGCTTGGGGGGTTTTTCGGGAACTTATGAACGCAGCAGGGAGTTGGTTTTTCTGGAGCTTGGATCACACAGGAGCCCTCTCTAGGAAAGAAATGCAGCACAACGACACGGAGGGAGTTTTTAGCTCTATTGTCTCTCCATCTTTTTTCTCTTTGGAGGTTTTTTTTCTTGTGTTTAGTTTTGTGTATTGTTTTAGTTTTATCATGGAGAATATTTATTTGATTTCCATGGCACTTTTGATTAACATGGTTGGCTAAATTTTCATACTAAGATTAGAGGTGAAGTCTAATGATTTAGATGTGGATTCAAATCAACAATAAAATTTATTTTGTGAGTTTGATCGATTGAATGGTTTTATTATTTGATATTTTAATTATCTATAAATTTATCTTAATTCGCTGTGATTTCTAAATACAGTGGATGCTTGAAAAATTTCAGTAATACTCAAACGGGTTTGTAAATGTTTTAACCATTAATCATTCATGTTCAATCATTAGTAATTAGTTCTTTGGCCTTAAATGCTAAATCTTCCAATTAAGCGGAATCATTATTCTATTCTAATTAACTTAAATTGATCTAAAATAATATTCTAAATTATTAGACGGATCATTGAAACTTTAGTTGTTCTCCATATCAATTTATTTTATTATTTTAGTTTTATTTTGTTATTTTAAAAATCTTTATCTGAGTAATTTTCTCTTCTATTTGATTGCATGTTCCTTTTAATAATTCCTTTTCATTGTTTGATTTTTTTTCTTTTAAAGAAAGAGTTGAAAGTCACATGTCCAAGAGTGACCCACTCTCCAATTTTATTAAAAACCCTCACTTATGGCGGAGGAATACGGAATAAAATCAAACCAAGGACATAAAAAAACTGAAATACAAGTCAGGTCCCAAGTTTATCCCAAGTAACCACCCCCACATTATTGGCCCCTAATATATGGAAGACCCCGTTTATCAGTACGTACAAGCCCAAGAAAACACCTCTCTCTAAAATCTTCTCCCCAAAAATCAAAACTGTGACCTTTCGCCCCCTTCTTCGCAAGAAAGTCAGCAACCATGTTTGCTTCCTAATAAATATGTCGTACATTGACGTTCATTATACGAAATAAATGAATAGCCTCTTTCCAAAAATCTCATAAATACCAAAACTTTCATATCACCGATCTAAACCACCCCACAATCACCATCGAATCTGACTCTAACAGAAAATCTCCCAACCCAAGTTGATAACACAATTTCAGCCCATCAAGGAAAGCAGGGATATTCAACAATATTATCATAGCAGTGAGCGAAGCTAGCAATAACCCTCCCTTGATGATCTCTAATGACACCACCCCCTCCAGATAGACCCGGATTTCCACTAGATCCTCCATCCACATTCAACTTTACTAGCCCCACTCCCGGCTTAGCCCAAGCAACCTTCTTTATCTCCTTTTTAATAATTGAAATCACTGGACAATTCAATTCTTGCAAAATGAAAACATCCCTGCATTAAATTTTTTTAGTTTTCGTAAGGAGGTTGAAAGCTCCACAATAAATCCTTTTATATAGCAGACAATTTTTTTCCAATCAAAACTCCCCCCTCCATATGCGCTGTGCACTGTTCCCTCCATATAGCCCATGTAATAATTATTGGCACAACCCCACAAAGCCATCCCACTTGAGAGCAAGTGGATGCCCATAACCACCAAACATTCAGAACTCCCTGTCACCGTCTCACTAGCGGCATTCGAATCCCAAACACCCCAGCAAAAAAATCCCAAACCCTCCTTGCTCCTTCGCCATCACATAGGACATGGTCCAAGGATTCCATTTGAGTGGCATTCGACTTCATTCCATTTGAGCTCCTTCCCCAAACACCCCAACTACCTGATTCTTTCATCCATTGGTAAAGAATGAAGTCGAGCTCGCCAAACCATAAAAGACATTTTTTTTTAACTTCATTTTGCCATAACCACTTCCTCCACAAACAAACCGGCCCCCTCTGCCTCACTAATTCCCAGGCCAGTTTAGATGTGAACTCCCCATCATCCGCCTGCTTCCATACATAAGCATCCCGCCCCTCACGCAAGCGCACCTGCAGATTAACAATTTTTCCAGTCATTTCCATACCAACCAGCTACTATACATGACTCACATCCAAGCTATTTCCTTCCATTACACCCCAGACCCTCTAATTCATCCACTACACCACCCCCAACCAATTATCAAACCAAAAACTATAATCCCCCCTCGGATGAGACATTTCAAATTACTCATCACCATAGGAAAGACCTTTAAGATACCTTTCCAAAATCTAGATCCCCTCCCCAATGATACCACCGACATTAGATGCGAGCTTCCAACATATTTTTACTTAAAGAAATCAGCCCACAAGAGCCCCCCTTTAGTAACTTCCAAGCAAACTTCATGAATAAAGAAGTTTGTACATCCGAGAGATCCCAAATTCCCAACCCCCCTTCCCCCACCGACAAACAAATCCTCTTCCATGAAATCCATTTTCTCTTTTTTTCCTCCACACTCGAGCCCCATAGGAAATAGCAAAAATCCCCTTAAACACTGTAACAACTCCTTTTGGAATATTCATCACTGATAGCAAATGAATTGGCAAGCTATTTAATACATGTTTCAAGAAAAAAATCTTCCCCCCAAAGGATAATAACTTACATTTCCATCCCACAAGCTTCTTTTGTACTTTTAGCAACAGCGGCTCAAAAAGCCGATTTAACATACGACACACATATAATGGCACTCCTAAATAAATATAGGGCCACGTTCCTTCCACAAAACTAGTCAAACTCTTCAAATCTTCTTTCTGAGACAATGAAAAAGATGAAGAGAACAATATAGATGATTTATGAGGACTCACCTCTTGTCCTCACATCTTCTCATACGTTTTCAAAATGCTCATTGTGTGTCGAACTGAATCTCTTCCACCATTCACAAATAATAACAGGTCATCAACATACAAAAGATGCGAAATAACTCTACTCCTCATCGGCTAAAATGGTTTAATCCTACCCAATAAAAATTCTCGATGAAGCATACGAGACAAAATCTCCTCCATCAAAATAAAAAGATAAGGTGATAATGGATCGCCTTGACATAAACCCCGAGATGATCTAAAATAACCCTTCAAACTTCCATTTAGCATAACTGAAAAGACCGATGAGGAAACACAATTATAAATGATAGTTCCACACTTCTCAGAGAAACCCAGCCTCTTCAATACCCCCATAAAAAATCTCCAATTCACCCGATCATATTTTAATCATACCATTCCCACCTCTAGATTTCCTGTTCAGCCCACTCACCAATTCTTGAGCAATGGATATATTATCAAAAATTTTTTGACCTCGCACAAAAGCCACTTGTTCTGACGAAATAATCCCTTCTAAAATTGGTGCCCATCGATTCACCAACATTTTCGATAACATTTTGTACACTACCCCACATAAACTTATAGGTCAGAACTGAGAGTAAGAGCCCGGCACTTCCACCTTTGGAATTAAAGCAAGAGCAGTATTCCCAAAGAAAGAAGACGAAGGGTTACCTTCAAAAAAATCACGGGGCATTTCCAATAAGTCCTCCTTTACAATTTTCCAAGCCAAAATAAAAAAACTTGCCGAGAATCCGTTTGGTCCAGGACTACTATCCTGCAGAATGGAACAAAATGAAGCCTGAAACTCCTTCATAGTTGGACTACTATCTAGAACCGCATTCTCCCTCTCAGACACTGCAGGCGCAAGCAAACCCAGATTAGCCTCTTCCCACTCCATTGCTTCAGCCGTGAGTAACTTAGTAGAGAACTTTACCGCCCCCAAATGCACTGATTCAGCTGACTGTAAAATCTGACTATTCTCTAAATTCATCCTCTCAACATTCTAATTTTTTCTTTTAACTCTCATAGCAGCATGAAAGAAATCCGAGTCGGAATTGCCTTCCGTAAGCCATGTGATACGCGACTTTTGACATCCCATAATTTCCTGTCAATGTAAATATTGAATGTGTCGTTGTTTGCAACTCAGTCGCTCCTCTTCCAATTCTTGTGAAAAATTAGAGATAACAGCCTGTTCGAGCTCTCCCAACGTTGTTTCAATAGCCTTGATTTCAACCTCAACTCTACCAAAAGCCTCCACATTCCACTTTTGTAACACTTTGTTAAGCCGTTTCAATTTTTTACTAACACGCACCATAGCGCATCCCTCCATTGATCAGCACCAAGAAGAACAGACAACCTCCAAAAAACCCTCATGAGTTCCCCACATTCGTTGGAACCTAAATGACCTGATACCGCTCCTACTCTCACGCGCCATAGAAATCAACAGTGGCGCATGATCTTATGATGTTCGCAGTAAATACTCAACCTGGACCTCAGGAAAAATATTAATAAAATCTGTATTCACCAATACTAGGTCTAATCTGGCCCAAATATGCCATCCACCTAGCCTTCCATTGCACCATGACATCTTCTGGCCCTCAAACGGAATCTCTAATAGGCTGCAATCCTGAATACACCCATTAAAATCTGCCTTAGCGCGAGGAGCACAGAACATTCCTCCTACTTTCTCATCATCACTTCTAATAATGTTAAAATCCCTTGCCACCAACCATGGCTGTAACCCAAGGTCAATCCCATGCAAATAATCCCATAACTCTCGCCGACGAATCTGAAAATAGCTTGCATATACCACTGTGACCAGGGAAACGCATCTCACCCCAAACAAACCAGCCTGTCAATTCTTGATCTAAACATGAAACAAATTCAAAATCAAACCCGTCCTCCCAAAATAACCAAACTTTACCACCAACCTTCGCATTATTCACAAAGTGTGGTAGTTTCATCCATTTTGCCCACCTACCACATTTATTAGAAAGAATAAAAGGTTCTAAAATTGCCACCACCAAAGGATGATATTTATTTAATAACTGTCGAAGCCTACTCTTCGATGAAAGAATGCCCCTAATATTCCAAACTAAAAAATTCAGCAACATTAATAAGGCTTATTCAAGTGCGTCACCCCATCAAGAGTAACAAAAGGCTTTTTCTTCTTGGCCCCTCTTGGTTTCAACCGAGAAGCATTCAACTCCGTATCCGATTCATAGCATTTTAAGCCATTTCACATCCCCTTCCCCCAATTCATCTTCTGAAAAGGAAAACCCCAAAGCATTGTCCCCTCCCCTGCCATACTCCCACTTTTTGGCCAAATGGAACAACTCAAACTCCATAGGTTCATCAATAACTTTAAGCGAACTTCTAGGACTCAATATATCATCGCACAAGTCCTCCCATTCCTCCCCATTATTCTCCAATGCGGTTTGTTCAAACCAATTTTCCCTACACATATCCTTCTCGACAACAGTCCCATCTTCCTCTGTCCGACAGTCAACCTTGGTCCCAACCATAATATCTTCCCCTGCATCAATGCCGACTACATTGTTATTGCCAGCCCTATCCTCTTCCGAAGTGTTACTTCCAACATCAACGAGAACAGCTACTACATCCGCCGTCCCAACCATGACAGCGGCCTCTATATCAACTTACTTAGCTGCAACCCCAGATAGGCCCTCCATTTGAGTCTAAACAGCATCCCAAATTCACCCAGAACCAATCACAAAAAAGCCTTCGACCCTTCCGTGATCCCCTGTAAACTGCGTTGCTTGATACCTTTTAGCAGTACCTCACGTCTTGATGGTGGCATGTTGACCACCTCTACTATGGGCTTCTCTAGTTCCCTCACCCCTACAGTCTTCCATACTTCTGTGACTTTTTCTTTGTCTTCCTCACTAGCAGCCATTCGCATCTTACCCTTACTTTCCCTCTCAGCCCAACCACACTTATTTTCATGATGTCCCTATCGCCTACACCGTGTACAAAACAGGGGAAGCGACTCATAGACAACTTCTTGAAAATGGCTAGATGCTACTCCTGGTGGCCCAATCTAGAATGAATGCCTCACAGGTTTAGAGATGTCAATCTCTACATAGATTTTGGCTGCCTCCGAAAGCGTAACGCATGCCGTCGCATTATCACATTTCAAAAACCTTCCAAACCCCCTCCCCCCAATGCTTCTCATAATAGATACATGACAAAAATTTGGGGGATGCCCTGTCAACGTCAACACACCAAAACCAATGGAGAGTCTTCTTCTTCCTGAAACTCAGGCGTCCAATGAAACACCTTGCATGAAACACCCATCATGTCTGAGTTTCTCCTTGCTAGAACTTGAATAAAATCTTCTTCATGTGCCAAATGAATCAACACATTTATAGGGTTCCTGAGTTGCCCTACCACAGGGACCGATTTCAGGCCCCATCGATTTCAAATGAAGTTCCGAATATGGTCCAATGAAGGTCTCCTGCGAAGAAATTTCAGAGCCACCGAAAAACAAAACAGTTTTACTGAGAGTTTTATTTCCACCTTAGAGAAGTGAAAGAACATTTCTCCATGGTCGAATCTGTGCTCCCTCATAGGAATATCTACCTCTGGAAGAGGTTGAGGCCGAACACCCACAATTTTTGCCATTGAAAGACCAGACGAAGCCACCCTTGTCAAACGTGCACCTAGAGATTTCTTGGTCATGTCCTATGCGCTCACAATTTGTAAAGTGACACTCACATCCTCCATCCACCCCAAAGAGGCAGCCAAAGCCTCATTCTTTGAGTTTATTTTCCTTATCATATAAGTCAATTCTTGTAAATTCAACCATGTTAGGTACTACGACACTTGTATACATGCAGGCAAAACTGTTCTAAATTTTTGGTTCACTAGTTAAGTTAAAATTTAGATGCAACGTCGGTTGCTAAGGTCGTGATAACCTTGATCACCGAGGTGACACGCTGGTCGACAAGATTGTGGTAACCTTGGTCACCAAAATCAAGACATTACTTAGGTTGGGCTCGCTTGATCGAACTAGTATTTAGGCTGGGCTAGGTTAATCGAGCCAATATATAGGTCGGGCTCACATGATTGAGCTAGTACTTAGATTGGGCTCAGTTTGTTAAGCGTGTTGGTCACCAAGGTCATGTTAGCCTTGATTTACAGTGGATCTCAGTTCAATTAGTGTAAATAATCCAAACCAAGAGTTTGAGATTTACAAACCTGAGCGAAGTCTCCTGAATTTTGGTAAGTGTTTGATTTCTATGGTTTTCAAGTGTGGCTTAAAGACAACCAATTATTGGGATTTTCCCTTCTTTCTCTTCTTTTGTTAGAATGTGTTAAGGGCTTAAGTTGCCCAAGTGAAGGCTGCCCTACCTTAGTGATGATGAAGATCCAACGCGTTTGAGCATGTGGCTCTAGGGCATTCAGTTTTGATGAAGATAGGGAGCTGAGGTGCCCAAGCAAAGCTTAAGGGCAACTCTACAACCAGTGCTCCAGGTAATGTGACCAAGTTTCCAAACTTTTGGTATGGGTAGGGTTAATCACCATTGTGTGTCCTCTTTGTTCTCTTTATTCGCCATGGAATTCTTGTTTGGTATGTGGATTGCCTGAACTTGTTTTGGTATGTGGATAAGCAAAGTGTATTCCTCCTTATTCATCCATTGGGATTTTCATGGAATCCTAAGAAGTTTTCACTAAAAACAAAACTGGTTAGTGTAAATAATCCAAACAATTTGAGATTTGCAAACTTGAGTGAAGTCGCCTAACTTTTGGTATGCCTTTGATTTCTATGGTGTTCAAGTGTGGTTTGAAGACAACAGTTATGGGGATTTTCCCTTCTCTCTCTTCTTTTGTGAAAGTGTGGTGAGGGCTTAAAGAGCCCAAGTGAAGGCAGCCCCGCCTTAGCAATGATGAAGATCTAAAGCACTTGAACAAGTGCTCTAAGGCAGTAGGTTCTAGTGAAGATACAGAATTGAGGTGCCTGAGTAGAGCTCAAGGGTGACTCCGAAGCCAGTGCTCCATGTTATGTGACCAGGTTTCCAAAATTTTGGTATGGGTAGAGTTAATCACCATTGTGTGTCCTCTTTGTTCCATTTATTCTCCATGGGGCTCCTGTTGGTATGTGGATTGTCTAAACTTGTTTTGGTTAAGACTGACAAGCAAAGTGTGTTCCTCCTTATTCATCCATTGGGATTTTCATGGAATCCTAAGGAGGTTTGGTGGGAAAACTCCAAAAACTCAAATTTGTGAGTGAAATAAAATCTAAGTAGTGATTTCGAGAGATGCAAACCTTGGAAATTTAGTTTCTGCTTTTGATTTTTTATTAACGTAGATTATTCATTGCTGAATGATTTTTGGTTGATGGATGTTGTCCGTCTTTCAGTAATTTTCTTCTTGATGAAGCTTGTTTAGCATTGAATGATTTTTTTTTATGTGATTTTGTACTGCTTGCATATCCTTTTTGTTTTTCTTCATGTATCAAGATTCATGGTTGAGCCTAGGACGCTTGAGTTTTGTTGATTAAGGGCATATTTGGACACAAAGTTTCATATAATTTCCTTTTCAAACATCATTCAAATAAAAAACACTTTTCAATTTCAACTCTTCAATTTTTTTATCTAATCATTACCTAATAATTATCCAAACAAAATACCCAATACAACTTTCTCAAACTTCTAAACAAAACAAAAAAATAATACAGATTTTTTCAATTTAAAATTTAAAATTATATTAAAAAATTATATTCAAATAATTTTTTAACTTTAGAATATCTTTTTCAACTTTTTCTCTCCTTTATCCAAACTTAATAAAATATCTTAATCAAACCATTTCACTATTATTCATAGAATTCTAAGATATTATAAGAATAGGTAGCAAAGTGTGTCATTTATCAAAGATTCTATTGTTGTGTTCCTATTTGTCCATACTCTTTTGGAGACTTGTAGAATTCTGGAGCGTTTTATGGAGAGAATATCCAAATTTAGACTTGTTAGCATAAATAACATTTAAATACAAAGTTTGAAGGAAACAAATACAAGTATTAAGCTACTGCTGGCAAGCTTGAGACTCAACTCGTCATGCTCCAAGCAAGAGCAAGCTCTATTGCTTGCGGGTGAGCTTCATCTCTTACTTGTGAGCCTCATTGTTGCTGTGGAGTGAGCTTGCGCCTTTCTTAGGTCAAGGTTCATTGCTTGCTCGTGATTCTTTTATCTTAGAGAGAGCATCGTTACTTGCCATAGATTTTTGTTGCTTAGAAGTGGTTTTTTTTTTCCTTTCATTTGCTCGCCCAGAAGCCGTGGTCTTTGCTCAGGGCAACCTCTATTGCTTGCCCATGATGCCTATTGCATGGGACAGGCTACGTACCCACCTCACTTGTACTTGGAGGTTATCTACATTACTCACTCACAATTCTTGTCACTCAGAATGGGCTGGTGCCCACCCTACTTGCTACACATGGCGAGAGTCATTGCTCGCTTGAACTTTATTGCTCGAGTGGACTAAGTGCTCACCTTGCTTGTGCTTGGGGGCAAGACATTGCTTGTTCGTGATGCAGATAGGCCGAGTGCCCTCTACAACTTTTGCTCTCCTTGTTTGTTGCTTGGGGGCAAGCTTGCTTGCCCTTACAATTGTGTGCAAGGACGTGCAATGCATGCCACGGTGCTAGCCACTTGAAACTATAAATCTTAAAATAAATAGTGGTGAGGGCCTTATCTTGGTGGATATCTTGGCATGGTTTCCTTTTTTATCTGAAACTCTATTCATTCTCTCTCATTGTAATCCCTTGTTGAGTGCCCGACCTCTTTTACATCGAATTAGCTTTCACTAGGTCATGCAACCTATTGTTCTAAGAGCGATTTGTTGATCCCATTGACACAATTTTCTGACATGATCAGAGCCTAACAATATGGTTAGATGGACCACAATGGCCAAGGTATTGATATAGTGCTCGAATGTTCATCCATGACTTATAAATAAAGCACATAAATTGTAAATAAAGAGAGAGACATAAAGACTTACGTGACTCAGTATAAAAACTTACATTCACAGGTTGTTTGGGGCAGAATTTATTATGTTTGGCGATTTTAGTATCTCTCATGACCTCACATAATTCTCAATACAATGAAGTAAGTAGGGTTGAGGGAGGTTGACGAAGATGTCGTCCTCGTAGAATTCTGGAGGAATCTTTAGATATTGAGAAGTCTAGATTTGTAAAGATTTTTTCCTTTTGTAGATGTCTGTTTCATTCTTTAGAATAGTTACATCTCGTTTGTCTTATGTCATTTTCACATTTCTATTTGAGTCAACTTCTTTCGCCTCCATCTTTTCATTGTCTTATCTGATGGCTTTATCTCTTCCCTATGTTACATCTTTATTGATTATTTGTGATAGGTTTCCAATTGACTAGACCCGTTCACATTATATCCAACAACATTTCTAGCTAAAATTTAACAATAAATTTAAAGAATCAATGCCAATGCTCTGAAATAGGGACTTGTTATAGATAGGAGAAAGAGGCCCCACAAACCGCAAATGGCACTTGAGCAAGGATACATAAACCGAAGATATAAAAACTTTAGAAGAATCTAATCTCTTCATGATAATAAGTCTATTCCCTTGTTTACTTAGAGAAAAATAATTATATTTAAAAGTTTTTATACCGCACATCATTCACGTGGATGATGTGTGGTGTAAGGACTTTTAAATAACACTACTCTAAAATTGTCGATTTCATAATAGTGTGATAGTGTTTGGCGTAAAAACTTTTAAATAACACTACTCCAATATTGAGGACTTTAAGGTTGCTATTTCCATGAAAGTGAAAAAAATAAACAAACTATTATTCAAAAGGCAAGTATTGGCAATGGGTCTAACGTATAGACTTCAATTATGTGTACATTTTTCTTGGAAAATTAGGAAAGATAAATGTATAGAATTTTGGTTGAAGCTTGCTTCTCATGTAAGTTTCATTACAAGGAAGCAATCAAAAAGTAAATTAACCTTCCGTTGAATCCCATGCTATTATGCCACTGATTACAAAATGGAAATAATAAGTTAAAATACATTTACAAAATAGGCCCTACATAAATCTTTTTTTTTTTAATTTTGACCCTTAATTTGGCCAGTTTTAAATCTCTGGGACGTAACCGCGTAATACTAAAGCGACTATGGCGGAGTCAACTTTCCTTTCACGGCTGGTAAATGGTTAATCGTCGTAAAACACGTCATGGCGAATAACGGCGTCTGCGTCCCACCAGGTATCCATGTCAGATCTCGTTACGTTCCCTAACGGCGAGCTGACTTTTCTCACGTCCCCGACCGTCAGGTCACCGGTGGCGTCATCCCTGACGTAGATCTTCTCGAAGCCGCCGTATCCTAAGCCGACGATCTTTCCCAGCTGGGGCCGCCACTGGCCGAGCATCGCCGGTATCCGACATCTGACGCGCGTGTCCCATAGCCTCAGCGATAGGCCGTCTCTGGACCCGTTCTCCCTACTCGCCATCACGACCACCGACGGCGATGTGGACGCAGCTACCGGCTTCCCACCGAACACAGAACTGATTCTCGACTCCTTGTTGGTGTCGTAAACAGAGATCAAACTTTCTGCAGAGTCATCATCGTCGTCGTTGAAGTCTAATCCCAAGCCCAGATTATCCCACAGCTTCACGACGCTACTTCCGCCGGCAAAGTCCGCCCAGGAGAACCGACGTCGGAACTTCGATTTACGATTCTCCTCGTAGCTTTCCACATAATGATCCGAACCACCTGCCACCCGGAAATCTTCATCTACTGGTTGACTCCGATGCGATTCGGGTTCTTCGTCGTCGCCATCTTCTTCTCCATCGTCAGAAAATGACGAACAAGTTTCGCCTTCGCTGTCGGTATCATAGTCGTCAACGAATTTCAAAAGAGGCTCCGAAGCTATCGAATTATCTCTCTTGATTTTGAGAATGAAAACCTTGATTCCGTTCACTATGGTGCTAAAAGATGCGACTATGGCGAGAATCAAGGCGCCCACTTTCCAAATGCTGGAGGCTTCAAACCCAGAAACCGAAAGAACTTGAGAAAGCAAGTATGAGTTCGGTATTGAGAGCTCGAATTCGTTTAGGTAGCTGATCACAGGGATTTCCATGGCATCCAAAACGGAAGTTGAGAGAGAGAGAGAGAGAGGTAGGTGAGAAGACGGGGTTTTCGGAAGGCAAGGAGGTTTGTGTTTTTAAAGGCAGAGAAAGACAATAAGGTGCTGTAAAGATTAGTTAATTCTGTAGTAGAAATTTAGGGACACGTCGGAAAAGGTGGCCGGATTTTAACGACAGGTAAAAGATGGGGACCGCTGTGTCAGCCCCGTTACAAAGTTATTAGGTGCTTTAGTTTCATGGGATAAATAAATGAAATTAAATATTAGAGCACTTATTCTATTTATTTATTTCCCTTTTAAGCATCCAAAGAGGAACATAAAGTTTTCTTTTAAGAACGATTTGGAATAATGATTTTTTATATTATTTTATATTTTTTCCGTTCACATTTAATGGCGTTGACATTGATAAAAAGTTATATTATATAAAAACATACTATAGTCATAGACATTTGGATCTCGATAAATTTTATTTATTTTAAAATTAAGAAAATATTTTTTAGTAATGTTATGAATTTTTTTATAAAAAATATGTAAAATTATAAAACAAATGAATGAAAAAAGTAAAAAATATAATTTTTTTTTTTTTTTAACTCTTGTCGGAACCAGTCTCGTGCTACATCCTCGTAGTGCTCACATTGTATAGGAAAGTCATATCTTATTCTTATTTTATTTTATTAATATATTATTAGTTTAAAAGTTGATGAATAATGTAAAAAATAAAATAAATATGTAACATAATCTTTTTCACAAAAAACTATGCATAATATAAATCATGAAGTAAGGAAGATGATTTTAAATTATGAATTAATGAGTATATTTGGTCATGGAAAATCTTGAGAATGTTTAAGAATACTTGGTAATTTCTTTATTAGATTTTGAAAAATAAGAGATAAAAATTTTTAATAAAAGTTTAGAAAATGCTAAGTTGCCACTTAGTGTATTTGGATTTTTTTTAAATGTTAAAAAATAGTTATCATTGGTGAATTTGTGTGTGTTTTTTTAATATTTTAATGTGTTTTTTAATATTTTTAAAAAAGCAAAATAGACTAGGGGCAACTTGGGAGCTACCTAACATCACTCTAAAAGTTTTGTTGAAAATAAGTTTTGTACTAATTTTGTAAAATTCAATAGATAAAATTAAAGAAAAACTCTTCAAATCAGTATTTGGGATTTCACAATTTTAAAATCCAATCTATCCCTTTTAAATTTTTTTAAAATTGATATAAAAAAAAAAAAACTCACAATTGTCAATACCATGCATGAGTCAATATCAATACTCCGTCTAAAGACTGATAAAAATACTTAATTGAGAATTTCTTAATATTCAATATTAATTTTAGACATTTGCTTACTCATCATCCCGACATATTATACCACACATATTTTTTATTTTTTTTTTAAATATTGATTTTAAGTTTCTTAAACTAATTGAATTCTTCTGTTTATTATTTATACATCATATATTTGGTAAAATAAAAAATAAAAATTTGAGTATAATGTATGATGTATGAAGTTGATTAATAGAATTTTTTTTTTCAATTTTAAGGGAATTAAAAACTAAAATTATTATAATTGTAAAAATGTAAACTGATTTTTAAGATTATTACACTTTTTTGTTTTAAGTTTTCCGATTTATTGAAAATTTCTAAAAACTTTGCTGTAATTCCAAAGACAAAACGGAAAGATGCGGCGGGCAGTGTCCGACCCGAAATCGTGACCGAGTGAAATGGCGATTACTGTTCCACCACGCGAGTGCGGAAATGTGGTATCAGCCCATTGCTTTTGGAATCCTTTTCTTTTTTATATCTACGTGGAAGGTCCCACCACTTTATGCGGACGATGTGATTGGTCCTTTTTCTGGTGGGGCCACAATTTATTCTTTGCAATTCATGAGAGGTTCGAATAATAATAATAATAAATGTTTTAATTCATGCGATTTTATTTAATTGTTATAATTTTTTTAAAATTTTTATATAAAATATAATAAATAATTAATTTTTTAAAAAAATTTAAAATAATAATAATATTATTAAAAATAATATTTTAATAATATTTTATTTAACATTTATCTCTACTTATCTTCACTTAATTTACTATCTAAATTCCTCTCACTTTAATTATCTACAAAATAATTAAAGAATATGGCTTCCAATTCCAAAGTAAGAATATTATTTTAATTTAGGGACAGTTCAGGGACATTATGCGGTCGTAATTTTTGGTTCCTCCTTTTCACATTCGCTTCTCTTTTCACATTCAATTTTATTAGATTATTCTTAAAAATTTAAGGACAATGTAAGCATAGTTGGTTAATATTTGTAAGGAGTAACGTTTGAGTGATGATTTAGATATTCTAGAATTTACCGTACTTTTTGAATATCTAATGTTATCTGAGGAATTCACTCATAATCAAATTATAAATGTTGTGAAACTTATTATATGTATCTATCTTTTTTTCACGTTAGATTTTAGAGTTCAGACAAAAGTTTTTGAGAATTCGAATCTACCAGAGTTTTTGTTTAAAAATTTAGAATTTAAAATATGAGAGATAAACACATAAAATAAATCTCACGGCAATAATGATTGCTCGTGTGATTTTCAAAAATATGAAGTACTCAATAAATATTGTGAGGCATGCATTATGCATATATATCTCTCTCACTCTAGATATTAAAATTCGATCAACAACTCTAAAAGATCTAAATCCTCCAAATTTCAAGTTCTCAAATATCTTTGTGTGGTGGTCCTTGACTCCTTGAAGATTCGAAGCCTCGAAGCCAAGCTAATGAATCATGTGAGTGAATTGCCAAATCATGTTAGAAGAAATATATAAACCATTCATTTCACATTGGACTTTAGTCTTATTTGACCTCAAACACTCTTCATTTCACGTGTTAAATGCAGATAAAGTTTCATTTATATTTTTTTCCGGCCATATTGCAAAAGTCAATGTAAAATTGTTAAATTGCATTAATTAATTATCTCTTAGTAATTTATTTAACCATAAGCTTACCCACCTTGGGCACTTAAATTTAATGTGAACATGATATACTTTAACAATTTACCAATTATAAATATTTTTTTCATAATTAGAGGACTTACATATTTTCTACTTAGATAATTAACAAATGAAATTTTGGAAGAACTTGCAGTGATTGTTTGGAGAATTTAATAAAAAAGAAGAAGAATGAATGGCACCTCCAAAGGAAGTGTTCGAAGTCAACTGGAAAGTTGCAGTAGACAAGCAGGAAGCCTCAATGAGAATGAACAAATCTCTATATCCAGATCCTTTGCTATAACCTTTGAAATCGAGTTGGAACTTCATAAGATCATTCTCAAAGGCGATGCTTTACTTGCAGTCAAGACAATTAATGGCATGGAAGAGAGCTAGAACAAAGAAGGATTACTCATCTCTGATGTAAAACACATGCTTTCCAAATTTGTTGGCTCCTCTGTTAATCATATTAGAAGGGATGCAAACAAGGTAGCACATATATTAAGCAAAAGTGTATTTTCTATTTCATATGTTCTTGTTGATATGGAGGAAGCTCCAAATTGTATTGCATCTCTCCTGTACAGATTATCATCAATAAAATTTCATGATTTTCCATTTAAAAAAGAATGGGTCAACATTGTGTATGCATTTTTTTTTTAAAAAAAAAAGTTTATTATTAAAATAATTATATTTTCATGTAAATCTCATATTTATTTATATTTTTTAAAAAGAGTACGTGACACTCGGCCAAAACTGCAAATATCCCTAAAAAAAATTACACAAAATGTTAAACCTAAATGTCATATTCCACAATCTCCTTTTGACCAGAATTTCCATAGAAAAATCAGTTGAAACGAATATTAGCCGCTTTCACAACGAAATAAATAGTTTGATACATATCATTGAACAAAAACCGCATGATCCATGCGAATCACACGATCACGAGCCACTGTGGAAAAGCACATGATCAAGATGAAATTCATGATGGTCGTAGACTCGTAGGTTCGTCGGTGGGGGCAAACCCACCCCTAGGTGATGCCTTCTATAGTTCAAGGGAAAATGACGGTGACCCCACTTGTTAGGTAGGAAATTATTGGTTGAGCATAGGCTTAAAGTTCCCTATCTATCAACTATTAAATTCTAATTATTAAATGTTTGTTACATCAATATAAAAAAATTATTTAATCTTTCATTGATGCCAATTTTTTAGAATATTTACCCGAATTTTAATGATTAATAGAAGAGACATCGTTGTATAAAAGGAATTCTATCATATTTATTATTTTTTATGTTAATGATTTTAAATAATATTAAATATTTAGTAAAAATTAAAAGATTGACAATTTTATATGGATGGTGGTATTCCCATTGTTGGGAGCTCCCACTAGTACGATTTTAAATGTTTTTTATATGTATATTTTTAACATTTTTAAATATATATATTTTTAAAAAAATTCATAACACCATTAAAAAAAATTTCCTAATTCCGGAAAAAAAAAAAAAAAAAAAAAAAAATCTCTGCGAAAGCTTAACATTATTCTTTTTATATTGTGAGACAATTAAAATTTAGATAAGAACTCCAAAGAATCTTTTATTACTTTTCATGTCATAAACTTTTGTTCGGACTTGTAATTAATAAAAGGGAGGGTTAGGCAAGACACCTAATTTATTGGACGGAATCTATATAGTTCCAAACATGCAATATGCACATTAGATGTTGACATGACTAGAAGTATGAACCATATGAAGGCATTTCATTATCTCCTTCTTGCAAAAGGTCATAATGAAAATAAAAGTGATGCTCTAATTGCCTGTACTTTCACTATCACATAATTAAAAAAAATATCCCTTTTAATAGAAAAATCCATATGGTTATCATGGGATTTTATCAATTTTCAAACTACTCATTGGGTTAAACATTAATGCCTTTATGATGCTTTGTGTTAGAATATTACTATACTTAATATAAAATATATTTATAATATTCTCGTATGTATGATAATATGACTTATTCTTTACTATACTTAGTTTATTATGTAAATCAATCAATATCAATTACTATAACTGATTCATTGTATTTCCATTATTTTTCTAGTTTCATTCACTTGTAAATAGGGACATGTGATATATATTAAAGAACAATCGAGAAAATTGTAGCCCTAATAGTCTCTCTCATTAATCTTTCTCCCTTCTCAATCTCATTTTTTATTATATTTTATTTTTTACATGGTCTCGGATCAGACACCATGACAGCAATCCTGGAGCCTCTAGTTTGTGCTATCTTTTTCACATGTTTCTGTAGTAGCCATTGGTGTTCCCTTGCTATTTTCTTGTCAGTTCACCACAGTTACATTGGTTCTATTGACACTTGCTGCTTCCCCATGCCTTTCGCTCCATGTATACTTATATTTTCTATACAATCAGATCAACCAATTTCCTAATGACTCTTGCAATGTTTTATTTATTTTTTTCATTCATGACAAGTCTCGTATTCAACGTGTTATTTGGTATTTTTAATCTCCATTCACTATATGTTCTCCAAAGGCTTCTTATACACTTAATAGATATTTGTTCATGATAAGACTCATATTCAACTTGTTATTTGTATTTTTTCTGTTTACCATACATCCTTCAAAGGATTTCTAGCTATACACTTGATGAATCATTGTCTTTATTTTTATCATCAATCTCCTACTTCCGTTCGTTTCTACCCGATGTGCACTTGCGCCACACACCACAGAGACACCATTTGTCAGGTAGTCAGTTAGATTCCCAAGTCTCATCCACCTAGCCAGCAATGTGAATCCAAAATCTCTCTCTTGTTTCTTTTCCCTTCTCAATCTCATTTTCTATTATATTTTATTTTCTACACTTTGTTTCAAATAATTTTCTTTTAAGCTAATATGATGCTTTGTTTATTTGAGACCATTCGTGTTTTTATTTTTAGTTTAATTAATTTTATTTTCTTAAAAGAAACTAGGTTTCCCAACTTTTTTATTTCTAGTTTGTTTAGTTGGTTTTCTTAAAAATTTTCAAGTATCTTTTTGTTTTTTTTATTCTAAAGAAAATATTAAGTACTAGCTCCATCAAAGTTACCACTTAAAAGTTTTTTCTCGTCTACCACTTAAAAGTTACTTTTGCATAATTTATTTATTTAT
This sequence comes from Carya illinoinensis, assembly GCF_018687715.1. NCBI lineage: Eukaryota > Viridiplantae > Streptophyta > Magnoliopsida > Fagales > Juglandaceae > Carya > Carya illinoinensis. The sequence continues at coordinate 20,077,308 of NC_056766.1, read as the reverse complement.
TTTTTTAAGCTCAAAAGCGCCACTAATGTATTTGTGTATATTTTTTTTTTGATATTTAAAAAAAAATGATAAAAAAATACATAAAAAATGCAAAGGAACTAGCGTAATTTCGAGCAGCAACTTTGAGGCTCTGAGTAGTATCCTTTTTCTAGTTTCTAGGTTATAATTTTAGTTGGTTTTTAATTTTCTTTCAATATTTTAATATTTTCTGTTGACGAGACAGATGAATGTGCCTATTTTTAAATTTGTTTTGTAAAGTTAACTAAAATGTGCGACTAATGACTTTCCGTGATTGGCCATGATGTGGTAACTAAATAACACGACTAACAATTTCCTTTAACGAATTAATGGAATTTGGATGGAGAGATTCTTTGTTTTATAATTCTTTTTTTTTTTTGAACAAAGGATCAATTTAATAATTATAAGATCTCAGTGAACTATGAAGTATCAGAGCAAATGGAAAAAAGAAAAAAAAAAAAAAGAGTATGATTGATTGTATTTCATTTCATCTTTATATTTGTGTCTTTCACTTGCCTTTTTATGGAGTCTGAAGAAATATTTAGTCCACACGTATTAATGCGCCCAAGTTTAATGAAAACCTAGTAGGCGAGTGTGAGTCCAATAATGGGTCTTATCGATATACATTATAGATAATAGATAGAGCCTCTGACTGATCAGCAAAGTGATTACTTCAATTAATACATAAAATCATCAAAATATTGATTACTTCAATTAATACATAAAATCATCAAAATATACTTTGGAGTAGGGTTATACAGGAAACTACTGGACCGACATCTACCGATGCAGACAAACTGCCGGATTCAAGAACCAGCCAAAACCAATAGAGAACCGGTTAGTCGGTGGTAGGAAATATACAAAATCGAGTGTCAGCCTATTCAATCTCGGTTTGGACCGTGCGAAAACTGTTAAACTAGCTGATACTCTGTATTATTATTATTTTTTATATTTCTTATACAAAACAATGTCGTTTTATTTTATTTTAAAAGTATGACCAAAAAATAAAGCAAATGATGTCGTTTCTTGGTTAGGGTTAAGTATTGCATTTGGTTCCCCCCTCTCTTTTCTTCTTCTCTGCCAAACTCTTTCAGTCATTCCAGTTCCCACTTCTCCCTCTTTTTTGTTTCTCGAATCTCATTCCTCAACCTCCCGATGAACACCCATAGCTTTCACTTACTGGGAAAACTCTCTCAACCTCTAGCGGCAGCGAATCTCCTTTCGTTTCTCGATCTCTCTTCCTCTCATTCTCGGCATTGTTCACTCACTCTCTCTCTCTCTCTCTCTCTCTCTCTCTCTCTCTCTCTCTCTCTCTCTCTCTCTAAGATTGTGATATTTTGTGAAATGTGATATTGTGATATTTGTTGATATTGTGATATTTTTTTTTTATTTTGTTGTGAATCAATCGAGTGAATTTTTGAAATGTGAATTTGTAATAATCGATTGCAGAGAAGAGTTGAGGGTTGAAGACGAAGGAGAAGCTCGGGAAGAATATGCAGAATGGGAAAGTGAAGTCTACTATGAATCTCTAAAGCCGATTGTTATAGAATCTCCATGTTTTCTCATTCCTCTCTCTCTCTCTCTCTCTCTCTCTCTCTCTCTCTCTCTCTGCCCCCTATTGTGCTACTGATGACACTGGCAAACTGACTGGATGAAAACTGAGATCAATGTCGATGGTTTTGGTCAAGATAAATATATTTTCAGCATATTGGTACCAAATCCGCATCAAGTCCTTCGGTTTTCACCCCTACTTTGGAGGTTAGTTGTCATCATCATTACCATGGCTCTATAAATAACACATAAGGATAATACATTTACATATCTATTCATATGCTTATATTGAAATCACTTCTCTAACTTTGGCATTGGAGATCTACCGGGCACCCCGTGTTGCCCTCTCATTTTACTGCAGATTATCCATACTGTTGGTGGTGTGAAACAAGTCATTAAAAGAGTCATTATCACACAACTTATTAAACCTATTGCCTGCTTTTTATCTTAATTTTGTGCATAATCCATTCAACCCAGTTCTTGTATCCTTATTTTCGATTAAACGTAATCGAAATTCTGAAAGGACGCTTGTTAAAAAGACGACAATATTTACATATTTCTAGTTGAACATGAATACTTGGGTGGTCCTTACTCCTCTTCCCGTATCCCGTAGTTTTTTAGAAATATGTTAATGTTAGTAGTTAAACCCATTTTCCTTGTAAAAAAAGTAGTTTAGTCATGTAGATAAGGTATCCAAAAAGTTGAATGCAATATAGAATCTTCTTTTCTCTCTTTTATCTTCTTTTCTTGAGGCAGATCATCCTCGAATTTGAATAATTTCCTTTCATTTTTGCTTTTTTTCCATATATATAAATACAACCTATCGTGTGTAATATAATCAGTAATAGAGAAGTTTTTATCCAAGCAAAATCACGGCATACCTTGAAACTCAAATCTCACTCAGGAGCAAGAAAATCAAGTTGGAACTGTAAGTTTATATAATGTAAATAATCCACATGATATATTGTATTAGTTCTAGGATCTTGACTATTATGATTCTCACAATATTAAAATATATATAAAAAGTACAATGTTAAAAAATATATAAAAATCATAAAGGAATTCATAGTCATAACTTCTATCTATACTTGATCTGAAACTAACGTAAGCACCATTGTTAATGTGTAAATTTACACAATAAGTCAGGATGGAAGTAAGATTCATTCCTGGCTCACGGTGGTGATTTAGGCAATGATGGTGCTGTTGAAAAGTCCACGGACGTGGTTTGGACATCAATACGGTGCTCGTACATATATTCATGAGAATAAGCAATAAATAAATACATAAAATATAAATAGAGAGACATTTGAATTTATGTGGTTTGGCATAGAAACCCACGCTCACGGGTCATATGGGGGAGAAATTGACTATGATTTTGATTTTAAATCTCTCATGGCCTTGCCTATCTCTCAACACAATAGAGGAATTTTTAGAAGATCTGGAAGTTGAAGAAGATAGCTTACTTTTGGAGAGAGGAGCTTTGAGGAGTCATCATGCATAATTTCTGTAAGTAGTGGTGTCTGTCTAAATCTGGGCAGATTCTCTCTCTTTATGGATATCTATTTCCTTTCTTGGAGTGATTGAGTCATACTTGCCTTATAAAACCATTTCCTTTTACATATGAGTCAACTTGCCTAATCTCTATGCATGATTCTTGGTCTTATTCTTGTGCTTGATTTTTGGTGGTTGCTTTCATTTCCAGCAGATGCTTGCGATTCTTAAGGTTGATTTGCTCGACAAGAAGACCTTTAAAATTTTCAAGTCAATCAAGACAAAGATAGTACGTAGAAATAAATCTTGGGAAGTTTGTTTGCATGAATGTTTTCTTGATAATTCAGTATTTAGATGTTTGCATGTGATCATTTATCGTGACCAACCATTTTTGTTTTTGTTGGTGCTAGTGGATTTTTTTGAACCTTGAGGCAATTTGTTGCTTAGCATAACTTGCACTTAAATGGTCGAGAGCCCATCGGCTGTCTAGGTCCATTCTAGGTAGTTGTTGATCCTATCAATTTGTTCCCCAAGGTAACCCACACGAAGCTGTTATAGAGCTCAGGGTATTGTTCTTGAAGGTAATTCATTGGTGGCGATTTTATTGGCACAACTTACAACTCGTCATTTGCTAAAGGTGGCATTCGGCCATTCTGGAATTGATGGCTAGGTGCAAGTGCAAAGGCATATGGCTTTAAGGGGTGAGGGTTGAAGCAGTCAATGGAGTGTCGTTTGCTCATTTCTATAGACTAGATTGATATTTCTTTAGAGATAATAGACTTTGTGAGCCTACTAGTCTTATGCGTGAGTTGTTTGTGCATGGGTGTAGTTTGTTGGGACATTTTGGTGTAAAAAAAACTTTAGACATGTTGTATGACCATTGGTGGGAGTATTGTATCCCATTCATTGAGTTTGCATATAGTTGGAGTGGTCACTTTAGTGTAAAGAAGACTTTAGGTGTAACAGTTCGCTAGAAATTCAATGGTGAAATTTCTATTGGCTTTAGGAATCTCGTGAATACCTCATAAGTTTTCACGAATCTATTAATCGTATAGGTTTTAGTCTAACCAGATGTGTTATTACTCACTATGGTATCAGAAGTGTGGAATGTCCAAATTAAGTTAGAAAAGTTTTAATTGGACACATAGTTAGAAAAGTTTTAATTGGACACATGGAAAGATCTTAGTCACGCACGATGTATAATATTAGACACTTGGATCAAGAGAAATTGGATTTGGACTTAATAGTAACCCAAACCCTCTTAAAACCCCAAATAGAGGCCCATTCAGTTTAGGCCCATTAAGGACCACGAAATTGGGCACCTTAGCATTGATTTTGGCCAAGTAATTTCATCACCCACATGGCTGATCAGATGTCTTCAAGAGGGCTTAGAAGGTTCTAGAAGGGAAAAGTCAAAGAGCCACCTCACTTTTCCAAGTCTACACTCCACCTTTAGAAAATATCTTGAATTGATTTTTGTCGATATTATTGGGTAAAAAAGGCCAACACTCAACCCTCACTTCAACCTCATCCTCTTCCATATCTTGTGCATAAATATCTCCAGCCCAATCCTTTACACTTTTCATTGAAAGAACACTAAATATTCTCTCGGACAGCTTTTAGTTGTTTTTTTGCACGCCCATTTCTAAGCTTTTTTTAAGTATTTTATCATAAAATCTCATTCATACAAGTTGTTTCTTTTTTAGTATAGTTTACGTGGATAGCTTATTTGTTCCATTTAAAGATCATTTGGTCAGTTAAATATTGTTTAAACTCTAGAAAGGTCATTCTGGGAGATAAACTGGAGAATATGTCGTATTTTGGAGTTTTTTACCAAGCTAATGGATAGATCTTGGTCCGAAATTTTTGTGAAGTATTTTTAACTTGTGTATATGATTAGTTTTTGAGGATTTGTGTGACGCCCCCAAATTGCCACGCACGGACATGGGGAGATCGAGACGTCCGGGTGATGACATCACGGGTCACCACCCTATCGACGAGTGCCAAGTATGTGTATAAGCAACAAATGTGCACGAAGAAATATGCAGACGATAACGAAAGTCAAAACTAAGTACCAAAATTTTTCTTGTTTAATACAAAGCTGTTCAAAACTTATATATTAAAATATTACAAGATACAAATATTATTCAAAGCAACAACAAGATATTAACTTCAACTCAGACCTCCAGCGGAGCCGCATCCTCGGGCTCAGCCTCCTCCTTCTCTTCCATCCCTGCACCAAAATCTACGGTACCAAAAATGGTACCGCAGGTAAGTAAAATCCAAACACTACTAGATAAAAACACAATAAACTCCACAATATTCATGAAAGAATGCAAATGCTCATATCCCATAAATCACATTTTTTTCCACGCACGCCAAAATCTCATTTGGCCCGAAAAACGTATTCCTCACCAACTCATGTCAAAAGTCTCATTTGGCCCAAACCATATCCTTTAAACATAACCTCACCATTATCCCCAATAATGGCCCAAAAACCAGATCGTCAGAGCACCGTAGGTGGGAATCACAGGCGGGACTCTACCACCATCCCTGCTTACCACCGTCCCTACGCGAGCACCTTAGGTGGGAATCACAGGCAGGATTCTACCACCATCCCTGCTTACCACCATCCCTACGCGTGCCTCTGACTCAAACCAGTCAGTCCAACCGTTCACATATACCATAAATCATTTCTCGCTTACCAGCACAGCTTTCATTTTTCAAACACAAACATGCATGCAACTACACGAAAAATCTGGTTTTCCCTTTTTAAACATGAACATGCGTGCACTATACAAAGCAAACATCAAGGTACAAATATCTTAAACAAATAACAACATCAACCAAACAACTCCGTCCTCAATCCATCTGACCCCCGAACTCCTCGGATTCAATCTGGAATCAACCAACCAGCAGTCAAATAAATATTGTAAGAGCAAAATATATTTAAATCTAAAAGTAGAGTTTGAAAAATACTTATAGTGCTATATGGTATTTTTTGAAAGCTTGCGGCGTTGCAAACGGCGGAAGAAAAGCAACGTAACAGTGTAATTTACACTGTTGCTGTGGGTAATAAATTACCCACTTTCCAACGGGGACAAACTAAGACCCGAAATTAATAAAGAATGGTCTTGAGATATTTATGAAGCTAAAGGAAACGAGTTTTGGCCGTGAGTGGTGGTGGAAACGACCGAGGAAGCGGAAAACGCTCGAAAGCTCGTGGGAGCTGCTCCGGCAACGGATAGAGGCCGGAAATGGGTGGTTTAGGTCGGCAAGAGGTAGGGGAAGAAACTGTGAAGAGATGGTGGCCGGAGGTGGTGCGACAGAGTGAAAATCGGTGAAAACCATGTGGTTTGGAGGAGCTCGTGGTGGCTAACGGTGGCTCGGATGGAAGTGAAACTTGGTGGGAATGTTCATTGGTGAGAGGGGAATAAAACTGCGTGAGTGGTATAGGCCACGCTGCCGGTGAGCAGCGGTTCTGGGCTGCGAAAGCAACAGGCGACAGGGTGAAAAACAGAGCATGTGTCGTGACTTCCAGGGGCTCGTGGTGGCTAACGATTGGGCTGATGGCTTTGAAAATTGGTGGGGATGATCTCTAGTGGGAGGGAAAGAGAATGGTGGGGGTGGTGCACTACACAGCGGTCGGACAGCGGCGCACCGGGCTGACAAACAGGCGGTGACGAAAGGAGAGAAAAGGGGCTGCTGTGTGTACGCGGGAGAGGAGGAAGAAGAATGAAGAAGAAAAGGAAGAAAAAGAAGGAAAAAGAAAGAAAAAGAAAAAATAAAAAGAAAAAAAGAAAAGAAAAGAAAAGATAAGGGAAAAGAAATGAGGTCCAATCCTCACTCCGGAAACCAAAACAGATCCGCCAAAAACGATTTTAAAAACCGTAAAACGACTAAATAAATTAAACACAACATCAAACAAATTAAAAACCAAGTAAAATACATTAATTTAAAATAAATAAACCAATATATTAATTAAATTAAAAACAACCCTTCAGTGAAAAAAACACGCAAAAGCGGGTTATCCATCCTCCCCCCTTAAAACAAATTTCGTCCTTGAAATTTGAAAGATTAACCATCAATGCCAAAAAGATACAAGATACAACTCTGAACCTAATTGAGAGATACATATCATCGACAACTCCCAACAAATCTAGAGGTTATTATCTTCACACCATAAATTACTAATATCAACGATGTCTCTGCTTTACCTTCCAAACTTTCATCCCATTCCAGCTTTGTTAACCTAATAGCCACTTCCAAAGTTAACCATCCATAAACCAAATTGCATGACCAAAAGATTAATCTCCCATTAAAACTTCGAATCACTACTAATTCCTCAAAATCAACACAAAATTTAAACTTCTAAAAATCTCCAAAAATCATGCTTTTGCGCGCACTCTGATAACTCACCAAAATATGTTGCCCAGATGACTAACACAAGAGGGGGGGTGAATTGAGTTGTATTAAAAAAATAACAATTATAAATCAAATATATAATATAAAATATAAACAAAATATGAAATAACAATAAATATAAAGAGTAAGGGTAAGAGAGAAGCAAATTCAGTATGTTAACGAGGTTCGGCCCCATTGCCTACGTCCTCGCCTCAAGCTACCCCTTGGGGATTCCCAAATTCACTATTCAACCTCCTTCAGGTGGAGATAGAAACCTATTGCACCTTTAAACAATACCGCTACAAAGGATCCGTGTAGAACACCCTCTACACTTGCAATCACCTTACACGTGGTGATTCAACTATTCCCCGTATAGAATACTTTCTACACGCATAAGGGTTATACACACCCTTTTTCTGATACAAGAGCTGATAGTGGGTAGGTTATCAGAAAACACTCCTTAATGAGTGAAATAAGAACAATACAGCGCAAACTATATCTCTCAAAAATGAACAAGGATTAAGGCTCAATGCTTAGAGAAGAGAGAATGAAAGCTTTGAATGAATGTTGTATGCTCTTGGTGTTGTGAATGTCTAGCTCTCAAATGATCTATTTATAGGCATATGAGACTTTATATTCAAATTTAAAAAGATTCACATGTCAAAGACAACATCATTCACTTTTTTTAAAAAATCAAACATAATCTTGTACTTTTCGCATATGACAAAATGAACACACTTTCCTTTTCAAAAAGTTCAAACCTAATCTTTTACTTTTTGCATATGACAAAAGGAGCACACTTTCCTTTTCAAAAAATTCAAACCTAATCTTTTACTTTTTGTATATGACAAAAGGAGCACACTTTCCTTTTCAAAAAATTCAAACCTAATCACAAAAAGAGCACACTTCACTTTTCAAATATTTCAAACAAAATCATCATCTACCTTTTGTATAAGTCTAAAAAAACATCATTCACTTTTAAAAATACTCAAATAAAACATGCACATGTGAAAGATGACAATCAATTATCTTTAATATTTTCAAAGTTCAACCCTTTAATCAAGGCATGCACATGTAAAAGATGACAATCAATCATCTTTCAAATTTTTCAAATTTAATTTTCAAAAGTATTCGTGCACATGTGGAAAATGTATTTTAATGCTTTATGATAAAATATTAATTTTCAGCATTAATCCTAATTTCGAATTTTGAAGAGATTTACAACATTACTCTATAACTTTAATGTGAACTTGTTCCCTTCTTGCTCATGCTTATTTACTTGATGTGCTTGACTCCATTGTGTAGACAACTTTAGCTTGAAACTTCTTTATTTTTTGAATTCATTTGTTATCATCAAAATTCATGTGTAGATATATAATTACATAAAACTTGAAATCTTGGGTTCAACAAAATACATAAAGGCTATATCCTTAAAAATTAATATCATGAAGAACAAGCTCAATCCACACCTAATCACAAGAAAACTTTTACCACATTTCCATAGAAAATCATATACCTCCAAAACCCACAAATCTCCATTCATTCCTCAGTTGGCCACCGCTGCCTTAAACAAAAACCAACATTCTGCAAAAATACATACATTGATTGATGACAGAAAACAGTACTAATCAACCTTCAGGCCCCAATTTGAAAACACATAACCTCATCCCAAAATATACATGTCTCTTCTAAAGATAAGGAATATCTCCAAAAGGCCCAAGTCCTTCCCAGCCAACCAACGAGAGTGCCTATAACCACTATCCGATATCCCACACTTCAAGCTCATTACCATAAACTACCATTGACTTCACTTAGACATAATTGAAACGCTCTTGGTAACTCACCCACCTATTTGTACTCTCAAAAACTTTAGTTTTAGCACAACTAATTCCTTCAATAGCACTTCACAAAAAGCATCTCAAGACAGGCCATACTGTTTAAATCTTCAATCCATCAAAAACTATTAAACAACATTCAAGGATCCTACTGCTTTATTACTTCATACATATGATCATGCTACCCACCTTTGATGCATAAGTTTCAACTTTCAAGATTTATTACTTCATACACCACATATGGTGACCTAAAGATCTCTTTTCAAGTTAAATAACCATATTCCCAATTCTCCCAATTGGATACTTGATCTCCAAAGAAAAGTATAGCCTCACCAATTTAAATTCCTATGATTTCAAGTCGCAATTAATTTTCAAGATAAACACAACAGTCGTTTCAAACCATCGTCCCAATGGATAACCCGCTTCGACTGCACATTCCGTTCAACTTACCAAACAACTCAAAGCCAAAAATCTTTTGAATTTAATATTACCACACAGATTCCTCTTCAACTCCTACCAAGTCAAAAATAGATGAGACTAGGACCCGCACTCCCCGGAATCCATACGCACTTACCATTACTACTCATCGATCTCATGTACTCTTAGCCAACACCACAAATCATTCAAACGTACAAGTGATCCATTATCAGATTTCCATCACCTGGACTTATATCCTCAACTCAACAAGAATCATTCCTGAATCTACTCAACTTATATCCTTAAATCAGCAACTAGCCATTGCTTAAAGTTTGGTACCGAGAATGACCTTAAACCTGCTAAGAATCCATTCCCAAAAGTCTACAGATCGTATAGCCTCAAATTCAATCGTATTTAATATCAACACAAAATCTACTATTTCCAACACCCTGATGGACCTATATCTTTCGAGTCGATAGAATCATTTCCTAAAATCTGCCACTAGAACCTCGGGTTAACAATAAATATTTTTCTAAACTAGCCCGATATATTCAATCCTCAAAGAAATACACGAACTAGATCATTACCTCCAATTCTCAAAGGAATCTACTCTAGAAAATTTTCATATTAATAACTCAACCCCAATTAACCCCATTTTAATGGTTACAACTAATCACTCACTAGAGTAGATCAAGCTACAGCACTAAGTCTGTAAAACTAATAACTCAATTCTTATTATAAGTCAGTCCTTCAATTCTGCAATTCTAAAACTTTAAATCAAATAAGGATCATCTTCCGGAACTTCTAAGATCAAGGAACTTACATCCCATAAAAGAAAAATCGACTCTCAAATCCTTCAAATTCTAAAACATTACTAGATAATAAATCATTTTCTGAAATTCTCAAGATTGGTAGCTTTAATCCAAAACATTCACCTTAAAAGCTTGTAAAATCTAAGGCCCCAATTGCCACCAAATTATTAATCCGAATCACGAAATCTAAAACTCGAAATTTAGTTATTCCCCCCCCCCAAAGCTTGTCGAACCTAACACCTTAATTACTATAAACTTATTTTCCTAAAATCTATAAGGCCCCAAAATTTAAAACTTTAATGAAACTTCATAAAATCTATCCTTGAAATTTGTTGAACTTACAATCTACTACGTTATAGACCATTTCATAAACTCCACGGAACTAGATAACTCAAGTATTCTACTTCCCTAAAAGATCACCCAGATCATGCCATTCTCTCCAAGTCTTGATGATATACATATATAAAAGAAAACAAAACCACACAAGGCATTCATCACGAAGGATTAAATTAGACCCATACCTGCCATGACTCTAGCATTCTGAGTCTCTGTAACCTCGCCTCCAATGGTACCAGGAGTCATTGCGTACATTCGAGCCCGAGCCAATTGCCTCTGGTTAGCTCTACTAGTGCAACAAGCTCCACAGCTTTCTTGAACTCGACTAGGGCATTCACGAGCAAGATGCCCCGTCTGACCGCACTCAAAACATTGGTTTCTAGCTAGACGACACTCGCCTCCGTGAGCTCTATTACATTTTCCACAAACTGGCACTCGTCCTCCCATACGCACTCTCGAGGCTGCTAATGGTCGAATCCAGGTCCGCTGAACAAACTTCTGAGGCGAACCCAAACTACTTCCTTCACCAGAAAAACTCCGCCTCTTATGTCCTGGAGGGGAGCCCATTCTCAAATTATTCTCTCGCTCCACAAGAGTGGCCATATCCACTAAATCCTGAAAAGTGGATATCCAGTGGCTGACCACCATACGGCGTATATCAGGACGTAAACCCTCCTGGAAACGCTCAACTCGCATTTCCTCTATGGCGATGAGGTGGGGAGCAAATCGCCCAAGTTCTATAAATCTTCGGGCGTACTGTTCCACGGTCATGCTCCCTTGGACCAAGCTTGAAAACTCTCTTGCTTTTTACCGCCTCACGGAAGCGGGAAAGAAGCGATCATTAAACTCTTTCTTGAAGCATTTCCAGGTCACAGCGGCGAAAGACCCCAATTCTGATTCCAACATTACTCTCTTGGTATCCCACCACTCATAAGCGGTGCCTTGCAACAGATAGCTGGCGTAGAGTACTTGTTGCGCCTCAGTGCAACCACACACCTCAAAAGTTCTTTCCAAGTCTCTGACCCACTTTTCAGCTTGAAGTGGATCCTCTTCTCTAGTGAAGTGTGTAGTTCTATGCTCCAGAAAGCGCTCATAAGTGCATCCAGCTTGCACCATGCCACTAGGCCCTCCTGGGTATAGCCAAGGCCCTCCCTGATGTGGCCAAGGACCTCTTTGTTGTGGCTAAAGCCCTCCTTGTTGCGGCCAAGACCCTTCTTGTTGTGGCCAAGGCCCTCCTTGTTGGGGCCTAAAATTCTGCTGCACGAACTCTGTCATCTGCCGTATTGCTTGGGCTATAGCATCATCTCTCAGTGTATCGTCCCGAGGCCCTTGAGTAGATTTCCTTGGTCTCATTATTTTCCTGCCACAACACAACCTTTGACCCCCCTTTAAGAAAAACAAATAAAAATCCACAACATAAAACCAAAAACCAAAACCAACACCACATAGCCAGAAACAAAAGAAACCAGCATGCAATAACATAACTAAATAAATAAAAATAAACAAACAAGCTCAAATAAATAAAACAAATAAAACAAATCATATAGCAACTTTACTTAACATAAATTTTAAAACACAACTTTAAAAACATTCTGGTACTACCTACAGGACATGTGGTTTTACCCAGAGTCAAACCGCTCTGATACCACTTGTGACGCCCCCAAATCCCCACGCATGGACACGGGAAGATCGAGACGTCCGGGTGATGACATCACACCACCCTATTGACGAGTGCCAAGTGTGTGTATAAGCAACAGATGTGCACGAAGAAACACGCAGCGGATAACGAAAGTCATAACTAAGTACCAGAATTTTTCTTGTTTAATACAAAGCTGTTCAAAACTTATATATTAAAATATTACAAGATACAAATATTATTCAAAGCAACAACAAGATATTAACTTCAACTTAGACCTCCGGCGGAGCCGCATCCTCGGGCTCAGCCTCCTCCTCCTCTTCGATCCCTACACCAAAATCTACGGTACTAAAAATGATGCCGCAGGTAAGTAAAATCCAAACACCACTAGATAAAAACACAATAAACTCCACAATATGCATGAAAAAATGCAAATGCTCACATCCCATAAATCACATTTTTTTCCACGCACGCCAAAATCCCATTTGGCCCGAAAAACGTATTCCTCACCAACTCATGCCAAAAGTCTCATTTGGCCCAAACCATATCCTTTAAACATAACCTCACCATTATCCCCAATAATGGCCCAAAAACCAGACCGTCAGAGTACTGTAGGCAGGAATCACAGGCGGGACTCTACCACCATCCCTACTCACCACCGTCCCTACGCGAGCACCGTAGGCGGGAATGACAGGCGGGATTCTACCACCGTCCCTGCTTAGCACCATCCCTATGCGTGCCTTGACTCAAACTAGTCAGTCCAACCGTTCATATATACCATAAATCATTTCTCGCTTACTAGCACAGCTTTCATTTTTCAAACACATGTACATGCATGCAACTACACGAAAAACCCAGTTTTCCCTTTTTAAACATGAACATGCGTGCACTATACAAAGCAAACATCAAGGTACAAATATCTTAAACAAATAACAACATCAATCAAACAATTCTGTCCTCAATCCATCCGACCCCCGAACTCCTCGGATTCAGTCCGGAATCAACCAACCAACAGTCAAATAAATATTGTAAGAAAAATATATTTAAATCTAAAAGTAGAGTTTGAAACATACTTACAGCGCTATATGGTATTTTTTGAAAGCTCGCGGCACTGCAAAAGGAGGAAAGAAAAGCAACATAATAGTGTAATTTACACTGTTGTTGTGGGTAATAAATTACCCACTTTCGAACGGGGATAAACTAAGACCCGAAATTGATAGGGAATGGTCTTGAGATATTTATAAAGCTAAAGGAAATGATTTTTGGTCGTGGGTGGTGGTGGAAACGGCGGAGGAAGCGAAAAAAGCTCAAATTGGAGTTGAGCACGTGGGAGCTACTCCGGCAATGGATCAAGGCCGGAAATGGGTGATTTAGGTCGGCAAGAGGTAGGGGAAGAAGCTGTGAAGTGATGGTGGCCGGAGGTGGTGTGACGGCGCCGAAATCGGTGAAAAACAGTGTAGCTTGGAGGAGCTCGTGGTGGCTAATGGTGGCTCAGATGGAGGTGAAACTTAGTGAGAATGTTCACCGGTGAGAGAGGAAGAAAACTGGGTGGCTGGTGTAGGCCACGCCATCGGCGAGCGGTAGTTCTGGGCTACGAAAGCAACCGGCGACAAGGGAAAAAATAGAGCAAGTGTCGTGACTTCCAGGGGCTCGTGGTGGCTAACGGTTGGTCCGATGGCTCTGAAAATTGGTGGGGATAATCTCTGGTGAGAGGGGAAGAGAATGGTGGGGGTGGTGCACTACACGGCGGCCGGACGGTGGTGCACCGGGCTGAAAAACAGGTGACTGCTGTGTGTACACGGGAGAGGAGGAAGAAGAAAGAAGAAGAAAAGGAAGAAAAAGAAGGAAAAAGAAAGAAAAAGAAAAAAGAGAAAGAAAAAAAGAAAAGAAAAGAAAAGATAAGGGAAAAAAAATGAGGTCCAGTCCTCACTTTGGAAACTAAAACAGATCCGTCGAAAACGATTTTAAAAACCGTAAAACGACTAAATAAATTAAACAAAACATCAAACAAATTAAAAACTAATTAAAATAAATAAACCAATATATTAATTAAATTAAAAACAACCCTTCAGTGAAAAGAACACGCAAAAGCGGGTCATCACAATTTGTTGCATGATTAAAGGTTTTGATGAAATATTTTCTTAGATCTAGAAACTTAGAAACTGGAAGAGGAAAACAGTTTTTGTTTTGAGAAAGTTTAAATTTTTGGTGGCTTAAACCTATTTCAATTGCTTTGATAATTTTATTGGAGGATCCTAAGCCACTTATATAAATTTTAGAATATTATTTTGAAGATATTTGATATTAGTTTCAAATACAGAAACGCTTCACGCCGGTCGGGCTGTAAGTGAGATAAAAACAGCCTTCCATTCATGAGTCGCCATGTAGGATAAAGCAATGTAAAGGAAAATGCACTCGGGCACACGGAAACCTTTCTCCCCTTCCTGTAAGGCCTTCTCCCATTCATCAGCATGAAGAACTGACCCGCAAGCTCAGCCCGACGGCAACCCAGACACAAACGACAGTACACAAACAACTCATAAATAAACAGAAACAATAACCTTATCAATCGGAGATGTGCGAACGTGAGGGCAGGTTTGGAAATCACGAGGGCTGAGAAATCGCGAGGGCTGAGCAAGTTGGAGAAATCGCGAGCGACGGCTGGGAAATGGCAAACGACGACTGGGAAATCGTGAGCCACGGGTGGGAAATTGGATCGGTCAACGACGATGTTGGTGGAGAAATCGTTGAGCGACGGCTAGGAAATCGCGAGCCACGGGTGGGTAATCGGAGAGGGCGACAATGAGGTTGGTGGAGAAATCGTTGACCTTGGTGGAGAAATCGCAAGTGACGGCTGGGAAATGGGAAATGGGAAATTGCGAGCAACGGCTGGGAAATGGGAACTCGCAAGCGACCGACGGCTAGGAAATGGGAAATCGCGAGCAACGGCTGGGAAATGGGAAATCGCAAGTGACGGCTGGGAAATATAAAATCGAGCCACGGGATAGAAATCGGAGATGCGCAAAAAATGTTAGAGAAATCGGAGAGCTCGACGTGAAGTAGTTAGGGCTTGAAGACAATGAAGCTGAGCTTGGGAAGAAATGATTTCTGAAATCTCAGCATGTTTCACGTGTAGTGCTGGTCCATGGAAGTCTTGGTGGAAGTCCTACGTGTCGGTTCACGATTGGCAGGCTGTTATTTGAGTATAACTAGCCCGACCGGTCCTAAGGAATTCCCTTTCAAATATATGAAATATTATGCAAAGAGATATTCGGATAGGCCCAAGTGTGGATGTTCTTGGCTCAATTTATATTTTGGTTAATTTTTAACCATGTGATCTTGAATTAGAAGCTTATATATGTTTTATGATATCTTTTTAAATCATGTGATGGTTTGATTTGAAAATCATATCTTTATAAGTCATAGATCAAAATATTAATCAAAACAAGTTAGAAACAAAAATCAATGGAAATAGTATATGGAAATTTCAGCCCTATGTAATTTTAATAGTTGTGATTAGTTTTAAATTTTTTTAAATTGATATTTGAATTTAGGATAAAATTTACATGCCTTATGTAAATTTTGGAATTAGCATGCAAAAACCCTTAAGTTAGGGGTAAAATGGTCATTTTCTCACATGTAGAGGGTAAAATGAAAATTGTACTCGTAAGTTAGTATTTTTCCATATTTCAAATTACTAGTGATTTAGTTCTAACTTTTAGAATCACTAATTATAATTCATCGCAATCGCGCTTGAGCTTTCATAAGAAACGCGGAAATCGAGGTAAGTTAGCTTTTAACTTACTAGCAGTTTACTATGTATGTGTGCTAAGTAAAGGAACTACAGTGTATATATGTGTGTCATCATATATGCCATGCCATGCCAAGTTATCACATATATGTCTGTTATACAGAATTTATTCTGTCATGAGTTTTCATTTGTTACACAAGATATTCTGTCACTCATTACTATATATTGTAAGTACATCATGTTAAATATGTCATCTATTACATGTATGTCATGTCATGTTCACTGTTATAAGTATCATGTTAAGTGTGTTTTTCGTTACATGTGATACTATGTTATGAAATATTGTGTGTTACATGTTTATGTTATGTCATGAAATGTTCTATATCAAGTTAGTCATGTCTTTTAAGTTATGTTCAAGTCACGTTATGTTACGTCAGGGCTTATGTCCTTTCATATTCCAGTCGCATCACGTCATGTCTTGAGTACAATGTTTGTATTTCGAGAACAGTCAAGTCAAGTTATTCATGTCAATGACGACCCTAAGTACTAGGATGAGGTAATATCCTAGTGAAACTCGTTTGTTCATACTAGAGTGTTTAAATAGGTGTGAAATCTCCTAAGTTGACGAAATACTGTCAACGGGTAGTGGGCGGGGACCTAACTAGTTGGTCACTAGAGCGCACCAGGCACTAATGCCAATGGAGCCACTTTCAGTTTTGTGGGATCCACAGCAACTATGGCACACGAAGTATGGGGTCACAGCAATTATGACGCATACATACACTGTGTGAGACACAGCAATTGTGACACATAGAATACATGAGGCCATAACAACTGTAGAGTATGTATTAACGCACTCACAGCTAGTTCAGATACCTGTATTGTGATGTGGCAATCGGCAAGGACACATGGCTCTAGGGAACCCATGTAGCACCCAAGAAGTTGAGCTACATTCAGTTTTGTGGGATCCACAATAACTGTGGCACATGAAGTATAGGGTCACAACAATTGTGACGCATACACTATGTGAGATATAGCAATTGTAACACGTAGAATACATGGGGCCACAACAACTGTGGAGTATGTATTTAAGCAGTTAAGAATAAGTTTCAGATCACATTTATGTTAAGTCAAGTTTCAGAGCAAGTTCATGTTAAGTCAAGTTTCAGATCAAGTTCATGTCAAGTCAAGTTCAGTTCACGTTTTAATTTAAGTTATGTCAGTTATACTATGTTGTACATCAAGTTATGCTTTAACTACTTATGAATTTGATTATGCATTCATATTTTTACTGTCATCCATGCATCATTAGACTGTGTGGAGGTTTTTTGTTAACTTACTGAGATTTGTAATCAAATCTCAATATGGTAGTCCCAACTACCATTCCCCCTGAATGGTAGATCTTATTATAAGACCTGAAGGAGAATTAGGAGTAGACCAACTAGACACAGTTGACTGAGCGACGGTGCGACGTCAATGTTAATATAATAGTTAACGTAAATTACTACTTGTAGATGGAGTTGCATCTCCAGTACTTTTTTTTGGATCATAACCATTTTGGACTAGTGTTGTGATCTTAGATGTTCAATGGGTCTTTATGTATGAAGTATGTTTTAAACATTTAGAATATTTTCAATTTGGTGCATAGTATTGCTAAAGAAAAAAATTTATCCACTGCGAATATTGCATAATGTTAGATACATGTTAGGAACATTACATCTTATATGTCATGAAAGGGGCATGCAACCTTGTGTTGCATGTCTCGACGCTTCAAATGTCCGTTTGATCCCAAACAAAATTTAGTGGCATCACATTAGGTGTATTGCATGAATACTTTTGGGAGTATGGTTTACCATTCATTAATGTCGCATATAATTGGAGTGGTCATTTTGGTATAAAGAAGACTTTAGATGTGTTGTATGGACATTTGTGAGAGTATCATTTGCCATTATTAAAGTTTGAATATAAGAGGTACATGCTTATTATTATTTCTTATTCTCCTTCTAAAATTATTTATGATTTTAATCCACTTACTCCTTTAAATTGGATGATTTTGCTTGTTGATGTAGGAGTAGCTTGGACAGACTTTTTCCAATTCTTGAGAGAATTAATGATAATTCATATCAAGTGGATCTTCCAGGTAAATATTATGTTATGCTATTTTCAATGTTATTGAACTTTTTCCCTTTGATGCAGGTCAAGATTCGAGGTTGAATTCGTTTGATGAGAGGGAGAATGATGGGCTCCACGGTGGACTGAGTTTTAAAGATTCTTTGCAAGTTTCAAATGGGGCAATCACAAGACCAAGAGTTAAGAAGAGCAAGGAAGAAATGTAAGGATTGATGCAATCCACTTGGGACGAGTCTAGCAAGAGCCCAATATTCAAGATGAACTTGAGAGAAGGAGATCCAGTTTTGATCCACGTGATATAAGCTATGGAAGACATGACTTATGCCTATTGTTATTGAAGGTCTTAGACTTGTTTAGTTCATTAAAATGACTTATTTTATTAGTTATAGAAATTAATCTAGAATAATTGGGCTAGAGGATACTTGGTTCACATATGTTTTATTTTGTTGAATCAGGGTTTCAAAAGGCAAATTTACTATAGTGGTACTGTAGCTACTCACTGTAGCAGTGGCACTATTCACTCAGGAGTATTTTTGGAAGATGGAGATTTATTTTGGCTAGGGTTTTGTAAGGATTTGGTTTAAATACTTCTTGTTGCCTCATTTTAAACAAGATATGAAAGTTTTATGACATTTGATGAATTTTATTCATTGTGAATTGAGGTTATCTCCTCTGTTCTTGAATGAACTTTTGAATTTATCAAAGGTAAATCATAACCTTTATGGTGTTCCTCTTTTGTAATCTGGGTTCTTGAAATAGGTTCTTCAATGGGTCTAGATTTTAATATAATCTAGGTTCTTGAAATAGGTTCTTCATCAGGTCTAGATTTTTCCAGCCATTAACTTGATTTTGACTTTCTTGTGTGAGTTTTTAAATTGATTGTGGGTTCAAAGGATTCCAATTTTGCAGGTTCACAACAAAATCTCACTTTTGTCTTCCCCATGTGTCATTCCCCATGCAAACATCTCTTCAAACTCGTCACTAAGGACAAGTGGTATCTAGTGTGTGTGTGTGTTCTTGGGTTTGCCTAAATCACCATGTCACCTGAGGTGACTTTTGTGTCATTATTCCCTAGGTTGATTTCTAAGTCTCTTTCTCTTCCTCTTAGCCGTTGGCTACACACTTTGTTTTTCCCTCAAAAAGTCTTCTAGAAGTTCGCCTTTTATCTTCCTTAGTATGATGCATCTTGGAAATTATAAAGTTACTTTTGCCCTAACCTTGACGTGTCCATGAGAAGCTTGTGTATTACAAAAAGTGGCGCCTAACACTCCATCATCCAAAACTCGCATGCCCTTTTAGGCTTCTTCCACTTTTTCTTCCAAGGTTCCAATACTTGGATGACAAGTGGCAAGTCATGGTTATGCTTGGAATGGTGGTGGCCGAAATTATAAGGCTAGATTAGTCCTTTGTGCAACAGCCTTTTAATCTTTTTTGTGACGCCCCCAACTCCCACGTACGGACACGTGAAAATTGAGACGTCGGGATGATGACAACACGGGTCACACATCCTATCGCCAAGTGCCAAGTGTGTGTACATGCAACAAGTGTACAATAAAATCACGCAGCGGATAATAAGTCTTATAACTAAGTACGAGAATTTTTTTTTAATACAAACTCGTTTAAACCACACATAATAAAATATTACAAGTCTCAAATATAGTTTCAAAACCATAATACAAGACATAAAAACTCCAAAATCAAAACTCTGGCGGAGCCACCTCCTCGGGCTCAGCCGCCTCCTTGCCATTATCTCAGATAATGGCCCAAAAACTAAACCATCAGAGCACTGTAGGCAGGAATCGCAGGCGGAATTCTACCACCATTCCTGCTTACCACCATCCCTACGCGTGCACCATAGGTGGGAATCACAAGTGGGATTCTACTACCATCCCTGCTTACCACCATCCCTAGGCCGCGTGCACCGTAGGCGGGACTCTACCACCATCCCTGCTCACCACTATCCCTACACGTGCCTCTGAGTCAAACTAGTCAATCCAATCGTTCACATATACCAAAAATCATTTCTCGCTTGAAAGCCCAATTTTCAAGTTCCAACACATGTACATACATGCAATTACATGAAAACCCAATTTTCCTTTTTAAACATGAACATGTATGCATTATGCAATGCAAATATTAAGACACAAAATATCCAATAAATCTCAATATCAACCAAACATAACTAATTCTATCCTCAAATCCATCCGACTCCCGACTCCTCGAACTCAGTCCGGAATAACCAACCAGTCACAATTTATTGTTAAAGTAAAAATATATTTAAATCTAAAATAGAGTTTGGAAAATACTTATAGCGCTATATAATAATTTTTGAAGGGTCAAGGAGCTGCAAACGGTGGAGAATAAGCAATGTAACAGTGTAAAATACACTGTGGCTGTGGGTTGTAAAATACCCACTTTTGAATGGGGACAAACCAAGACTTGAGATTGATAGGGAATGACCTAGAGGTGTTTATGAAGCTAGTGGAACTGCGAATGGGCCTTGGGTGGCAGAGGAAATGGTGGTGGACGCAAAATAATGGCAAAATAAAGATGAGCTCGTGGGAGCTGCTTCGGCAACGGATCGAAGCTGAAAATAGGTGATTTAGGATGGCAAGAGGTAGGTGATAATGTGGTGAAGAAATGGTGGCCGGAGGTGGAATGACAGCGGCGAAATGGAGGAAAAACTGTGTGGCTTGGAGGAGCTCGTGGCGGCTAACGGTGGCTCGGATGGAGGTGAAACTCGGTGGGGAGGTGCGCAGAACGGAGGGAAAGTTTTCTGGATGGGTGGTGTAGGCCACGACGACCGGACGGTGGTGATAGAAGGAAAACACCGATACTGAGGAGAGAGAGAGAGAGAGAGAGAGAGAGAGAGAGAGAGAGAGAGAGAGAGAGAGAGAGAGAGAGAGAGAGAGAGAGAGAGAGAGAGAACGTCGCGCGGAAGGAGAACGGAAGAGAAGAAGAAAAAGAAAGAAAAAAGAAAAGAAAGAAAAGAGAAAGAAAAATAAAAGAGAAAAAGAAAAAGAGAAAAAGAAAAGATGGAAAAAAGAAATGAGGTCCAATCATCACCTCTGGAGTCCAGAAACTGATCTGATGAAAACAATTTTAAAAGCTATAAAACGACTAAAATAAATTAAACACCACATCAAGCTAAAATATAATAAATAATTAGTAAAAACTAACAACTAAATTTTAAATCCAAAAACAAACTAAAATAAATTACATAGCAATTTAAAACTCAAAACGATAATTAATATGAAGAAAGTTCCACAAAACAAATATTATAACTAAATAAATCGAATTAAAATACAATAATTTAAAATAAAAGAACTAATATTTTAATTAAATTAAAATACTCATTCAGTGAAAATACACGTAAAAACGGGGTATCACATCCTCCCCCCTTAAAATAAATTTCTTCCTCAAAATTTGTGGGGTCAAACATCAGCGCCAAACGGGATACAAGATACACTCAGAATATACTTGAGAAAATCATACTATCAACCATTCCCAAACAAGCATGAGTAATGCTCTCCCCAAATCTACTTCTATAGGCAATTCCATCATATTCATACCAGTCTCCCAACGACGCATCATGTCTATAACTCCTAAAGCAGCCACATAAACCGAAATTACCATATTCACAAGAACCTTAATACCGCATCCAAGAAAATTCCAACAATTACTATCTTTCCACAATAAACTGTACTAACCTCAATCGACTCTTGTGCTATAACCTCTAAACCTTCACTGTATACTATACCATGATAACCTAATATCCACTCCAAAGTAAACCATCAATAAGCATAAATTGCACAACCAAATGATTAATCTCATACTAAAACTCTGAATCACTACTAATTCCTCAAAATCAGCACAGAATTTTATACCTAATTATCTCCAAAAATCATGTTTACGGGCGCACTTTGATGACTTGCCAAAATATATAATGACTATGTCCTCATAAATTAATAACATCAAGTACAAGCTCGCTCAACACCTACGAACAAGTAAACCTTTACCATATTTTGATAGAAAATAATAATAATAAACCTCTAAAAATCACGAATTATCACTCATTCCTTAGTTGGCTCTAGTTGCCTTAATAAAAATCAACATTCTGTAACTACATCTATGATCATGGACAGGAAGCCAGTACCAAATCAACCTCAGCATCCCAAATTGAAAACAAGTAATTTCATCCCAAAAGATACTCGTCTCATCTGAGATAAGGAACATCCCTTAAAAGGCTCATACCCAACCCGACCAACCACAAGGAAAGCCTATAAACTTCCACCGACAAACTAATCCCAAAAACTCATCACCTAAATTCTAAACACCTTCTAATTTGGCAGCGACTAAACTTAATACGAATCATCATTGAATTCACAATAACACTAATGAACACTTCCTAGTAACTCTCTCACCTACTTCTACTCTCATAAACTCTAGTTTTAGCACAACTAATTCCTTCAATAGCACTTCATGTTTAAACCTCAAAGCAGGCCATCCCTAATCCATCAAACTATAACAATTATTTTTCAAAATAAATCAATATTTTCACTCCTTAGACAAACAACGAACTAGATCAACATCTTCAATCCTAAAAATACACAAACTAGGTCATTACCTTTAATCCTCAAATAAACATTCTCCTTGAAAATTCCTATATCCATCATCCAACTATGTTCAACTCCATTTTAATGGTTACAGCCTAATCAATCTCCAAAATAATTAATACTATTACACCACTCCTGTGAAACTAAAAACTTCAATCTCATTATAAATCAGTCCTTCAAATCTACAATCCTATAAACTTAAATTATGCAAAATTCATTTTTTCCAAAATCCGTTAGGTCGATGAACTTATATCTAATAATAAAACAATTGACTCTCGAAACTTTCAAAATCTTAAATCTTAAATAATAACCAATCGTTTCCTAAAATTGCAAAACTTTAAAACTTTGCTAAAATTCCATAAAATCTATCCTTGAAATTTGTTGAACTTACAACCTACTACGTTATAGACCATTTCATAAACTCCACAAAACCAAAGAACTCAATTATTCTACTTCCCTAAAAGATCACCCAGATCATGCCATTCTCTCCAAGCCTCGATAATATAAAAATACAAACCACACAAGGCGTTCATCACTAAAGATTAGATTAGACCCATACCTACCATGACTCTAGCATTCTTAGTCTCCGTAACCTCGCCTCCAAAGGTACCAGGAGTCACTGCGTATATTCGAACCCAAGCTAATTGCCTCTGGTTAGTTCTGCCACTGCGATGAGCTCCACGGCTTTCTTGAACTCGACTAGGGCACTCACGAGCAAAGTGCCCCGTCTGACTGTATTCAAAACATTGGTTCCTACCTAGACGGCACTCGCCTCTGTGAGCTCTATTACATCTGCCACAAATTGGAACTCGGCCTCCCATACGCACACTTGGGGCCGCCAATGATTGAATTCCTACCCTCTGTATAAACTTTTGTGGTGACCCAGAACTGCTTCCTTCACCATCAACGTTCAGCCTCTTCTAACCTGGAGAGGAGCCCACGCTCAAACTAACCTCACGCTCTGCTAGAGTGGCCTAATCAACTAATTCCTAAAAAGTTGTAATCCGGTGGCAAACTACCATTTTGTGTATATATTTTTGCAAACCTTCCTGAACATGCTCGGCCTGCATCTCCTCCGAGGCGATGAGATGAGTAGCAAATCGCCCAAGTTCTATAAATCTTCGGGCATACTGTTCTACGGTCATGCTTCCTTGGACCAAGTTACTAAATTCTCTTGCCTTTTGCCACCTCACAGAAGCGGGAAAGAAACGATCATTAAATTTCTTTTTGAAGCGCTGCCAGGACACAGCGGCAAAAGACCCCAATTTTGACTCTAACATTACTCTTTTTGTATCCCACCATTCAGAAGTTGTACCTTGTAACAAATAACTGGCATAAATCACTTGTTGCGCCTCAGTGCAACCACAGACTTCAAATGTCTTTTCTTAATCTTTAATCCACTTTCCAGCCCGAAGTGGATCCTTTTCTCCCATGAAAGATGGGGTTCTATGCGCTAGAAAGCACTCATAGGTGCATCCAGCTTGCACCACTCTACTAGGCTCTCCTTGTTGTGGCCTAAAATTTTGCTGCAGAAATTCAATCATTTGCCTTAACGCTTAAGCTATGGCATAGTCTCTCGGCATATCATCCCGAGGCTCTTGAGTAGGCTTTCTTGGTCTTACCATCTTTCTGCCACAACATAACCTTTGACCTCATTTAAATATTGAATAAAACAAACAACATAAAACCAAAACCAAAACCAAAACCAAAACCACATAACAAGAAAATAAAATATCATGCAATAACACAAGTAAATAAATAAATACAAATAAGCTAACTCAAATAAATTCAAATCAAATAAAACAAATCAACCAGTAACTTTAAATAAAATAAATTTCAAATCACAACTTTAAAAAAACTTTCTAGTACTGCGCCTACAGGACCTGCGGTTTTACCCAGAGCTGAATCGCTCTGATACCACCTGTGACGCCCCTAACTCCCACGTACGGACACGTGGAAATTGAGACGTCGGGATGATGATAACACAAGTCACACATCCTATCGCCAAGTGTCAAGTGTGTATACATGCAACAAATGTACAATAAAATCACGCAGCGGATCATAAAAGTCTTATAACTAAGTACCAGAATTTTTGTTTAATACAAACCCGTTTAAACCACACAAAATACAATATTACAAGTCTTAAATATAGTTTCGAAACCATAATATAAGACATAAAAACTCCAAAATCAAAACTCTGGCGAAGCCGCCTCCTCGGACTCAGCCTCTTCCTCCTCCTCCTCGACATCTGCATCAAAATCTATGGTACCACAATGGTGCCGCAGGTAAGTAACAATCCAAACAAACTACAAGATAAAAATATATCCATGCCACAACAATATGCATGAACATGATGCCATATATCTATGTCCCAAAAATCCACAGTTTTTCATGCACGCCAAAAAAAATCTCATTTTGGCCCAAAACATTTCCTTTAAACATAACCTCGCTATTATCCCAGATAATGGCCCAAAAACTAAACTATCAGAGCACTGCAGGCAGGAATCGCAGGCGGAACTCTACCACCATCCCTGCTCACCACCATCCCTACGCGTGCACTGTAGGTGGGAATCATAGGCGTGATTCTACCACCATCCCTGCTTACCACCATCCCTACACCGCGTGCACCGTAGGTGGGAATTACAGGCGGGACTCTACCACCATCCTTGCTCACCACCATCACTACACATGCCTTTGACTCAAACCAATAAATCCAATCGTTCACATATACCAAAAATCATTTCTCGCTTGAAAGCCCAGTTTTCAAGTTCCAACACATGTACATACATGCAATTACACGAAAACCTAATTTTCCTTTTTAAACATGAACATGTATGCACTATGCAATGCAAACATTAAGACACAAAATATCCAATAAATCTCAACATCAACAAAAAATAACTAACTCCATCCTCAAATCCATCCGACCCCCAACTCTTCGGATTCAGTCCGGAATAACCAACCAGTCATAATTTATTGTTAAAGCAAAAATATATTTAAATCTAAAATAGAGTTTAAAAAATACTTACAGCACTATATAATAATTTTTGAAGGATCAGGGAGCTACAAACGGCAGAGAAAAAGTAACGTAACAGTGTAAAATACACTGTGACTGTGGGTTGTAAAATACCCACTTTCGAACGGGGACAAACCAAGACTTGGGATTGATAGGGAATAGCCTAGAGGTGTTTATGAAGCTAGTGGAACTGAGAATAGGTCGTGGAAGCGAAAAAATGGCAAAACAAAGATGAGCTCGTGGGAGCTGCTCCGGCAACGGATCAGAGCTAAAAATAGGTGGTTTAGGATGACAAGAGGTAGGTGATGATATGGTGAAGAAATGGTGGCCGGAAGTGGAACGACGGCGGCGAAATGGAGGAAAAACCGTGTGGCTTGGAGGAGCTCATGGCGGCTAACGGTGGCTCAGATGGTGGTGAAATTCGATGGGGAGATGTGCCGGACGGAGGGGAAGTTTTCTGGGTGGGTGGTGTAGGCTACGGCGGCCGGACGGCGGCGGTCTGGACGGTAGAAGGAAAACGCCGATAGTGAGGAGAGAGAGAGAGAGAGAGAGAGAGAGAGAGAGAGAGAGAGAGAGAGAGAGAGAGAGAGAGAGAGAGTACGTCGCGCGGAAGGAGAACGGAAGAGAAGAAGAAAAAGAAAGAAAAAAGAAAAGAAAGAAAAGAGAAAGAAAAAGAAAAGAGAAAAAGAAAAAGAGAAAAAGAAAAGATGGAAAAAAAATAAGGTACAATCCTCACCTCTGGAGTCCAGAAACTAATCCGACGAAAACAATTTTAAAAATTATAAAACAACTAAAATAAATTAAACACCACATCAAGATAAAATATAATAAATAATTAGTAAAAACTAGCAACTAAATTTTAAATCAAAAAACAAACTAAAATAAATTACACAGCAATTTAAAACTCAAAACGATAATTAATATTAAGAAAGCTCCACAAAACAAATATTACAACTAAATAAATCCAATTAAAATACAATAATTTAAAATAAAATAACTAATATTTTAATTAAATTAAAATACTCATTCAGTGAAAATACATGTAAAAATGGGGTATCACATTTTCTTTTAAAAGCTCATTGTATGGTTAACACATGGCAAAAACTGAATATATCTTGAGTGTAGGCCAAATTTTTAAAACCCCTTTGTGTCCCTTCAGTTTTCCCATGCAAATCACTTGGGAAATCCTCTTTTGTTTTCCCTTTGCTCCATTTCCAAGAGCATCTACCATGGAACTCGAATTTTAGCCAAAAGATGAGGTGTTGGCGTGCAAGCCATCCCTCGGCTTCCCTACACTTCTCTCTCCCCCCTTTAGTCCATTATCATGAATAGATATATAGTGTCTTGTATGCACAACACATGGCACTAGTGCAAGGGTTTGGTTATTGGGCTTAGGTTTTCTTACAGGGGCTGGAATCTCCTATGGGCCTTGTGAGCCTTTCTTGTGGGCGTCTATGCCTAATCCGATTGTATGACCCACTAACTATACATAAACTGCTAATAAAAATACAAACAAAAACTTGGCCAAGTCCAGGATATCACACTCTCCTAGAATTTGTGTGCTCTAAACCCAAAAGATCTTCTCCTGGATTTGGTTTGTTTCAATCGGATTTAGGGTTTTGTTTATATATTGTTCCTTTTTTTTTTCATTGATTTAGGGTTTGTGAATTGTTCCTAGTTTTTTTGTAGGTAACCAAACGTTTGATTTCCCTCTTTTTCTTTCTTTTCCTCTATTTTCCGAGAAGCCAAACAGAGAATGATTTTGTATTTTAATATTTCCTTCTAGCTTCTGTGATACGTTTGGATTCTTGTGTGTTATTTTCAGTTTTGGGCTACCCGGAAATGGCATATTTGGTTTGATTTTACAAAGAAATGGTGTACGACCGATGGCCAATTTTCTATTGCCAACTCAAAGGCATGAGAAATACTTTCTCGTTTATAACTGGAATTTTTAGTATTGCGTGTGTTTTTTCTCTTGTTTTTTGCTTAGCTTTGGCTGGTAACCTCCTTATTCAAACATCTACTTTCTTACGCAAGGAATAATGCCCTTAAAGGAAAACAAACAAGTTGGCAAAAGCCATGATCATCAGATTTATGTGATGACATACCCTAAGCAACATGCACAACATAACTTGAGATTTACTATAAAGAGCAGGATACTCTGCCGCCTTAGTAACACCGCTCAATTTGACTGTTGGGTGCTTCTGTTTTTTTGTATTTTTCTTTTCATATTTTTTTAATGGATTTAAATATTTTTTTAAAAAAATACATGAATATCCTTAAAATTACTTCCTTAATTATTAAGTAAAAAAATATATATATATATTTTTTGCTGAGCAGTATACTTGAGCGGTACACTTAAGTGGGCATAGTAACTTTTTTCTTACCGTAATCTTTCACGGTCTACTACTAATTTTTGCATAAGCCAAAACATATCTTTTTTTTTATGGAAATATGCTTCATTGCATTCATTAGTAAACGAAGTTACAACTGTGATTTATAAATCAGGAGAACCGGATCATAAATCAACTAACGCAAACTGCTTAGGAGCTTCCCCGTACACAAAGTGACGGACATTGTCTAAAAACTTCTTAAAACTCTCAAAAGAGAGAGTAACCACTCTGTATGACCAGAGATTTGATGGCCCCTCCAACCTCCAAGGAGGCGGAATGCGGAGACAATTACTATGAACAAAAACAGTTCAATAGCATAATCCTATACTAAAACAACAGACCAGACAACCAACAAGACCAACAAACACCTATATTAAAACTAAAAACCAGACAACCAACAAAACCAACAAAAACAGCCCCACCACGAGCACGGCATGAACTCCGACAGCACACCTTCCACAGGCAATCGGCATCACGAGCCTCAACGGCACGAGCACCCAGCTTGCGTACGGACCACAGTAACCTCCACAACGAAGGCCGGCCGTACGATCACCGGCCGTAGCATCGACCGCCGCTCCTAGCTCTTTGCCTCAGGTTGCGGCCACACAGCAAGCTCACCACCTCACCGTGGACTGCACATGAAACGGACGTAACAACAAACAACCAAAGGACACGGCAGCAGAGACCGTGTACATCACCTACAACTGCTACAAAGAGAAACCGAGCAAGGCACACAAAAAGGACAGAACCGAGCACATCCACCGGCGACCCAAAAACAACAACGGCCAAGCCCGTGCAACTGCAGAAACCGGACTCCGAAACAAGGGAAAACAGAAAAAACACAACCGGTGAAACTCGACTGGGAGGAAAAACCGTAGATCGGAAACTGACCAACCGAAGTCTGAGGATCCAAACAAACCGAGAACCCCGTCTGCAGGAGGTCCCTTGGTGGCGCGTGACATCCACACGCCGCAGACAGCCGAAGCCTCATCCCGCGCGTCCGGCCAACTCCCCACTCCGTTTGGCATCACGTTCGGAGGACTCATAGATCGGCAGCTAATCGACACCGTGGAGGGGGGAGTGTTGATGGGCGGCGGCTGGACAGACCGGAGTGGTAATCCTCCCTTATTGGACCTGAAAAACCCAAAAACAGAAAAGCAAAAAAACATAAACGAGGGAGGGAAGGGAGCGGGAGACGAAGCTCCCACCCCCCCCTGGGCGGGCGGTAGATCGGCTGCCAAAACATATCTTAATGTAACAACCTTTTCATCTTTTATTAAATTTTTTCTTTAATGAAAGCCAGATGCTTTTATGTTCAGAATATCACTATGTTTCAAGGTGGCCATGCTGTTGGCTTTATTTATGTCTTTTAATCTGTTCTCATGCCAAATATTTCATTTTTTTTAATATGGCTAATGTACCGAGGATATTATTTCAGGACCATAAAAAATATAAGGAGACTCTTTTTTTTTTTTTAATATTTTATTTTATTTTATTTTTTTCTTGTTTACACTAACTTCTTGCTTTGATGGTGGATGAGAGTGGTATGTTCTGGTGTGCTATTGTGCATGACTGTGGATAGTCATGCGATGTTTGATTGGGAATTAAAATTATGGACCATCTACTTTCTCAGGAATCTTAAATTTCTTTGCTGATTTTGATTCCCTATTGTATGTAGGGGGAGTTTAACATGAGCAATTTTGAAGATGGAGTTCTATCATCTGCTTTTATGGTTGGACTTCCCTGTGTTGTACTATTTGGGCTAGAAGCTGTGGATATTGTAGCAAAGGTCTGTGCTTTGTGAATGTTGTTATGGATGCTTTTTGGGTTGCCAACGTAGTGCCGTGGATATTTAGGTTTCGTTTGGATATACAATTAAGATAAGATGAGATATTTTAAATAATAATAAAATATTTTAGTTAAGATGAGATAAAATATTTAAATATGTTTGGATAGTAAAATGAGATGAGATAGTTTTAAATTTTTTATATTTGAAAAAGGTGTGAGTCCCACTATTTAAATTTTGAGTCAAATTGTGCATTGTTTACTGTTAAATTTTACTGTTTACTGTTCATGCACTTTTCATTACTGTTTATTTAAGTGGATTTTTTTTTTAAAATTTAAAAATGAAATATAATGTGTTTAGATAAGAAAAATTAGCGTAAGGTACAGATGTATCCAAACTGGGCGTTAAGGCTTGAAAAGCACTCTTTTTGAAGTGTAGATTTATTGCTGTGGATGTTTTGTGAACGTTGTTGTTGATGTATTTATGTGGATGTTTATCCTAGAGTTTAGTGCGGTTTAGTATTATGCAGAAAGAATTTTTTTTTTTTTTTTTTTTTTTTTTTTTTTGTAGTGCAGATTTATGTAGTAAGTGCAGATTAGTACTTAAATATGATAAAAGTAAATAAATTAAAAATTTTAAAAAAATTAAAATAATATTATTTTATTATTATATAAAGAATAAATAGATAATTTAATATGGAGATTTAATGTGAATGAAATAGCTAAAACTAAATTTATCTCAAATTATTTAATTATTATATAATGAATTAATAGATAATTCAATATAGGGATTTGATGTAATGAAATAGTCAAAATCAAATTCATCTCATATTAACTAACTGAATAATGTTATATACAACACTACCATCTCATTTGTATCCTATTATATATAATATGACACATTTATCACTATTTGATGATAAAGAAGCATACAATAAATAATTATTTAATTGTGATAAATATGTTATATCTTATTTAGTAGAATGCACGTGAGATAACAGTATCATATATAGAATTTTGTTAACTAAAATAAGAATTGGACTTTGACTATTACAAGGAGAATTCCCCAAGGAACGCAGGCAGCATGCCACTTCTAACCGCAGGGATATACCGACCAGGCCGAACAGAATTGAGATCAAGATTGTCGGCAGGATTACAGGGCGCATATTAACTAGAGGGCCAGAGGCCATCTAATATGGGCCAATAGGAAACGAATTCTAAAATAGGCCTTAAATATAAGAAGCTAGAAATCTATTCTAGTGGGCCCCTGATACGAGAAGAGATAGAACTAATCTAGTATGGCCCAGCACGTAAGTCGGAAAAGGGCTGGAGATAATGTGGTATAGGAGGAAGCTTATGGACAAAAAAAAGAAGAAAGACAACCAGTATGTCACAAAGAGAGGAACGAGGGCGGCTACTACAATTGAGTAAAAGGAAAATGGTATGGAAAACTAGAAAACAAAGCCCCAAGAAAGGCATTAACACTCATCGAAAGAGAAATGGCATTATCATCAGGGTGCTACAATTAGATACTCCTATACCAGAGTTAGACAAAGCAAAACTTAGTAACTTGGAGCAAGTTTATATGGATATATCAAGAGAGGCATCAACTACGGCTGATGAGGTGAGCTTAATCACGCCCCCAAAGGAGTCATGATTGTTGTACGCTGGAACTGTCATGGCCTTGCCCGGGCTGCTGCAGTAAATCAACTCAGGGCAATTGATAACCATGTTAAACTCGATATTTTGTTTTTAGTTGAAACCATGGTTGCTGATAATTGTAGAACTTAATTTAGGCAAGTAGGTTTTGACAAATTTTTTGAAGTTCCTCCTAGTGGCAAAAAATGAGGTCTTGTTTTAGCTTGGAAGCTAGGAGTGGATTTTGATGTAAATTTTTCTAATAAGAGAAATGATACTTACCGTTGTGAGTGTGTAAGCGCCGCACAATAACTTTGAAAAAAGTGAATAAATACATGACCCATATGAAAAGAAAATTAATTTTTTAGTAGTGGACGTTACTCTTTTTAAAAGAGACTTCACATTTAATTAGTGTTTGTAGCATTACTCTTCTAATAATAATATGATTAATATTGTTAACTACTCTGATGCCAAGTCTACCCATTGGATGTTTACTTTCATTTAAGCACCTGTGCAATGGAAAGAAGAAAGAGCCTTTTGGGATGTTTTAAATAAAATGCCATGTGTTTTTGTTGGCCCTTTGAGTCGCATAGGGATTTTAATGTTCTTCTGACTCTGGATGAGAAAAGAGGGGGCTCAACCAACTATTCCTCTTCTAAAGGGGGTCTTACAAGATTTATGGAAGATAATGGGATGATG
Organism: Carya illinoinensis; assembly: GCF_018687715.1. Lineage (NCBI taxonomy): Eukaryota > Viridiplantae > Streptophyta > Magnoliopsida > Fagales > Juglandaceae > Carya > Carya illinoinensis. Next base: position 20,044,780 of record NC_056766.1, on the reverse strand, counting down.
GATCTAGGATTCCAAGGTAATAAGTATACTAGGACTAATGGGAGACATGGATGTGCCCTTATTCAAGAAAGCCTTGATAGAGTTATTGCTAGCTTGGATTGGAGACTCAGATATCTAAATGCAACCATTACTCATCTGCCTATAATTGCTTCTGATCATTTCACTCTCATCCTACACACCTTCTGAAAGGAAGATTCTCTGCCAAAACCCTTCAGATTTGAAGCTATGTGGACCAGAGACCGGCCAAGAAAGAAAAAAGGTTGTAGCTCAGGCCTAGAAAATTGAATGCTTTGGTTCTCCAGCACTCAAACTTGTTTGGAAAATAAAAGAAACCAATGGATTTCCCAATGTATCACCTACAGTATCCTTTTCCCTTTTGCTTTATGGAACCCCTTTAGGTTTTTTCAAACCATAAAGAGGCCCTAGACAAGGGACCCCCTCTACCCCTTCCTATTCATCATGGGTACTGAAATTCTGTCTTGATTGATCCTTAGGGCTGAGAGTTATGGCGCAGTCCATGGTATCAACTCCTGCAGTAACACATCTCATGTTTTCTGGCGCCCTTATTTTGTTTCGCAGGGCAAAGGAAACTAAAGCAGAGACTCTAGTGGATTGCATTGCAAAGTACACAGTGGTCAGGACAAAAAGTGAACTCAAATAAGTCATCCATTTTCTTCACTAAAAATCTGTAACCCAGGAGTGCTACCAATATAATTGAGATATCTGGTCTCAAGAAAGCAAAACTAGACGGCAAAAATTTGGGCCTCCCACTATTCAATCAAAGGTCAAAAAAGAAAAGCTGTCAAGAAATGAAGGAGAAAATTATTGCAAAAGTGGCTAGATGGAAAGCAAAAGTTCTCTCTCAAGCTGGAAGAACCACCATAATTAGAGTTGTAGCCTCAGCCATGCCCATGTACTGGATGTCCTCATATCTCCTAACCAATCAATAATGTAGTAAAATGGTTGCAAAAATTAAAGATTTCTGGTGGGGCTTTAAAGCTGGAGAGAGACACTACACCCCTAAAGCATGGGAGTCCATTTGCAGACCAAAACATAAGGGACGACTCGGCTTAAGAAGATTTTAAGACATAAACAAGGCCTTAGTTGCTAAACTTGGGTGGAATACGCTGAGAGAGGAGAACAAACTTCGGGTCAAATTCTTATAGCAAAATACATGAGAAACGATGAGACCCCAAAGAAAGCCCAGTCATGGACTTGGAAAAGCATCCTCCAAACTGGGACCTGATTGAAAAGGGAAGATGCTACATGGTCAACAATGGCAGGAATAATATCTGGGAAGATCCTTGGCTCCCAAAATCACAGGCTACAAACCTCAATCTAATGAAACTCTGCAAAATGCCCCTGACAATCTAAAGGTTGCTAATTTGATCGATCATGACAGTAGGAATGGAAAGTTTACTGTGAAGTCTGCATAAAAGAGGGACCAAAAGGAGAGGTTTGACGGTCTGGATAATTAACAAAAGAATATGTGGAAGAAACTTTGGAAACTTAAAATACAAGATAGGTTGAAGATACTGCTTTGGAAGATAGCCTAGAATGCGATGCCTATTCGAGGTAACTTGGCCAAAGTGATCCATACTAGGAACAGGGAGGAAGCACTATGCCCACTATGTATGTGCGAGGAAGAGACTGTTGAGCACTTATTCATTTCATGTCAATTCACTGGAGTATTATGGAGGGAATCCCCATGGCCTATAGACACCTCATCAAAGTTTCAGAAGATTCCAATTATAAACTGGATTAACTGCATCATACAGCCCAAGCAAGAACTGAACGTAGATATGGAAATATAGAAAGTTTTCACTCTCAGTGCAGCCATAATCATGGATATATATGGTTTGACCGAAACCAAAAAATCCACAAGACAAAAACCCTGATGTTATGCAGATGATCACTAGAGTAAACCATAGAATAGAAGTACGAGCATTGGCAATAGGTTATTTATCTTCATCTTCATCTTTGAATTTGAAGAATATGCCCTTAAAATGGTCTGCATTAGTTTATTCATATGTATAATTGTAAATAACTATGTACAGTTCTTATTTAAAGATGAAGACCTCATTTTCCTTCTTCAAACTATATTTTTATTATTTTTTCTCTCTCCTCCCAGCTCTCTCTTTTATCTCTCTATCTCTCTTTTCTTTTTTCTCCTTTCTCTTTATTATTTTATTATTACTTGATCAAAAAATATATAATCCAATGTATAAATTTTTCTTTATATTCAAAATCAATTTTTAAAAAATGTAATTTAGAATCTATTGCCAATGGTCTACTACGTGGAGCACAGAAAGCTGAGAATCTGGGAAAAGGAAATTGCTGCACCCGCTTGGAATTGACAAATGGAAAATCAATTACGATGTTGCTCTGAGAACAAAATACTCAGTCATTGATGCAATATCAAGCTAGAAACTCACAAGGAATTATCCACCATGCATGGACGGAAAAGATTCCAACCACATCACCCTCTGTAGAAGCTGGTAGAGCGGTGATACTGGCATGCCTCCTAGCCCAAAAAAAAAAAAAAAAAAAAACAGTGTATTGATCAAGTACAAATTGAAGGTGACTCCTTGGAAGTCTTTAGAGCCATCAATCAGACTGAAGAGCCGAACTCATAGAAGTTGAAAGATTGGGTTGATGATGTAAAGGGGTATCTGTCTATGAAAAAGGACAGTATGTTTTAAGTGGATTCCCAGAAGTGCTAATAGGCAAAGCACATATAATTGCTAAGATGGGAGGAAGTCTTTGATCCCCATAGTTCGTGACATTGTAGTTTGGCTTTTTATAATGATAGTCTTTACTCAGGAAAAAAAAAAAAAGTTCTGTTTTTGAACGTTGTTATGACGAACTTGTCAACCTATTCAAATCTTTAGGTCCCCTATTGAACCAATGGTCTAACCACGTCCAACCGTTAAAGAAGAGCTGAACTCGGAATGTCAAGAGTACGTATCCCACCAAAATATAAAGTTGAGTGCTCTACGTGTATAGACAGACGTGCTGGCACACCTGAATGTTTAGCTCTACGTCTGAGCTACTCAACCGCTGCAGCTTTCATTCCTATTAAACTAGAGGCAGGACCGACCTTGCAGTTGCATTAATATCGAACGAACACGAGGACTAGCCTTAGCGAGCAGGTATAAACAGAACCGACTTTGACAGACCCTTCGATCCCTTCACTTCCGGACAGTAAACAGATGCAAATAGTTCTTAACATCAAAATATAAAGAGTTGAGTGCTGTGATCACAGATAAGACGTACGTACGGAATTCTGGAATCAAATGGACATTCATCCCGGCCATCGGGGTCGATGAGCTACAAGCATAGACAACTTAACTTGTGAAATGTCTAACGTCGAATTCAGTTCAATCCCCAACCACAAGACATCAAATGACTACATATTTACTAACAAAAATAAATATTCCCACAAGCCAAAAAGAACACAGGTGAAAACACAAGAAGAACTGCATCATATGTGAGCAAGAATCGGCAATGAGGGGTCCGGTCTACATTCGCGATCGAGTGCTTCTTCTCGCAGCGATTTCATCCAAGACCCCAGCCAACAGATTCATTCGAATCTGAGCGTACACGTGTCCATCCCATTCCCTTCCCACCAACTCCTCCCCTAACCTTAACGCAGCCTTAACCGTCTCTTCCACGCTATCGTGTGCCGAGTCGATAATACCCTTCTCCACGGCTTCCTTAGCCGTCACCTTAGCCGCTGTTAAAACCAGGTGACGCCGAGTCAACGGCGAGCCGATCTTGCACTCAATTAGAGCCATGAACCAAGCCGGAATTACCAGGTTAATATCGAGCTCGCTCATGTAAAGGAAGCCTCGGTCTTTACGCATAAGGACGTAGTCGTGGCTCAGAGCGAGGATGAAGCCGGCGGCTGAGGCGTGGCCAGAGACGGCTGCGATGGTGGGCATGGGGAGCGAGATGAGGTCGGCAATAAGTGATTGGAGTTTTGAGTTCATGAGTTCGGTGCGAGATGGAGAGGACCGGGCCCAGTCAAGATCGTAGCCATTGCAGAAGAACTTGCCTTGGGCGGTGGTGATTAGAGCCAAAGATGGGGAGGAAATGGACTCGTCTCGGACGGGGCGCAGAGCAGACTGGACCGCATCAAGAAGCACGGGATTTAGGCGGTGTTCACCTGCTCCCGTTAGCGTCAGGATGAAGATCTTGCCTCTTTTCTCCAACGTACACATCTCTCTCTCTCTGTCTCTCTGCGGGTGTTCTGACTCCGGAATGACCCAGTCGCGACAATCGTTGGAGCTTTTAGGGACGGCTGGTTCCGGGTGAATAGAGACAGGAGAGTTGCGTCAGCGATGACCTGTGGCACTGACCATTACGTGCACTCTCATTGGTACCAATTAACTTACTGACAAGTCGTAACGGAAGTTGATTGGTTCGTAGAATTGTAAGCATATAATTTATGAAGCGAGATGCGTACCACACACATAAAAGAGCCACCGATTCTAATTTTTTTTAATTATTATTTAAAATTAAAGAATTGTTTTTAAATGATATTGTGAATTTTTTTAAAAAAATATTTAAATATATAAAAAGTCAGAATAAAAAAATAATAATAACCTATTGGGTAGCCACCATCTTGGCTTTTATACGTATCTATAACATGGTCCATCTATAAAAAGATAAAGTTACATTTCTAGAGATTGACCATTAAATATGTAATTATTTTTTCAAATGTTTTTAAAAATTCTTTAAATATATAAAAAAATATAAACTCATTAAAAAATACTTTCTTAATTATTAAGTAAAATCACTTATGATTCGATAGTTTTTCTTGAGACCCATTTTCTATATGGGAGTAGCATTATTTTTTATAAATATATATATATATATACTAGTTGCCACTCAACGTGCAAGGCACGTTTTTCTAGTTGGAAGAAAAAAAATATGTTCATTAGATACAATATTACTAGACAATTATCAAAATTCTCTAAAATAAAGACTAATACTTGAATAAATAAAATGCATGAAAAGATAGTAATGATAGTAATAATTACTTTCTATTACTAAAGTATTAAGTCAAAGACAAATAAGTTAAAACTGATACAAATTTAAAGGAATTGAAATTACAATTTTTTCCTAACAGGAGAATATATGATGAAAATGTTTTTTCCATCAATTGATCAAAATAGAGAACCTGAAAAAGGACAAATCAACATGAAATATGTGCTGTGCTGCAGCTGTCCTCCTCCATTTTCATCTATTATTTTGCTTCTATTTGTAGGAGCAACGTGCAATGCACGTTTATCTAGTTTAAAGAAATAATTATTTAAAGAAAAGTATATATTTCATAAAAAAAAATTGATTTCAATCAATAATCTAAAACATATGGAAAAAAAATGTGAAATCTAGTGAATAGTTAGGGTAATGATAGTTAAGTATAGTATAATAATTACATGCTTGTATAGATTAAAAGATAAAAATATTTGTTCAAAATATGACATAGTCTAACACATATTTATAACATTGATAGTTTTAGCAAAGTTTCATGTCATAAGTTTAATACAATCCCAACAAAAACATTAGTTCAAAACATAACTTAGTCTAACACATGTGATAAGTTTAATACAAGCCCAACAAAAACATTAGTTCAAAATATGAGTTCTTTGATGTTTTTACTCTGATCTATCATTTCGTGTCATCCTGTATAGCATCAATTAAATGGAAGCTACCTTTTACATATGGCTTTCAATGATAAATCGGTTCCTTCAAACCTAGTTGCATTAAAAAAATTCAACAAAAGCATGCTAAGATAGTAAAAACAAACTTTTTTATTGATGAAATTAAAAAAAAAAAGGTTTAGTTTGTTTGACGCATGTTGACACCATGAATATACAACTTTCAATTACCATGCATAAAAAACACCCAAATTTATCTGAAAATTATTTCCCATTATTCAAATTGCAGCGCCCAACAACACTAATTCAAAACCTTATGCTTTATTATAACCCTACCTATTTGTATTGACCAACAGAGATCTCAAACCAAAGCCACCACCTTCAGTGCCGGCTCAAGTGTATGCAGTCACTCCTGGAGACAGACATTGATGCTCATTCTTGGTATATTTCTAAGACCACTATATTGTTAAGCTTAGTTAAGATTAATTGGATATGCATGATTAACTGCATATTTATATGAATCATTAGATCATGACATACATTGAGACTCCAGAAGAGCTCATGAAAACTGCACATATTTGAAATATAAATCTGATTCAAAACCTTAGGCTTTATTATAGCCCTACCTATCTGTATTGACCAACAGAGATCTCAAACCAAAGCCATGACCTCTTGTGATGCCCCCAAATCCCCACGCACGAACACGGGAAAATCGAGACGTCCGGCTTATGACATCACGGGTCATCACCCTATCGACGTGTGCCAAGTGTGTGAAAAAGCGACGAATGTGCACGAGAAAATACGCAGCAAAAAGCCAGCCAATAACTAAGTACCAGAATTTTTCTTGTTTAATACAAAGCTATTCTAAACATACATAAATAAATATTACAAGACACAGCTATAATTTTTAAACCAAATACAAAACATAACATCAGCAACCCGGCAGAGCCGCATCCTCGGGCTCAGCCTCCTCCTCCTCATCCTCGATCACTGCACCAAAATCTACGGTACCAAAAATGGTGTCGCAGGTAAGTAAACTTCAAACACTACTAGATAAAAACATATAAAGCTCAAACAACATGGATGCAAGAAAAGCCAATGCACATGTCCCGCAAAACCATAATTTTTACCACGCACGCCAAAAAACTCATTCGGCCCACAAAAAACATATCCTTAAAACCAAGCCTCACCATTATCCCAGATAATGGCCCAAACCACCATTTTCCCAGAAAATGGATCAAAAACCTCGGAAACCAAGCATCGTCATTTTCCCAGAAAATGGCCCACATCTGAAAACCATAAAAACAATCCGGTTATGCATGCACCATGATCTCCCCTAGGGATCATCCGCACGCCCTGGCTCTGTGCCACACCGCAGGTAACGACCACGCATGTGACACCTAAACGAGTGATGCCCAGATTCGAGCCCCGCGCGTACCTGGCCAGGCCATCCTCTAGTCCCCGCCACTCTAGGGACCACGGAGGCGACACGACAGCGTTACCGGATCGTGCGATCCGGTCGTCGCCCTGCGACAACCCAGGGGATGTCACTCAGTTTTATCCACTCCCGAGTGACCAGATGAGCTCCACCGAGATAATAACTCATCTCGGCTTGCGCTCGTGAGACACATGCCCCCAAAAACCATTTACGCCAATAAAACGGGATTTTTCCGATTAAAAACAATATGCACATAAACCCAATATGCAACTCACGCCACATAGCATAAATAATCAAGCAACCCAAACAAGCAAAATCAAACACTCCGTCCTCAATCCATCCGACCCCCAAACTCCTCGGACTCAGTCCGGAATCAGCCAACCAACAACAATTAATTATTGAGAGAGCAAAATATATTTAAATCTAAAAGTAGGGTTTGAAAAATATTTACAGCGCTATACGGTATTTTTAGAAAGCTTGCGGCGTTGCAAACGGCGGAGAAAAAACAACGTAACAGTGAAAATTTATTGTGGTCGTGGGTTGTAAAATACCTGTTGAACCCAAGATATCAAGTTTCATGTGATTATAAATCTACACATGGATTTTGATGATATCAAATGAATTCAAAGAATAAAGGAGTTTCAAGCTCAAGTTGTTCACACAATGGAATCAAGCACATCAAATAACCAAGCATGAGCAAGAAGGAAACAAGTTCACATTAAAGTCATAGAGTAATGTTGTAAATCTCTTAAAATTCGAAATTAGGATTAATGCTCAAAATTAATATTTTATCATAAAACATTAAAATACATTTTCCACATGTGCATGAATATTTTTGAAAATTAAATTTGAATATTTTGAAAGATGATTGATTGTCATCTTTTGCATGTGCATGCCTTGATTAAAGGGTTGAACTTTGAAAATATTAAAGATGATTGATTATCATCTTTCACATTTGCATATTTTATTTGAATATTTTTAAAAGTGATTGATGCTTTTTTAGACTTATACTAAAGGTAGATGATTTTGTTTGAAAAATTTGAAAAGTAAAGTGTGCTCATTTTGTCATATACAAAAAATAAAAGATTAGGTTTGAATTTTTTGAAAAGGAAAGTGTGCTCATTTTGTCATATGCCAAAAATAAAAGATTAGGTTTGATTTTTTTTTGAAAAAGTGAATGATGTTGTCTTTGACAATTGAAAAAGAAGAACCTTTTATTTGAATTTTTTGAAAAAGTGAATGATGTTGTCTTTGACATATGAATCTTTTTAAATTTGAATATGAAGTCTCATATGCCTATAAATAGATCATTTGAGAGTTTCACATTCACAACACTAAGAGAATATAACATTCATTCAAAACTTTCATTCTCTCTTTTCTAAGCATTGAACCTTAATCCTTGTTCATTTTGAGAGATATAGTTTGCGCTGTATTGTTCTTATTTCACTCATTGAGGAGTGTTTTCTGATAACCTACCCACTATCAGCTTTTGTATCAGAAAAAGGGTGTGTATAACCCTTGTGCGTGTAGAAAGTATTCTACACTGGGAATAGTTGAATCACCACGTGTAAGGTGATTGCAAGTGTAGAGGGTGTTCTACACGGATCCTTTGTAGCGGTGTTGTTCAAAGGTGTAATAGGTTTCTATCTCCACCTGAAGGAGGTTGAATAGTGAATTTGGAAATCCTCAAGGGGTAGCTTGAGGCGAGGACGTAGGCAGGGGGGCCGAACCTCGTCAACATACTGAGTTTGCTTCTCTCTTACCCTTACTCTTTATATTTATTGTTATTTCATATTTTGTTTATATTTTATATTATATATTTGATTTATAATTATTATTTTTTTAATACAACTCAATTCACCCCCCCTCTTGTGTTAGTCATCTGGGCAACAATACCCACTTTTGAACGGGGACAAACCAAGGCTTGGAATTGATAGGGAATGGTTTAAGGATGATTATGAAGCTAGTGGAAGTGAAGTTTGGCCGTGGGTGGCGGCAAAAACGGTGGTTGATGGCCGGATTTTCCAAAATGGAAAGTTAGCTCGTGGGAGCTGTTTCGGTGGCTATTAGAGGTCGGAAATGGGTGGGTTAGGACGGCAAGGAACCGGTGATGAAGTGGTGAAGAGGTGGTGGCCGGAGGTGGAGCGACGGCGGCGGATCGGGGCAAAAATCGTGGGGCTTCTTGGGCGTTTTCCGGCCAAACGGCTAGCCGGATGGGGCTGGGGTTCGGTGGGGTGGTGCGCCGGCAGGAGGGGGTTCGACCGGCGGGGGTGGTGTCGACCACAGTGGCTGGACGGCGGTGGGTCGGGGCTGGGGCTGAATCCGGCATGGGAGAGGAGAGAGAGAGAGAGGGTCGACGCACGGGAGAGAGAAAAGGAAAAAGAAGAAGAAGAAAAAAAGAAAAAAAAATGAAAAGGAAAAAGAAAAAGGAAAGAAAAGAGAAAAAAAAAAGAGAAAAAGGAAAAAGGGAAAAGAAAAGATGTAGGAAATAAATAAAGTCCAATCCTCACTCCGGAAAGCAAAACAAATCCGCCGAAAACGAGATTAAAAACCGTAAAACGACTAATTAAATAAAACACAACATCCAACAAATAAAAACCAATTTTAAAACGCAATAATTTAAACTAAATAAATCAAGATATTAATTAAATTAAAAACAACCCTTCAGTGAAAATACACGCAAAAGCGGGTCATTACATCCTCCCCCCCTTAAAAACAAATTTCGTCCTCGAAATTTGCAAGATCAACTACCAACTTAAAGCAAGCCACATAAAATCACATAAACCAACTGTGACCAAGATTAAGATACGTACCTTCATTACTCAAACAAGTGTGGGTACTGCTCCTTCATGTCCGCTACTCGCTCCCAAGAGAAGTCTTGAGCTAACGGATCTCCCCACGCCACCTTAACCAAAGGTATCGTCTTGGACCTCAACTGTTGCTCCTTCCAATCTATGATCTGCGACAGAACAACCTCATAAGTGAGATCCGGTTGCAACTGAATACCCTCTGGGTCGACGAAGCGTGGCTCTTGCTGTCCAAAGCTCTTCTTTAGGGATGATACGTTGAAGACATCATGAATATCCTCAAAATACTCTGGCAAAGCAACTCTATAGGCGACGGACCCTACCTTCTCCAGAATCTGAAAAGGACCGACATACCTCGGATCCAGTTTCCTCTTCTTACCAAAACGCTTAACACCTCTCATGGGAGAGACTTTGAGATAAACCCAATCACCAACTTCAAAAGACAACTCTCTCCTCCTGGTATCAGCGTAGCTTTTCTGGCGACTCTGAGCTGCCGCCATTTTATCTCTGATGATTCGGACTTGGCTTTGCATCTCTTGAATTATTTCGGGTCCAATAATCTTACTCTCCCTGACTTCATCCCAACACAAGGGCGATCTACACTTCCTCCCGTAAAGAGCTTCATAGGGAGCCATCTGAATGGTTGCATGGAAGTTGTTATTATATGCAAAATCTATGAGCGGCAAATGGTTTTCCCAACTCCCTTGAAATTCCATGACACACGCTCGCAACATGTCTTCAAGGGTCTGAATGGTGCGTTCCGATTGGCCGTCTGTCTAAGGGTGGTAAGCAGTACTGAACTTCAACTTAGTACCCAAAGCTGCCTACAAACTCTTCCAGAACTGCGACGTGAACCTTGGGTCTCGATCCGACACTATACTCTTTGGTATACCGTGCAGCCGCACTATCTCTTTAACATACAAGCGGGTCAACTTACCCAAGGAGTCGATGTTATTAACAGGCAAAAAATGAGCACTTTTCGTTAACCGGTCAACAATCACCCAAATAGAATTTTTCCCACTAGGCTTTCTCGGTAAACCCACTACAAAGTCCATCGTGATGTCATCCCATTTCCACTCAGGAATAGGGAGGGGTTGGAGCATACCTGCAGGTCTTTGATGCTCGGCCTTCACTTGACGGCATGTGTGGCATTTCTCAACATATAAGGCAATATCCCTCTTCATTCCATCCCACCAGTAATTTTTCTTCAAGTCCCGATACATCTTTGTACTGCTGGGATGAACTGAATAAGGGGCCACATGAGCTTCTGCCATGATCCGCTCCTTGAATTCTGAATCCTTGGGGACCACTCTGCGATCTCGAAACCGAAGTATCCCATCTTTATCCATGCTATAATGCAACGACCCTCGAGATTTTCTGACCATTTTTCTGATATTCAGCAGCTTTGGATCCTTCCTTTGAAGAGTCTTCAATTCCTCAAAATCAGTTACCCGAATATCAAGAACTGAAGATAAAATCTCTTCTTGCTGCGAACTCTCAATAAGGAGCCTTCTCATCCCACAAAGCAACGAATTCAATTCCGATGGCTCGGCTTCATCTTCCAAGTGTGATTTTCGGCTCAAAGCATCAGCAACTATATTAGCCTTCCCCGGATGGTATTTGATCTCACACTGGTAGTCACTGATTAGGTCTAGCCATTGCCTCTGCCTCATGTTTAGATTTTTCTGGGAAAACAAATGCTTCAAGCTCTTGTGATTAGTGTATACCTCGCATGCTTCCCCATACAAAAAGTACCGCCAGATCTTGAGTGCAAAAACAATCGCAGCCAATTCCAAATCGTGCGTCGGATAATTTTTCTCATGGTCCTTTAGCTGAGGAGATGCATAGGCAACATCCCATCCTTCCTGCATAAGGACACAACCCAAACCAAACTTAGACGCATCACTGAAGACTACGAATGGCTTATGCGGTTCTGGAAGCGCTAATACTGGTGCCGTCGTCAACCTGTTCTTTAATTCTTGGAAGCTTCTCTCACACTTATCTGATCAAACAAATTCTGTATTCTTCCAAGTCAAAGCTGTGAGAGGTCCGGATAGGCGAGCAAATCCCTCCACAAATCTTCGGTAATAACCAGCAAGCCCCAAGAAACTCCGGATCTCGCGCACTGTAGTCGGATGTGGCCATGACAAAATGGCTTCTACCTTAGTAGGATCAACAGCCACTCCGTTTCGGGAAATCACATGCCCAAGAAATCTGACTTCCTCCAGCTAGAATTCACACTTGCTAAGCTTGGCATATAGCTGGTGTTCTCTCAATTTCCCAAGTACTAGACGAAGATGATACACATGTTCTTCAACATCTCTGGAATAAATCAGAATATCATCAATAAACACTACCACAAAGGAATCCAGATAAGGTCGAAATACTCGATTCATTAAATCCATGAAAGCAGCAGGGGCATTAGCTAACCCAAACGGCATCACCTTAAATTCATAATGCCCGTACCTCGACCTGAAAGTAGTTTTAGGCACATCCTTGTCTATGATCCTCAGCTGGTAGTATCCCGACCTCAAATCAATCTTCGAGAACACGGCTGCTCCTTGAAGCTGATCAAATAAATCGTCGATCCGCGGGAGAGGATATTTATTTTTGATGGTCACCTTGTTTAATTCCCGATAATCTATGCACATACGGAGGGTTCCATCTTTCTTTTTAACGAACAACACTGGCGCACCCCACGGCGAAGTACTAGGCTAAATAAATCCCTTATCTACCAGCTCTTGCAACTGAGTTTTCAACTCTTTTAATTTAGCAGGTGCCATGCGATAAGGAGTTTTATGTACAGGAGCCGCTCTAGGTTCCAAATCTATAACAAACTCTATTTCCCGAACAGGGGGTAGTCCGGGCAAGTCATCCACAAACACATCGGGAAATTCTTCTACAACTGGAATGTCTACCAAAGACTTATCCTCGGAGGGCGTGGACACCATCTAAACTAAGAATGCATCCGCTCCCCATGCAATCTCTCTTCTTGCTTGAATTGCCGATATAATTATCGGGTTTTCTTTCAACTTACTCCCCGCAAATTCCAGACAATCACCATCTGGAAGCTGAAAGGTAATTACCCAACTTCTGCAATTAATACTAACAGAATATCGGTATAGCCAATCCATCCCGAGGATGATATCAAAACCCAACAGCTTAAACACAACCAAATCAGCATCCAAGAACCTTCCATCAAAATTTAACGGGCATCCCAACGCAATCTTGGAGCACCATACCATTTCACCATCGGGTAAAGCCACCACCAATAACTTTGGCAAAGGTTCCGTGACCAAATTACACATCCGCGCAAACATGGAAGATACAAATGACTGTGAAGCACCGGAATCAAACAAAGTTCAAGCATAAAACTCATACAAACAGACTCTCCCTGAACCAAACACACAACCCATGAAATCCAAAAAAAAACAAAGAAGAAACCAAATACACCAAAATTAAATCCAACATAAAATCAAATTAATCCATACTTGTAATTACTCCAGCATCATGGGTCGCTGGCGCCTCATCATCCACATCTCCGGGTGTGACAGCATAAACCCGGGCTTACACTGCTTGCCTTGGATTTGTTCTTCCACCGCGTCTACCTCCACGACTTCCTTGAGCTGTTCTTGGACATTCTCGGGCAAAGTGACCCTGCTGGCCACAATTATAACATCGAGCCCCACCAGAAGGGCACTCACCCACATGGGCTCTATTACAAACTCTGCAAACAGGCACACGTCCTCCCATGCGAACACCTGAGGATGCTTGCGGTCGAGTTCCGGTCCGCTGAACAAATTTCTAAGGCGAACCCGAGCTGCTTCCTTCACTAGAAAAACTCCGCCTCTTATGACCCGGAGGGGAGCCCATACTTAGATTATTTTCTCGCTCCACAAGGGTGGCCACATCCACTAATTCCTGAAAAGTGGATATTCGATGGCTGACCACCATACGGCGTATATCAGGGCGTAGTCCCTCCTGAAAACGATCAGCTCGCATCTCCTCTGTGGCGATAAGGTGGGGAGCAAATCGCCCAAGTTCTATAAACCTTCGGGCGTACTGTTCCACTGTCATGCATCCTTGGACCAAATTTGAGAACTCTCTTGCCTTTTGCTTCCTTACCGATGCGGGAAAGAAGTGGTCGTTAAATTCTTTCTTGAAGCGCTGTCAGGTTACAGCGGCGAATGATCCCAACTCTGCTTCTAACATCACCCTCTTGGTATCCCACCAATCAAAAGCGGTGCCTTGCAACAGATAGCTGGCGTAGAGTACCTGTTGCGCCTCAGTGCAACCACACACCTCAAAATTTCTTTCCAGGTCTTTGATCCACTTTCCAGCTTGAAGCAGATCCTCTTCTCCAGTGAAGTGTGAGGTCCTATGCGCCAGAAAGCTCTCATAGGTGCATCCGGCTTGCACCATGCTGCTAGATCCTCTCGGGTAAAGCCAAGGCCCTCCCTGATATGCCCAAGGACCTCCTGGTTGTGGCCAAAGTCCTTCTTGTTGCAGACAAGGCCCTCCTTGTGGTGGCCAGGCACCCCCTTGTTGTGGCCAAGGTCCCTCTGGTTGTGGCCAAGGCCCTGTCTGTTGTGGCCTAAAATTTTGCTGCATAAACTCCGTCATCTGCCGTATGGCTTGGGCTATGGAGTCATCTCTTGATGTATTGTCCCGTGGCTCCTGAGTAGATTTCTTTGGTGTCCCCATTTTCCTGTCACCACAACCTTTGACCCCCTTTCAGAAAACAAAAACAAATAAAACCAACAACAAACAAAAACAGAACCAAAGACCAACACCACATCACACAAAACAAAAGAAACCAACTTGCAAAAACATAACTAAATGAATAAAATCAAACAAACAAGTTCAAACAAATAAAACAAATAAAACAATTTAAATAACTTTACTCAACATAATTTTCAAACACAACTTTAAAAGCATTCTGGTACTACCTACAGGACATGTGGTTTTACCCAGAGCCAAACCGCTCTGATACCACCTGTGACGCCCCCAAATCCCCACGCATGAATACGGGAAAATCGAGACGTCCCGATGATGACATCACGGGTCATCACCCTATCGACGTGTGCCAAGTGTGTGAAAAAGCGACGAATGTGCACGAGAAAATACGCAGCAAAAAGCCAGCCAATAACTAAGTACCAGAATTTTTCTTGTTTAATACAAAGCTATTCAAAACATACATAAATAAATGTTACAAGACACAAATATAATTTTTAAACCAAATACAAAACATAACATCAGCAACCCGGCAGAGCCGCATCCTCGAGCTCAGCCTCCTCCTCCTCATCCTCGATCTCTGCACCAAAATCTATGGTACCAAAAATGGTGCCGCAGGTAAGTAAACTCCAAACACCACTAGATAAAAACATATAAAGCTCAAACAACATGGATGCAAGAAAAGCCAATGCACATGTCCCGCAAAACCATAATTTTTACCACGCATGCCAAAAAACCCATTCGGCCCACAAAAAACATATCCTTAAAACCAAGCCTCGCCATTATCCCAGATAATGGCCCAAACCACCATTTTCCTAGAAAATGGATCAAAAGCCTCGAAAACCAAGCATCGCCATTTTCTCAGAAAATGGCCTACATCCGAAAACTATAAAAACAATCTGGTTATGCATGCACCATGATCTCCCCTAGAGATCATCCGCACGCCCTGGCTCTGTACCACACCGCAGGTAACGACCACGCATGTGACACCTAAACGAGTGATGCCCAGACTCGCGCCCCGCGCGTACCTGGCCAGGCCATCCTCTAGTCCCCGCCACTCTAGGGACCATGGCGTCGACACGATAGCGTTACCGTATCGTGCGATCCGGTCGTCGCCCTGCGACAACCCAGGGGATGTCACTCAATTTTATCCACTCCCGAGTGACCAGAGGAGCTCCACCGAGATAATAACCCATCCCGGCTTGGGCTCGTGAGACACACGCCCCCAAAAACCATTTACGCCAATAAAACGGGATTTTTCCGATTAAAAACAATATGCACATAAATCCAATATGCAACTCACGCCACATAGCACAAATAATCAAGCAACCCAAACAAGCAAAACCAAACACTCCCTCCTCAATCCATCCGACCCCCGAACTCCTCGAACTGAGTCTGGAATCAGCCAACCAACAACAATTAATTATTGAGAGAGCAAAATATATTTAAATCTAAAAGTAGAGTTTAGAAAATACTTACAGCGCTATACGGTATTTTTAGAAAGCTTGCGGCGTTGCAAACGGCGGAGAAAAAACAACGTAACATTGAAAATTCACTGTGGCCATGGGTTGTAAAATATCCACTTTTGAACGGGGACAAACCAAGGCTTGGAATTGATAGGGAATGGTCTAAGGATGATTATGAAGCTAGTGGAAGTGAAGTTTGGCCGTGGGTGGCGGCGAAAACGGTGGTTGATGGCCAGATTTCCCAAAATGGAAAGCTAGCTCATGGGAGCTGTTCCGGTGGCTATTAGAGGCCGGAAATGGGTGGGTTAGGATGGCAAGGAACCGGTGATGAAGTGATGAAGAGGTGGTGGCCGGAGGTGGAGCGACGGCGGCGGATCGGGGCAAAAACCGTGGGGCTTCTTGGGCGTTTTCCGGCCAAACAGCTGGCCGAATGGGGCTGGGGTTTGGTGGGGTGGTGCGCCGGCAGGAGGGGGTTCGACCGACGGGGGTGGTGTCGACCACGGTGGCCGGACGGCGGTGGGTCAGGGCTGGGGCTGAATCCGGCGTGGGAGAGGAGAGAGAGAGAGAGGGTCGACGCACGGGAGAGAGAAAAGGAAAAAGAAGAAGAAGAAAAAAAGAAAAAAAAATGAAAAGGAAAAAGAAAAAGGAAAGAAAAGAGGAAAAAAAAGAGAAAAATGAAAAAGGGAAAAGAAAAGATGTAGGAAATAAATGAGGTCCAATCCTCACTCCGGAAAGCAAAACAAATCCGCCGAAAACGAGATTAAAAACCGTAAAACGACTAATTAAATAAAACACAACATCCAACAAATAAAAACCAATTTTAAAACGCAATAATTTAAAATAAATAAACCAGGATATTAATTAAATTAAAAACAACCCTTCAGTGAAAATACACGCAAAAGCGGGTCATCACACCTCTAGTGCCGTATGCAGTCACTCTAGAAGAGCTCATGAAAACTGCACATATTTGAAATATAAATCTGAAACCCTTGCGGCTTCAAGGGTTTGATGAATGAAATTATTAGATTTAAAATATCATCTCTTAAATACAATTAGTATTTCAGATTCATATTACGGTTTTGTAAGAAAGTATGCATTATTAAAAGAGAAATAAAATGGAACACATAGAAGATCTAACAGAAGATAAAAACACAAATATGAATATTTGTAAGGTATTATTTTATTATCTCGAAGCAAAATTACAGAAATTTGAGGCTCTTCGCCTCATTATTTAAACACTCTTCCTTTTCAAAAATTTGCATGCCTCTCCTATCTAAAGGAGTAGGCAATTGAAAAGAAGATTTAAGTAAGAATTTTAAATTTCTGTTCTCTTCCTTTAGTGCTTCTATTTTCATGTTGGACTCCAGAAGAAGCCGCTGAAAGATAGAAATATTCTCGTTGAGTTTGTTAACTCCACCAGTCTTGGATTGTAGTCGCTGAGAAAATGCGACAATGGTTAATGAGTATCAGGTACCGAGACTCACAAGCTCGTAGATAATTTCATCATCTGACTTATTAGTCAGATCATTATTGTATTGCATTATAGCGCTTATAATAGAAGCAGAAATAACTGGTGAACGAGGTGCAGAATACCTCATATATTGGTTATGAGAAGATTGCTGAGCCATTGCAGAGCGAAAATGCAGAAAGAGATTACAGAGTAAGAATGCAGACTAAATTCAGAAAAATGAAGAAGATGAGATGCGGAGGAAGATGAGCTAAATAATTCTTTTATAGAGGAAATTATGACAAAACATCTCTCTATTACTTCACAGCATCTCTCATGAAGCATATCTCTACAAGAGACAAGAGATGTAGCATCATAGTTCTCTAGTGGCTGACAGCTACAGAAGAGCGATGTAGTATCATAGTTGCAGTGCCTGACAGCTACAGAAGAGTGATGTAGTATCATAGCTGTGGCGCCTGACAGCTACAGAAGACCTGTAAAAATCCTACAGATCAGAGTTGTCTAGTCTAAAACAGAAGGCCACCATTTTTGTTGAAAAAAACAGAGAGAGAGGTTAACGGCTTAATTTTGATGAATTGTCTACTGACTATGTTATTTAGAAGAAAATTTAAAGTATATCGCTTATGTTTTTCTAAGGCAATCGAGAGTTTACCATTGAAACCGAAGATCTTAGACATGGGTATGGCTGAAAAAACTTCGAGAGGTTGAATCTGCCCTGTTTTCCACCAGAAAACCCTTCGAAGAGAGCAAAAAAGAGAAATCCAAAGAAGACAACGGCCAAAATCTCTTCGTACACAGCTTTAGGACAGGAGTTCATAAGAAAAACCCACATGCAATGTATTTGTGCTGAAAAGTGAATTCTCTCCCACCAAATGAAAACCAAGCATCCTTAAAGCGGTTTTCGGTTTTATTTTTTGGTGAATTACGACTTGTTTGGATGCTCGACTAAGTCTGTCTTCGACCCGTTACATCCCTAAATTAACTACTCTACTCGCAACGCCATCAACATGATATAACATCATATTTAATATGTAACAGCCGTTAGAAATTCAATTGTGGAATTTCTATTGACTTTAAGAACCTCGTGAAAACTCCGTAAGTTTACATGAATTGATTAATCGCATAGGTTTTAGCATGTCAACATAGTTAGTGTTATCCCTCACTATGGTGCTAGAAATGCGATTTTAATTATTTGAGATAGTTAAAAGTGTCAGAATACATTATAGTCTACACCACTAGGCTTAATTAAATATTGAGGATTTTTCAGTACTAAGTTTGTTACGTTTATTTTTGGAGTGAATAGTAAGCTCGGTAAACGTACTAAGCGCAGTGTTTTTCAAAATCACAGTGTGTAATGTCCAAATTAGGTTAGCAAAATTTTATTTAGACACATGAAAATATTTTAGCCACCTTACTCTTCCAAGTCTACTCCACATTTGGAAAATATATTGAGCTGATTTTTGTAGACATTATTGGATAGAATATTTTGAGATAATCTTTTATAGATATTTTGGGTAGGAGAAAACCACATTCAACTCTCAAATCTAGCCTTATCACCTCCCTTATCTCTTCCATAAGTATATCTAGCCAGCACCCATGAACTTATCTTCAATTACACCTTCCAATTAAAGATTATCAAACACTCTCTCTCGAACAGCTTTTAGGAGTTCTTTTACACGCCCATTTCGAAGCTGTTGTAAGTGTTTTATCATAAAGTCTCCTTCATATAAGTTGTTCCTTTTTTAGTCTAGTTTACATGCATATCTTATTTGCCCAATTTGAAGATCATTTGGTCAGTAAAATATTATGTAAACTATAGAAAGGTCATTCTGGGAGATAAACTGGAGAATATGTTATAGTTTGGAGTTTTTGACCAAGCTAATGGATAGATATTGCTCCGAAATTTTTATGGAGTATTTTTAACATGTATATGTGACTATTGGTTGAGGATTTTTGCATGATTAAGGGTTTTGATGAAAGATTTTCTTAGATTTAGAAACTTAGAAACTGAAAGAAGAAAAACAGTTTCTGTTTTGAGAAAGTTTAACTCTTTGGTGGTCTAAACCTATTCTAATGACTTTAATAATTTTATTGGAGGATCCTAAGCATCTTATATACATGTTATATTATTATTTTGAAGATATTTGATGTTAGTTTCAAATATATGAAATTTTATGCAAAGAGATATTCAAATAAGCCAAAGTGTGGATATTCTTGGCTAAATTTATGTTTTGGTTAATTTCTAACCATGTGATCTTGAATTAGAAGCTTATATATGTTTTAGGACATATTTTTAAACTATGTGATGGTTTGGTTTGAAGATCATATATTTATAAGTCATAGATCAAGAGATTTATCAAAACTAGTTGAGGAAAAAGTTTCTGTTTTTGGACTAAGTGTAAAACCAAAAACTCCAAATGTTATTTTGTGATTTTGGTGACTTTGGTTTGATGATTTAAAGCATGGTTGATGTTAGGATGATATTATGAATATGTTAGAAGTAAGATTTGATTTTTGAAATTCTTGGAGATGTTTTGATTTAAGGTCAAAACTTGTGATTCAAGTGCTTTGATCTTTTTACAAAAAAGTTTGGTGTTGATTATTAGCTTTTTCTAAATGGATGTTTTAAGTATGGTTTTGAACTTAGGATTGGAAGATGTTTGTTGCAAAATTTTGGTTTAAGCATGAGTTTTGAAGTTGAAAGGAATTGCAACAAAAAAATCAAGGGAAATGGCCTATGGATGTTTTGGCCATAGTGTGTTTTCCATAGTTGTGTTTTGTTTTAAATTTTTCTGAGTTGATATTTAAGTTTAGGACAAAATTTACATGAGGAATGTAAATTTTGGAAACTTTTGGAATTAGTATGCAAAATCCTTAAGTTATGGGTAAAACGGTCATTTTCCCACATGTAGAGAGTAAAATGAAAATTTTACTCTTTAAGTTAGTATTTTCCATATTTCAAATTATTAGTGATTTAGTTCTAACTTTTAGAATCACAATTATAGTTCCTCGTGATCGCACTTGAAGTTTTATAAGAAACGTGGAGATCGAGGTAAGTTAGCTTTTAACCTACTAGCAGTCTACTGTGTATGTGTGCTAAGTAAAGGAACTACAGTGTATGTATGTATGTTATCATATATGTCATGCCATACCAAGTTATCACGTAATTGTCTATTATACAGAATTTATTCTGTCATCAATTTTTATCTGTTACATAATATATTCTGTCATGTATTACTGTACATTACAAGTATGTCATGTTAAATATGTTGTCTATTATATGTTATGCCATGTTACGAAATGTTTCTATCTCAAGTTGGTCATGTATTTCAAGTTATGTTCAAATCACGTTATGTTACGTTAGGGCTCCAGTCCTTTCGTTTTTCAGTCACGTTTCATCTTGAGTACATTCAGTTTGTGTAGAATACATGGGACCACAACAACTGTGGAGTATGTATTTAACTGCATTGTGATGTGTAGAATACATGGGGCCACAACAACTGTAGAGTATGTATTTACACGTAGAATACATGGGGCCACAACAACTGTGGAGTATGTATTTTTCATGTTAAGTCAAATTTGTGTAGAATACATGGGGCCACAACAACTGTGGAGTATGTATTTACACGTAGAATACATGGGGCCATAACAACTCTAGAGTATGTATTTTTCATGTTAATTCAAGTTTCAGAGTAAGTTCATACTAAGTCAAGTTTCAGATCAAGTTCATGTCAAGTCAAGTTCAGTTCATGTTTCAATTTAAGTTATGTCAATTATGCTATGTTGTACGCTAAGTTATGCTTTAATTATTTATGAATTTGATTATGCATTTATGCTTTTACTGTCATCCATGCATCATTAGCATGTGTGGAAGTTTTTTTGTTAACTTGCTGAGATTTGTAATCAAATCTCACTGTGGTAGTCCCAACTACCATTTCCCCCGAATGGTAGATCTTGTTACAGGACCTGAAGGAGGATCAGGAGCTGACCAACTAGACACAGTCGATTGAACGACGGTGCGTCGTTAATGTTAATATAGTAGTTAAATTACTACTTGTACAATGGAGTTGCATCTCCAGTACTTTTGGATCATAACTATTTTAGACTAGTGTTGTGATTTTAGTTGTTCAATAAGTTTTTATTATGAAGTATGTTTTAAGCATTTGGGATATTTTCAATTTGGTGTATAGTATTGCTAAAGAAAAAAAAAATTATCCGCTGCGAATATTGCATATTGTTAGATGCATGTTAGGAACATTGCATCTTATATGTCATGAACGGGGGCAGATAACCTTGTGTTGCATGTCTCAACGTTTCAAATTTCCGTTCGATCCCAAACGGAATTTGGGGGCGTCACATAATACATTATGCTACCCGATTATATTTTCTTAAATTGTCTATCTTTATTTTTTAAAACCAACAAATAGAATAGTACTTACTTGTATTATTTTTCATTTTTTAATAGTACTATGTAATATCATCAATTTATCTTAATTATAAGTGCACTTATATGAACATAAAAAAATTGAATAATATTTTTTCAAATAAGATAGAAAAAAAGTACCACAAAGTGAAAGACAAACAAAGGAATAGTTTTGTTATATATAAATAAAATTACATATTAATCTGCATATCAATAATTATTCTTTAATATTTAAAATTTAAATTAATATTATTTTTAATAAAATTTCCCTTTTGACAGTTTCTCCCAGTCATGCATACCTAAAAAGTTTTTTGACTATGTCCAGTTGGTGAGTTTTTGCCTTCCTATTCATGCATATATATATATATATATACACATATATATCATTTTCAAAATAATCGTCGATCGCAAATTTCAAGATGTAGGTCCTCCCAACTATTTTTGTATCCCTCCTCTGTCTCAACGTCTGCATCCACTCTTGATCCCTTCAACATTTGATTTCAACATTCTTTTATATCGGTGATCATACGATGAGTCTCGTATACCACATATTTCATATTTTTATTTTTTAAATTTCTTTTAGATTTATTTTTTTAAATTAATTTAATTTTATTATTTATTATTCATATACTAAATATTTAATAAAAAATAAAAAAATAAAAAAATAGATGATATGTAATATATGGAATGATGAATTTATATTTAAAATTATATATATATATATATGCGTGGGCGCGCATGTAATTTTATTTTTTATTTTTTTAATTCTCTTTTTCACACTAAGTACTGAGCGAGCTGCTTGCTTGGTATTGGCAAGAGGTAGACCAATTAATTAAACTCATTGTAGGAATTAAGAAACTCATATATATATGCATCATAGCTGGATGTTGTTAGGTAGCTAGCTAGCATGCATGTGCAGTAGACTATTAGAAAACTTGAAAATTAATTAATTAATTCATGGTGGTGAGGGATGATTAGGAGTGATGTAGTCATAGTAGTGGATTAAGGTCAATGATTATCTTCGCTTAGGTGAATTAGCTTTTGACCTTTATAGACCATATCTATTTTATAGAGGAACTACTGCTGGTCTTATCTGATACTATAAAAAAAATATTTTAATTTGATAACATCTAGAAATAATTAATATATATGTGATCTTTTATTTGCTAAAATTTGTATTTTTTTTTTTTAAAGTCATCACCAACTTTTGCACTCATGTCTAAAATAAATACAAATAAAAGAATCTATTTTAAGAAAAGTATCCATCATGTGCCTTAAGATAGTTAATATGCTAATGATTTCATTTGGTTTTTAAATATGTGAATGTAATCTTGCATTTGAACGCGAAAAAAACATCAAAGGATAAGGTTGCACTTTGTTTTCTGGGCAGATAAGGTTACTGTCGCTGTGAATCTGTCGTACATTAGTGAAGATATTTTAAGATTATTTATTTGTGTCGTTTGGGACAGGTTAAAGAATGAAAAATAAAAAAATGAGTAGTGGAGGCAATTATTGAATTATTTCAATCTCCAACCAGCACATTTCCTAATCGAGTGGGGTCCACTCAATTATTCGAACTCCAACACAAAGTCCAAACCCTATACTCTGAGTTATATTTTATTGACAGGAAACGTGTTTAATTAAATCTAATCTTGAATTTATTAATTATTCAAATATTTTGTGTCAAATCCATACCAATTAAGCTCATGATAGGTTATGTAAGTGTAGTGTATTCTTTTTAAAAAATAGTTAAATTTATTATTAAGAAATTAATTTTAAATGTAGATTATATATTTATTTAATTTTTTTAAAAAGAGTGTAGGGCACTTATATGATTTTAAATATCATTTTTTCTCTTTAATTTATATATATACATATATATATGTACATATATATAAGCCAATATCGTTTTGTTTATAAATTATTAATAATAACTAAATAAGAGTAAATATTTCGATTAAATGTGGGACTATATATAAGTACATATATTTCAGTTACGTGAATTATTTATTTACTTTTTTAAAAAAAGATAAATTATAAATTATTTTTCCCCGAGCCACTTCAGTATAATAAACACTGGTAGGAATGCCTAATATATATATATATATATATAGAAAATGTTTTCTCATCAGTCACTATTCACCACTCCACACCACACATCCTATAAAAATTACTTATATATCCTATGAAAAGTATCCATACATCTTATAAAAATACTATAAGTTGTTGGTGTGAAAGTGAATAGTGGCTTATCATAATAAATCTCATATATATGTGTATGTATATATATTCCATACGATGGAGCTCCAAATGCCAATCAAGGAACATATGGACTTTTTTGGATTTTAATTTTCAGCAAATACCCATGTGATTGGAACCCTTTAATCAATTAAAATATATATTGTTGGTCAATTTCATTTTTTGAGCAGTTGAGCTATCTTCAATATCAATTCACCATGTATGCATGCAAACTTTCCTGAGTTATCTAGCTGTCTTTTTCTAGGTAATTAATCACAAGAAGTGGGTTAATTAAGATCTTGGTAGAAAAAAGATCAAAAACTCTCGATCTCATGGGTAAAATGGGCCTAGCTAGCTAGCCTTATTTGATTGATTGATTAATTTATTTATTTAATTAGTTGCTTTCATTAGTTCATATGTGTGAACCATTATAAAGTAACGATGGGGAAATAATTAGTTGTTTGATTGATTGATTAATTTATTTATTTAATTAGTTGTTTTCATTAGTTCATATGTGTGAACCATTATAAAGTAATGATGGGGCAATATTATTTCTTTCAGTGACAGATGGAAAATAAAAAAATGAGTAGTGGGGGCAATTATTGAATTATTTCAATCTCAACCGGCACGTTTTCTAATCGAGTGGGGTCCACTCAATTATTCAAACCCCAAACATAGAGTCCAAACCTTATACTCTGAGTTATATTTTATTGACCGGAAACGTGTTTAATTAAATCTAATCTTTAATTTATATATTAGGCAATGATGCACCTAACACGTCGCACATTTTGATTTATATTCCCTTTAATATAAATTGCTAACATATAAAATAGTTTATGGTGGGGTGCATACCTTGATGTAATTACTAATTAATTAATGATGTCTCCCGCATGATGTTTTCATTCAAATATCCCATCATGTATTGCATTAAATTAACTGATGGAGTACTGTTAATAAATCCAATTCTAACCCGACAGCCTCACTCATTTTCTCACCAAATCTAACTACTCTCCCACTAAAAGTCTCCACACTCGCCAATGTCACCATCTCTTTTGTCTCGACTTTCTGGACTTTTGTCTCCAAAGTCTCCACACTTTCCGCCTCGAATGCGTAGGTGTACGGGCCCCACCCCTGCACGTTGTACAGCGTTTGCAAGTCTATCGTCTGCGACGCCGGCGACACCGACACGTTCAGCGACTCCAACTACGTGCAAGTGCGGGTGGCGCTGAAGGTGACCAAGTAAATGGACCCTTTCTCCACGCTCAGCCCCTGCCTGATCTCGGTGTCGTTACCTAGCCTTCTGTCAAGAGTATTAATCGTAAATAGTTACCAAGAAGATTATATATCACTAATTTTATGAAGAGTATTAAATGATGACTAATCTTTGACTTGACCATTTCATCGTCACTTCGCTTTAGAGTTAAATTTTGTTTTTTAAATTTTACTAAGTAATATGTGATATATTTATTACAATTAAATAATTATTTATTGAATACTTTTTTATTATTAAATAGTGATAAATATGCCACATCATTTAATATTAGAGTCTATTTTATGCGAAATAATTTAGATATTGTTTCTATCTTTATGAAAATTATAAGAAAAATAAATAGATAAGAAATTATAGTGCAACTCTGATGATTCCATTCGCATTGACAATGTGCCAAGTAACCAGCAAATTAATAGTTATTAAAAAATTTTATGAGGCAGATTTGAAAAAAAAAAAAAAAATCACAAATGAGACCCACAGCATTGGACAATGCGAAAGTTACTCCAACCGCCATCCAGCTTTAGCTTTTAGGTTTGCATTTTTGACTTTTGTCCTGCCAAAGATGAGAGAGAGGCAAAAAAAGGGATACCTTTGGGTCTATCGGGAGTGAAGAGCTTTTTGATGGCAATAACGTCAATGATGGACCCACAAGTGGGGTCATCCTCCATGCCCGATTCCTAAAAACCAAACTCACCTCTTCCTCATCCGCCTCGAATGCGTAGGCGTACGGGTTCCATCCCTGCACGTTGTACAGTGTTTGCAACTCTATCGTTTGCAATGCTGGTAGCACCGACACATTCAGCGACTCCAACTTTTGCGTCTTGCACATACCATAAAAGCATCAGTTCCTCATATATTTATCATTGGATTCCTCCGTTATCATTGAATTGGGTTTTTCCCTTATAATCGACATGCTACAAGCATGAGGGCAATTCATCAAGATAAACTATTTGATAATAATAAGAGGCGGTTATTGTCAACCTGCATCACCTACCTCAAGACAATTTCCCAAATCATACCACCAAGGTTTTTTTTTTTTTAATATATATATATATATATACAAGTAAAAATTTTACTACCAACTGTAAGTTAAAACGTTATAACTCATCTGGATCGATTATTATCTTTATAATTTTAATATGAGTCCACAGCAAAGTGAAAAAACATTTTTTATAGAAGTATGAATAAAGAGGCAAATAAGTGAAAAACAATGAAACATCTAAAAGTTCATGCATATATACCTACAACTGCACTATTACTTGCAAACTTGGGAAAAGCAAAGTTAACCTTGTAACATGTGCACCTGCAACATATCACTATGAGTTGAGCAAACTTTGGAAGCGCATAACCTACAAGAGTAAAACAACCAGTTCAAGTTTTATACATCCACAACTTTAAACGTCAATCAAATCTTAGAATCACATGAACAAGAGACTTATGCAAATGAAGGTGTGTCAAGATATCGAGTTTTACACTTCTTGTTCTTCCTTCTCTCCTATCTTCTTAGTAATTACACATTAATTCTCAGGTAAAAGATAGTTTTGAGCCTCTGCTCCAAGATATGTTTGAACATACTTTCCTTTGAAGTTTGAACTCACAATCTGTAAGCTGATACTCCCCCAAAGGCTCATTGTGACATATTGAAACAAACTTCCATGAAAGGGCAGTAGAACTTTTGAAATAAAAGGAAGTTCATTGACTCATTTAATTTTTTTGGTAAGTACTTCCATCATGATTTTTCTTAAAAAAAAAATTGCAGATAATAAAAAACAGAGGATTTAATACCTGCACCCCTGGCCCTCCAAGATATGTTCCTTACAGCTTGAGCCAGCTTCTATCTTGTACAAGTATCCAAATCCTTTTCTTTTAAGTTTGAATGGCAGCTTAACCATATGAATGAGTTGTAACCAGCACATCAGACCTGAGGCAATTTGAGAGCCAGCCCTTTTAAAAGAAGAGTTGTGATAGACACTCAAAAATATGGAAAGGCAATTTGGCCTTTCCATGTCTCGGGCCGTAAAATATTTCCGTGTCTGAAGCATCTGATGTCGGCATCGTTACCGAGCCGCACTGCTTGTCTACCTTCCGGTATGATGAGTATCATCCCGCCCTATTTTTCCCCCATTTCTACGAGCTCCACCGTGCCCTTCGATTTCTAGCTCGGGATCGTGGTAGCTCTTTCTACCATGGCCACGCTCGAGAACCCGTTTGCTGGGGGAGTCTCGAAATCACCGTTAGTTACAGGACTTGATGCACATAAGATAGTGGAATCATGCCATGAAGATGCAGGAAATATATATACACACATACATTTCATGAATCTTGAAGCAAAAAAATTACATATCGATCCAAGTTCAGAAACGAAAGTGACGGAAATTACCGAAAATGAATTCCCAAGAAAAAAACAAATACAGAACCTTGGATTTTACCTTCATCTCCCGCTCCTTCCTCTTCTCCAAGTTCGTGCTTGAATCCAACAACAATGAGCTCGTCTCTAGAGAGTGCTCGCCGGAGGCAAAGCTCGAAACCCAAATTTTTGCTCCTAAAAATCAAACTCGCCCATCGTATCAAAGTTATACAATCTTTATCATTCTTCAAGTAAGAAAAAACACAAAAATGAAAGAAAATAGAAGAAGACTAAGAAGAAAGTGGCCGTGGAGGAGGTAAAAGTTGATGGAGATTCTGTGAAGAGGAATAAACGAGAAGAGAGAGAGAGAGAGAGAGAGAGAGGTTCAGCAAGACAGAGAGTGGAGACAAAGAGATAAGATAGAAGAGAGAGATGAAGAGAAGAAGAATCGAGAAAAGTAGAAAAGTAAAAAGAGAAAGAAAAAGGACAAAAAAGACTAAACACACGGAAAGAGTGAAGACATCAGATACACATAAACGAAATGAGAATTTAGTGCTCATTCCTGTCGAAGCGGGATAGACACTTATTATTATAGAAAGATATCTATATGTCTCAAATGTTTATGCACAGCCCTTAAAAAAAGGATTTTACTTGATTATTTTACTCTCTAGCTAATTTTGATGCCATTGTATTTTATTTTATTAATAGTTAAGAAAGTATTATTAGTGAATTTCTGTTTTGTTTTTAATATTTTAAGTGTTTAAACAATTTTAAAATAAATAGAAAAAATTACAATTGCGCTAGTAGTAAATTTGATGAGGCAAAATGATGTGATTAAGTAGCATCACTCTTTAAAAAATAATAAGTACAATTTATTTGTAAAGAAAAACTTATATATTGGTATTTATATAGAAAAATTTATGTATAATGAATCTTAGTTTACTTAAGATTGTATATAATATTATTCGAATTTTATTATGGAAAATGATAATTAGTTGGCTAGCTTGTACAACTGGTTTTGACCACTCGTCTCTTTTTTTTTTTCTTTTTTTTTTCTTTTTTAACTTAATAGTTAATGAAATGATTATTAGTGAAGTTGCGTATTTTGTTTTTCTTAATGATTAAGTATGTTAAAAAAAATTTAAAACAAGAATTTTTTTTTTCTTCTTTTTTCTTTTTTAACTTAATAGTTAATGAAGTGATTATCAGTGATTTTTTTTTTCTTAATGATTAAGTATGTTAAAAAAATATTTAAAACAAATAGAAAAAAATTATTTTTTATTATATCTTGATATCAATATTATGTAAATTGAAAAATGTTTTCTTTTGAAATAAACTTTTAGAGATTTTTATTGTAATTTGAAAAAAAAAAGATAAGTATTTTTGTGAGAGTATTTTTAATTACTTGTCAATGAAAACTAAAGAAAAAATAATATAATATGTTTTCATAATTAAGAGTTTTTTAATATAAAGATATTTTGATTTAATTATTCTCCATAAGGAGGTGTACAGTAGTAGTTGCATCAAATTTTTATATTAAACATAAAAATATTTAATTTTATCATATTTTCATACAAAGAAATGGAAAAAAAGATCCATTTCTCAAACACAATCCAAAAAATAAACAGAGTTTTGAATTGATTGGAATCAACTAATTGAGACAGTTCTATGAGAAATTTAACATAACAGTAAAATCAGTTAGATTTTTAACTGATTCAACTTGAATTGGCTAAATCAATTTTTAATCGAGCTATTTTTATTAGCTTCGAACTAATGCAATTTTATTTGCAGAATTTTGAATTGCATTGAGAAATCCTGCAAACCGATTGGTCTTATTAAGGCCAAATAATAGCCCACCAATAATATAGTGACACCTACACTTTCTATCACAATAATCTTGTGATGCACTGCATCAGATTGAAAGACCCTTTGCCATTTCCCACCCCCCTCTCTTGGAATTGCATGACCCACTCTTGCAACCTTCGCACCTACTCTTGGCAGGGAACCCCCTCTTCTTTTAATGCCCCTTCATCTTTTCTGCTTCTTCATCTTCTTATTCTGTTTTTTGCTTGAACCAAGTTGAAGATTTATCATAGCAGTCTCCACTAGAAGGCATCATTGTAGCTGTAAGATAATGGCAGCCTCTTCATTGCAACTATACATGCATGCGTGTGCGCGATTCTATTTTCTTTCACATTTCTTTACATTAAATGCTCCAATAAATTTATATAAATTCAGTCTTTCTTTACTTTCTTCAGTCATTGTTGCCTTTAATCTCTTCCTTTTTTTTTATGCTTTTTCGGCTATTCATATGCATCACAATAATTATAGGTTGAGGATTTTAATTGAGAAGAATTGGGTCTTGAGCCATGGAGTATATAAAGGAGAATTAAGAAAATGAGAGATGATTATTCATGAAAGAGAAGGGGGCATGCAGGAGGCATTCTGGAGAGAGAGAGAGAGAGAGAGAGAGAGAGAGAGAGAGAGAGAGTGAAGTGTGGTTAATAGTTGATATCTTGTCTATCCCATGTGCACAAGTGTAGGTTGTATTTAGTGTGATTTCTAATTTTTGAGGTGGCAGCTTGTAAGTGAAAGGCTGTTATTTGAGGAATAGTGGAACGGCTGATTAGAAGCGATTCTCAATTGCATCTATTCTTGGAAGAGTTCCTCTTTAGAATGGTAACAAAGCCACATATCTTTAAGGCAACTTAATGAGGGAGAAATGGATATGAAGGAAAAGGATGAAAAAGGCAAATCACCACTCATCTTTTTTTTTTCTTTTTTTTCTTTTCTTTCCCTAAGCAAGCTTGAATATCATAGAAAATAATACAACAACGTTTAGGAGGTCTTTCCCACTATCAATATACAGAATACAAATAAGAATAATACTAATGGAATTCTACCAAACATAGAGTTTGTACCAGCCCATTATGCTACTAAATGCACAAATCGATTTTGAGATTGATCAATTTTTTTAATCTCCAATCTTTATGAGATTTCAAAGAATTTGCAATGTTTTTCAAAATTTGGGATATTTGCCAAAATTCATCTCTCCATAGATAGAAGAGATAACCTGCTGAGAGTCTCCAACTAATAGGATAGATGGAGTTTTTAGATGCTCCACCATTTGAAAAGCCAACTTTGTCGCTAAAGCTTCTGCGATCACTGGACAAGTGATGAGATTTTCCTCAGTTCATATTTCAATGATATCCCCTTTTGTATTTCTACTCATTACTGAAGCTGTTGAGAATGAATTTCTGACAGCTACATTGAAAGAAATACAATTTGATTTGAGAGTGGTTTTTGCCATTGTTTCTTCTCTGAAGTGCTACTCTTTTCTTGCCAATCATATACAATTTCTTGATATGAGAAGTTCAACTATTGTGAAGCTTTGTAGAGAGAGAGCTCCGTATGATTGTAAACTAGATCATTCCAAAGTCACCAAATGAAGCCTAAAATCAGTATAGCAAAAATTTTGAAAGGTTGTTCTTCATGTGAGCTAAGGCCAAGTTTTTGTTTGGAATTTAAAATGAAGAGAAACCATTCATTCATTGAATTTATGGTCATAGAAGAGAGATTTAATGGCCATCTACTTTAGCTCCGTAAAATTCTAGTAATGGGGCATTTAATAAAGAGATATAGAAAGGTTTCTTCATTCCGGTTACAAAGAGGAAAATTAATAGAGGGGATGCTTGGAAAAATATTTTTAATCTCTCTCTTGTTGGAAGAATATCCCAAAGAATTTTTCATAAGAGGAGCTTATGGTGATCATGGATTTTAAGTTTTCATATCTCTTTCCATTTGATATTCGGAATGGCTACTCTGATTCTGCTTGAAAGATTTCATACAAGATGATTGGCCGATTTGACTGAGAATCTCCCATTTTGAGTTTTAGTCCAGATGGGGCAATCTGATCTGTGTATTCAAAGTGGAAGGGAAATTTTTAGAATTTCTTTGATGCTATCTTGTTGGAAAAGGAAGAGTAATTTTTGAAGATTCCAAGATCTATTAGTCTGATTAATCAAATTTGAGACTTTAAGGTTTGGCGAAATCTCGGCTAATGGGTTTCGAGTCATTAGTTTGAAATTTTCCAAGGTGGGAATCCAGGGGTCAATCCAAGCTCTCACCGACAAGCCATTTTTAATTTTGAAGCACATACCCTTTTTCAGCAAGGGTCTTGTTTTCATAATTCCTTTCCATAAACTTGAATCTATGGCCTTTTGGGGTACCTTTGCAAAGGCATCTGTTTTCAAATATTTCATAGAGGGAAGCTTGTGCCAGATACCAAAATTTGGTTCACCCATTTCCCATCCCCTTTTTGCCAACAGAGCTATATTCATGTTTTCCATCTATCTTAATCCCAAACCACCATCTTTTTTTTTTTGTTGGCATATAGATTTCTATGATTTCAAGTAGAGTTTTCGCTTTTTATCTTTTGAAGTTCCTCACCAAAAATTTTTGAAACTAGCATTCAGGGACTTACAAATTGACTTTGGAAGCATATGCATTGACATTTGATATGTGGGAACAGAGCTTGCTACTATTTTGATCAACATAGTTCTACCAACTTGAGAGAGCATTTTTTACTTTCAGCCTTACAGTCTTTTATTTATTTTCCCCAACATCTCTTTGTAGTCCTCTTTCTGATCGACCAAAAGTCATTAGAATCCCTAGATATTTCATTTTCGAAATCAATTCTTTGTATGGTAGATTCTCCAAGGTGCCCTTCGCAT
Source organism: Carya illinoinensis (assembly GCF_018687715.1). Taxonomy (NCBI): domain Eukaryota; kingdom Viridiplantae; phylum Streptophyta; class Magnoliopsida; order Fagales; family Juglandaceae; genus Carya; species Carya illinoinensis. The sequence continues at coordinate 20,012,190 of NC_056766.1, read as the reverse complement.
TGCATGACTGGTGTTTTGAGTAATGTAGATTGAAAATTTACTCTGGTTGATGCTTTGCCTGACCAGGTTTAGTATTTCTCTAAAACATTTTTGATTTCCTTGATCGTCCTTTCTTTTACTTTCCCAAAAATAATCAAATCATCTGCAAAGAGACGATGAGAAATTTGGGAGGGGGGGGGCGGGGGCCCCCCACAGTCTCTATTAATTGTGATACCTTCCAATTCACTTGCTTCTTCTGATCGAGCCAAAAGCCTTGAGAATACCTCCGTACATAGGATGAAAAGAAAGGCGAAATGGGGTCACCTGGCCTAAGTTCCCTTTGAGCTTTAAAAAAACCTCTAGGAGATCCATTGATGAGGATGGAGAATGACACCGTCAATATGCATTCCTTGATGAGGTTTATCCAAGTCGAGTTCAAGCCTATAGCTTTCATAACTGTGAAAAGGAAATTCCATTTGATGAAGTCGAAAGCTTTTTCCATGTCTAATTTCAATGCCACCTAACCCTTTTTTCCCTTGTGGTGCTTTAGATCATGGAACATCTCATAAGCAATGATGGAATTTTCCTTCATATTTTGGCTTGACATGAAGGTTGTTTGTAAATGAGATATGATGCTTGGAAGAGTTTTCTTTAAATGGTTAGCAAGGGTCTTTGTAATGAATTTGTAAATAACATTTGTCAAATGGCCTATACTGATGTGGGCAGTTTGGATTTGCTATTTTAGGAATGAGAGCAATGTGGGTATGGTTCATCTATTTTAGAAGTTTCTCACTTCTAAAAATATTTTGTATGGCTGCAATCACATCCCTTTTGACAATGAGCCAATAGTGTCTGTAAAAAAGAGTTGTCATACGATCTGGACCAGATGTTTTATGGTTTGAAATTTGTTTGAGAGCTTCATAAATCTCATTCTCCAAATGCAAGGCAGTTAGGAAATCGTCTTCATCCCTTGTAATTTGATTCTCAAAAAGATCCTCAAGATTGTTCGAAAAAATAGGGGTTGTAGAAGTGTAAATGGATATAAAATTGTCTATGAATGTGAATTTAATAATATCCTGATCCATTGTCCAATTACCTGGGCTCAGCATAAAAAATATATTTCATTGCTTCTTTAATGGATTGTTGTTGACGGATGGTAGAACTTTGTATTCAGATCTGTTGTGGTGAGCCAACTTAATCTTAATTTTTGCCTCCATAGTATTTTCACTTGTTTCAGAAATTCCTGGAGTTTGTGATGCAAAAATTTCTCTTTTTGTAGACTCCAAAGGTTAGGTGGATTACTATGAAGTTGGCTCAATTCCATCTCAACTTGCTGGATATTAGATTGTATTCTTCTAAAAGGGGTTTTGTTCTGATGCTTGAGTACTTTTTTTGTTTCCTTGATTTTTCTATAGAGGATGAAAGCAAGATTTCCATTGAATTGTTGGTGCCTTGCATCTTGGATTATAACTTTGCTGAGGGGTTCTCGAGTTCATAATTCCTCGAACTTAAAGGAGAAGAATTATTCATTATCTTCGTTTTGATGAGCAAAAGATGATTATGATTTGAGGCCGAGGAGATTAAGTGTTGAATAGAAGCATCCAGAAAAAGTATACACCATTGTGCATTTGCGATTCCATGATCCAGGTGCTCTCTGATCATCGCTCTACCATATTAATTATTTGTCTTAGTGGAAATTGGTCCCGAGAAGCCAATATCAATGAGGCCTTGAGAATCCATTAGGCATTTTAAATTGCCTATAGATGATGAAGTAATAGGCCATCCCCCAACTTTATCCATTTGAGTTAGCAGATCATTGAAATCACCAATATAGAGCCATGGGCCTGGAAATGAGTGATAAGTCAAGTTTAGAAGTATCCAGAAGTTTGCTTTGTGTTACCATTGAGCTGGAGCATAGACAAAAGTAGATAGCCAAGAATGATTAGGAGGATCAGAGTAAATCAAAATAGAAATAGTATTTGCACTAGCATGGACCGGTTCAATATCCACACCCGGTCTCCATAATAACACAATGTCTCATTTTTTTCCGAGGCGAGGACATTTACAAAATGGTGGAAACCTAGTCTATTTACAATAGGAGGGGTGTTTACATCAGACACCATGGTTTCCGACAAAAAAATAATATCCAAATTATACTTATGAATAAAGGCCCTAATAATTCAGATTGCTTTTGGGGTAGGCTAAACCTCTGAAATTCCAAATCAGAGACTTTAGGGAGACTTTGGAGAAATGGTTGAGCCTGCCTTGTTAGCTTTCTTGATTTTTCCAGATGATGATGCCCTTGGTGTTGTCTTATTATAAGGTTTGGATCATGCAGTTTCTTTACATTTTTTTCTTTCCTTGAAAGCTTTGAATTGATAGATAGTAGCATGAGGGCCGCCTCTTTCTCTTCATTGCACTTGTTTTGATCTTTGATTCCTGATTTCAAAATGGCTTTTTCTGGTATTTTTTTAATTTTTGTGAGCCAATCCCTGTTCATTCATTCCCCTTGCCCAATCAGTAAAGGTTTATGAGCACATGATCAAGTGGGAGATGAGCTCGATTGCGTAGAGTGTGGGCAGGTAGCCTGTCTTGACAATGTGAGTGGGAGAGGGTCTTGACCACTTAGGGCGCTAACACAGAGCTCATGCGAGTCTAGGAACTCGGCTTTGTTGAACGGGAGGTCGGCAAGTCTAGAGACTTGGCCTTACCCCTCAACGAGTCTAGGGACCCAACTTCATGGCGAGTCTAGGGACTTAGCTTTGTTAAATAGAGGGTTGGTAAGTCTAGAAACTTGACCTTACCCGGTAGTGAGTCTAGGGACTCGACTTTGTTGGTAGAGATGCTCGTCCGTGCTAAGTTGCTTTGTCAGAGCACGGGGCCACGTGGCTGGTGTTTTACACTACATTAAGTGATTTTGTTAGTAGAAATGAATTTACACAAACTTTGAGAGAGACAAACCAGAGAGTTTTAGCCTCTGTAGTTGACCCTTTTGCTTAACTGAAAAATTATTTACCGTTGGTTGCGATTTCTCTGCCTTCTCTCTCTCTCTCTCTCTCTCTCTCTCTAGTGTCGTACCTTATAAATCTCCCATGCTTCAAACCTGGGGAAATAAAACCTGGTGGGTTGCAGAGCTTCCTAAAAAGATGGGTTCGAGCTAGTAGGCTACTGAGCCAAGGCATCCCGAATAGACAGGTCCCCAATTGAGGGGCGATGATGGTGATCCTCAATTAGATGGGTCCCAAGGCTGTGGGTTGCTAAGCCAGTGCTTCCCGTGCAGCTGACTCCCCGAACGGTGCAGACATTCTCGAACAGATGCAATGAGTTTCGAGCCATGGAATTTTTCTGGGTAACGGAATACCAAGCCATGGACTTTTTCCAAGCTGTAGGTGGATTCCCATGCAGTGGTTCTCATGCCCTGGGCTAGGTTCTCGAGTGGTGAAGCCCCGAGTAGTGAAATGTTAACTCTCCCGTGTAGATGACTTCCAAGTAGGTGCATGGCTCCCAAGCTGGTGTCTCCCGTGCAGGTGGCTCTCAAGCAGATGATTTATGGGCATCCTATGCAGTGCAACAACTTTCCTGAGTAGGACAATGCTTTCCCAAGTCTGTGTCTCCTCCAAAGTAAGGTAGCCCCTATTGGAAACCCCCCAAGTGTGAAATATCACTTGAAGTTGCAGCCACCCATCCATCCACTGAAATCCCCTGGCAGCAAATATTGACCAAAATGGCTGCACCGAAAGAAGGCTTCCTCTTGGTCAAGCAGTGTAGGAGTTTTGTCCCCCATGGCTTCTCCTATAAAAGGAAGTCATTTGCGGAAGATTAAAATGATCCTCACTGCGGTGAGTGATTAAGGCAGAGGGCTGGGTGAAATTTGGGTTCTGGGAAAACCTAGAACAGAGGCCATTTGAGAGATAGAAAGCTTGTTTATGAGTGTTTATAATTTTGTACAAACATATTGCAAACACTGAATTTCCGCTTCAGTGGACGTAGGCAAGTTGCCGAACCACTTAAATATTGTCTCTCTATCGTCTTATCTGATTTTTTGGACAACCAGATGCATAAAAATTGGTATAAAGTTTTGGTTTCTTACTATCCAGAAAAATCAAGTTGATCGAAATCAAATTTTGACCACACTATGATGTTCCTCCCATCAAAGATGAATCCGTTGCCGCAAACGACATAAACAACGGATGCCGGAGGAACCCGTACACACCCCTAGAAGTTGGAGAGTGCACAGACGCGCCTTAGTCGCACCAAAGGAAGAAGACGAGTGGGTAACACACGGCCACACGCCCCACACGAGTCTAGAGGAAGAAGACGCGTGAGGGACACGCGTCCACGCACCCTCACACGCACCAGGGGGTTGAAGACGCGTGAGAGGCACGCACTCACGCGCCCCCCATGTGCCCTAGGAGGACTCCGGCACATGTAAACACACGCCACAAGCACCTCAGACACCCTGCTACAGCGCGTATAGGACACACACTAGATGATCTGGACCGTCCGTTTTTCAGATCTTTGTCGGGCTAGATCTAAGCCATTCGGAGTCCGATTTCAACGATCAAATAGTATTTTCAAACTATTTGAATCATTCCGGACTCATCTGTCTGGTGGGAATGTTGAGATTCGTCATCGGTACATTCGATCTGAACCGTCCATGAGTTGCAGATTATTTTGGGTAAGATCTACACCAGTTGGAGTTTAATTGTGATGATCAAATAGTGCTGACAAACTATTTGGATCATTCTGGACTCATCTGTAGAGTGGGAATGTTGAGATTCATCATCGGTACATTCAATTTGAACCGTCCACGAGTTACAGATCATTTTGGGCTAGATCTACGCTAGTTAGAGTTCAATTGTGATGATCAAATAGTACTTACAAACTATTTGGATCATTCCGGACTCATCTGTATGGTGGGAATATTGAGATTTTCCATCGGTACTTTCGATCTAAACCGTCCACGAGTTACATATCATTTTGGGCTAGATCTACACCAGTTGGAGTTCAATTGCGATTATCAAATAGTGCTGACAAACTATTTGGATCATTCTAGACTCATTTGTACAGTGGGAATGTTGAGATTCGTTATCAGTACATTCGATCTGAACTATCCACGAGTTACAAATCATTTTGGGCCAGATTTACGCCAGTTGGAGTTCAATTTCAATGATCAAATAGTGCTGATCGATTATTTGGATCATTCTAGACTCATCCGTACGGTGGGAATGTTGAGATTCACCATCAGTACATTCAATCTGAACCGTCCATAAGTTACAGATCATTTTGGACTAGATCTATGCCAATCGGAGTCCAATTGCGATAATCAAATAGTGATGTCAAACTATTTGGATCATTCTGGACTCATCTTTACGGTGGGAATGTTGAGATTCACCATTGGTACTTTTGATCTGAACTGTCTAAGAGTTGCAGATCATTTTGGGCTTGATCAACGCTAGTTGGAGTTCAATTACGATGATCAAATAGTGCTGACAAACTATTTGGATGATTTTGGATTCATCCGTACGGTGGGAATGTTGAGATTCACCATCGGTACTAATGATCTGGACCGTTCATACTTCAGATCAGTTGTAGGTTTGATCGCAGCCAGTTGGAGTCATGACGAACTCATATGTTTTAGGGTTGATGTCAGCCAGTTGGAGTCGTGCCAGACTCATTGGTTTTGGGCTTGATTTCAGCCAGTTTGAGTCGTGACGCACTCATTTGTTTTTGGCTTGATTGCAGCCAGTTGGAGTCGTGACAGACTTATTGGTTTTGGGCTTGATGTCAGCCAATTGGATTCCAATATTGCCGAACTCAATTTGTTTGGGCTTGATTTAAGCCAATTGGGATCGTGAAGTTTGGGGAGCAAACTTCAGATCATTGGACGGTGCTGATTAACTTATTATATTAGTAGGTTTTGGCAGTCATACAACTCATGGAGCATAATGTTATTAAGTGGAGAACTGCAACGGATCTCATTGTGGCTTTCTTTGAAAAGCTAGTTGCAAATAACAAAGTGCGGATGAAGAAATAGTTCAACTTTAGAAAATGCAGAAGGTACTATTGTTGCCCAAAATATTTGGCATTGTTGTTAAAAGGTTGGGAGGTCCTGAGAATGGCTATGAGTAATGCTGCAAAGAAGACGAAGTTGAAGTTTCTTAATGTAAGAGATCTTATCCTAGATGAAGAGGTACGCAGAAGAGATTCTGGCAAGATCTCGAGTTGTTGGTCCTGAATGTTGATAGTAAGGGCAAAGGCAAGTTAAGATCTGGACAATAGATGATTCGCTAGAAATTATGGAAAGACAGGCCACAAGAGACTACTAAAATCAGGAGAAAATTGAGAATGATGCTGTGAATATAGTGATTGAAGATATACATGGCGTTGCATTTCTTGCAGTGCACAATGCTGTTAAAGATAGCTTGAAGACAAAAATCATTCAATAGTGTTTTCTCAAAAGTTAATGATCGCATGACTACCAAGACGATCAGACCTCCATGGTGGTTACTACCTTAAACTATATCCTGTTGAATGAAGGTAGTGAACTACAGTATGAAGAAAAATCTTGCAAGAATGGAGATTATGCAAGTCGAAGTTATCAGAGACTGCACACAAGATGGGCACATCGACTGAAGACAGGACATGATAGCAGCAGGATGAGGAGCCAGTCGCCCAGGTCAAAGATGGAGATCTCAGCAACAGGTTCTCTGATGTGTATGAAGGTCTGTGCGAGACCATTGATTCCCAGTGCAGTGGGAGATGTGTTGCCCTATATAGATGTGTTGATTAAGGGCACTGTACGTGATGAACTAAAGTTATGCATCACTTTAGTTAGTCTTTTAACTTGAAGACATGAGCTGTAAAATTGTAGAGATGATAAGGGATTATGCTGGAGATAGAGGCTAGCATGTTGAGAACCAGTCTCCAAGTTGTAGATTGGTGTGATTGTAAGATTATGGAGCCTAGGTTTGAAAGCTGTAAAGGTACCAAGTAGATTGTTTGCTCGGCTGTGGCTCTAGCAAACCTCAGTTTGCTCAAGGTGTACATGAGTGTGGACTCATAGACTCGAGTGAAAGAAGAATCATAGAGAGTTGAGATTGTGTAGGAAAACACTTGTAAATCTCCTCTAAAGAAAATTCCTTGCAAGCTCCGTGGATGTAGACGATGCTGATGCATTTGGAGAAGTATCTGGACATTCATTTGAAGGCGTACCTGCAGATGTATTTAATAGCGAAAATCTCTCATGGCTAACAAGCATTCCAATGAGGGAATGCAATCATTTGAATGATGCAACCGTTTGTAGCATCCTAGTATGGCACACTTGGGTGGAAGGGGGTGATTGTTTCACCCCCCAAGTGTGAAATGTCACTTGAAGGTGCAGCCACCTATCCATCCACCGAAAGTTTCTGGCAATAAATATTGACCAAAATGGCTGCACCAAAAGAAGGCTTCCTCTTGGTCAAGAAGTGTGAGAGTTTTGTCCCCCATGGCTTCTCCTATAAAAGGAAGTCATTTGCTGAAAATTAAAATCATCCTCATTACGGTGAGAGATCAAGGCAGAGGACTGGGCGAAATTTAGGTTCTGGGGAACCCAGAATAGAGGCCATTTGAGGGATAGAGAGCTTGTTTATGAGTGTTTGTAATTTTGTACAAACATATTAAAAATACTGAGTTTCCGCTTTAGTGGACGTAGGCAAGTTATCGAATCACTTAAATATTGTCTCTCTATCGTCTTGTGTGATTTTTTGGACACGCCAGAGGCGCAACAGCCCCCTCGTTCCTAGCTGTCCATCTCGAATCATCTGCTGTCCATCTCAGTCCCTCAGCAGCTGTGCAGCAAACCAGTAGCTTCCTTTTTCTGTGTTACATCCCTATAGCGCCTGCTTCTGTGCAGCCCCGTTCCAACCTGAGTCCAACGTCTCACACCCAAACGAAGCCTGCTCGTTTTTCTTTTTTTTTGAAAGCTAAAACTGCTCTTCCCTTTCCGGTCTATCAATGCTCCCGTTCCCCAAGTCCCTCTTCTTCTTTGCTTGCGAAAACCAATCACGAAAAAGACCCGTTGTGTCCGTGCCTTTCAAAAGCCAAAAAAGTCTTTTGCCTCTTATATCCCTCACCTCTTGCTGCCGAAAAGTCAGTCTTAAGCTTCCTACATGTGTCATGCTGCTAAACCGACAAAGACCCATGCGTGAATTCCGTAAAGTTGAAGTCTGGGTGCTTTTGCTTAGTGCTTTAGTGTGGTGAGTTGCAGGGCCTGTAGCATGAAGATGCAAGGTCTGGGCACTTCGGCTTAGATTGAAAATGCAAGGTTGTGAGTTAGAATTAAGCTTTCGTGTGTGAGTCTGCCGGGGTTCGCATGGCTGTAGCGTGAGTTTCTTTCCCTATGGTGAAATTGCAAGGAGTTGAAGTGTGTTGACTCAATTTTCATTGGTGCAGGGGCCCGTATGAGAAATTGAATTTAGTGAGGCCGTGTGATGCATTTTCCGTGAAGTGATTTCTAACCTTGACGCGTGTTTTTAAACATATTAAGTGATTTTTAAAATAAGCCTAGCCTTTTAAAGCCACGAGTAATTTAAATGGAATATTTTCATTGTTATAGATCTAAGCTTAATTTTAAATAAGATAATTATAATATTTTTGAAGAGCAGTAAAATTATTTTAATTAAATGATTTAGTAATTTAAAAATATTATGAGATTTAAATTTATGTTAAAAACTCAAAATTAAATTAAATAGTTTTATTCTATTAAAAATAATTAGCAACAGTTCATCATTTGATAAATGATAAAGATGTTATTTTATAAACTAAATTTTAGTATAAAATATTCTATCTTAATTCCTTTCAGTGTTTTATGTTAAATAAATGTTTACGCATTTTCAAATCAGTGTTTAAAACTCATCGTTAGATTATTTTAAAAATTTCAAGATGAAGGGCTTGGATTAAATACCCAAGCCCCTTCCATTTTCCCTTCACTTTTTCCTTTTTCCTCTCTCTCATCTCCCTTTCTCCTAAACCGACGAAAGGTTTCTCTCCCCCTAGCCGAATCTCCTTTAGCCTAGCTTGGTACCGCCATTCGCTGTCCAACCTCACCACCACCATCGGCGTGTCCCCCTCATGCCAGCAAGTCCAACCCCACCAACGGTAAGCCCCATGGCAACTCTCTCTCTCTCTTCTCCTCCCTCTTTTCGAAATGGGTAAGAAAACTGTTTCTCTCCTCCCACGCTGTTGTACATGGCCACAACAACCTCTGAGTACCACCAACAGCTCCACCACCTCACCAGCTTCACCTCCATGGCCTCCCTCCCCCATGGTTCTCCCTCTCCCGAATGGATCTCTCATGGCCTAGATCCACCACCAACAGCATTAGCACAGCCGTATGCTAGATCTGGCCCCACCAAGCACCACCCTTGACCACCACGACTCCTTCTTGAGCTCCTGCATAATAGCCCAACCCTTCACCTCTCCCATGCCCACTCACTCTCTAATGGTTTTCTCTACCCATTTGGCCTAGATCTGCCACCCTCCAGCTAGCGTGCCTCCACTTCAGCACCAACATGCCCCTACATGGTACCTACTAAGTCTTTCATGGCCAGCCATAGTCCTCAGCCATGAAACCCAAGAATTTCTCCTTGTAACCCACAGCCCAAGCTCCTCCAGGAGCCACAATGTCTTCTACGTGTGCCATCTCGGCACCACCATGAGACTATCAACCTGGAACAGTAACCCAACACCTAGTAGCCTAGCACAATGTCCAAACAGCTCCCAAATGCCAAAAGCCACCACACGTGATGTTAGCCGCCACGTACAACTCTTTCGACACTTTTAACCGTAATTGGTAGTGAGCAACGTATGTGTTATCCCATTGATAGAATAAATCTCTATCCCCGATTATTTATATTAGATGTTAGTTGATTGATTCTAGAGTATATAGTAAAGTATGAGTGTGAAGTGTGTCCCGTATTTGTAATCCATCGTAGTGTTGTGAGGGAAGTACACGTGGCATGTACTCCACCTCATGTAGCAACGCACAATGTGTATAGGCAGACGATAAGGCTGGCACACCTGAATGTTTAGCTCAACGTCTGAGCTACTCAATCGCTGCAGCTTTCATTCCTATCAAACTAAAGGCAGGACCGACTTTGCAGTTGCATTAATATCGAACGAACACGAGGACTAGCCTTAGCGAGCAGGTATAAACAGAACCGACTTTGACAGACCCTTCGATCCCTTCCTTCCGGACAGTAAACAGATGCAAATAGTTCTTAACATCAAAATATAAAGAGTTGAGTTCTGTGATCACAGATAAGACGTACGTACGGAATTCTGGAATCAAATGGACATTCATCCCGGCCATCGGGGTCGATGAGCTACAAGCATAGACAACTTAACTTGTGAAAAGTCATCAAATTCAGTTCAATCCCCAACCACAAGACATCAAATGACTACATATTTTACTAACAAAAATAAATATTCCCACAAACCCAAAAGACCACAGAAGAAAACACAAGAGGAACTGCATCATATGTGAGCAAGAATCGGCAACGAGGGGTCCGGTCTACATTCGCGATCGTGTGCTTCTTCTCTCAGCGATTTCATCCAAGACCCCAGCCAGCAGATTCATTCGAATCTGAGCGTACACGTGTCCATCCCATTCCCTTCCCACCAACTCCTCCCCCAACCTCAACGCAGCCTTAACCGTCTCTTCCACGCTATCGTGTGCCGAGTCGATAATCCCCTTCTCCACGGCTTCGTTAGCCGTCACCTTAGCCGCTGTTAAAACCAGGTGACGCCGAGTCAACGACGAGCCGATCTTGCACTCAATTAGAGCCGTGACCCAAGCCGGAATTACCAGGTTAATATCGAGCTCGCTCATGTAAAGGAAGCCTCGGTCTTTACGCATAAGGACGTAGTCGTGGCTCAGAGCGAGGATGAAGCCGGCGGCTGAGGCGTGGCCAGAGACGGCTGCGATGGTGGGCATGGGGAGCGAGATGAGGTCGGCAATAAGTGATTGGAGTTTTGAGTTCATGAGTTCGGTGCGAGATGGAGAGGACCGGGCCCAGTCAAGATCGTAGCCATTGCAGAAGAACTTGCCTTGGGCGGTGGTGATTAGAGCCAAAGATGGGGAGGAAATGGACTCGTCTCGGACGTGGCGCAGAGCAGACTGGACCGCATCAAGAAGTACGGGATTTAGGCGGTGTTCACCTGCTCCCGTCAGCGTCAGGATGAAGATCTTGCCTCTTTTTTCCAACGTACACATCTCTCTGTCTGTCTCTCTCTCTCTCTCTGCGGGTGTTCTGACTCCGGAATGACCCAGTCGCGACAATCGTTGGAGCTTTTAGGGACGGCTGGTTCCGGGTGAATAGAGACAGGAGAGTTGCGTCAGCGATGACCTGTGGCACTGACCATTACATGCACTCTCATTGGTACCAATTAACTTACTGACAAGTCTTAACGGAAGTTGATTGGTTCGTAGAATTGTAACCATATAATTTATGAATCGAGATGCTTACCACACACACAAAAAAAGGCACCGATTCTAATTTTTTTAATTATTATTTCAAATTAAAGAATTGTTTTTAAATGATATTATCAATTTAAAAAAAATAAAATTTAAATATATATATAAAAAATCAAAATAAAAAATAATAATAACCTATTAGGTAGCCGCCATCTTGGCTTTTATATGCAGCTATAATATGGTCCATCTATAAAAAGATGAAGTTCCATCTCTAGAGATGGGCCATTAATTATTTTTTCAAATATTTTTAAAAATTCTTTAAATATATATAAAAAAATATAAAATCATTAAAAAATAATTTCTTATTTTTTAAGCAAAATCACTTATAATTCGATAGTTTTTCTTGACATTTTCTATATGGGAGTGGCATTATTTTTTTATAAATATATATATATATATATATATATATTTATATGTGTCTCAAAAGTTTATGCACAGCCTTTAAAAAAAGGATTTTACTCGATTACTTTACTCTCTAGCTAATTTTGATGCTATTGTATTTTATTTTATTAATAGTTAAGAAAGTATTATTAGTGAATTTCTGTATTTTTTTTTAATATTTTAAGTGCTTAAAATTTTTTAAAATAAATAGAAAAAATTACAATTGCACTAGTAGTAAATTTGATGAGGCAAAATGATGTGATTAAGTAGCATCACTCTTTAAAAAATAATAAGTACAATTTATTTGTAAATAAAAACTTATATATTGGTATTTATATAGAAAAATTTATGTATAATGAATCTTAGTTTAATTAAGATTGTATATAATATTATTCGAATTTTATTATGAAAAATGATAATTAGTTGGCTAGCTTGTACAGCTGGTTTTGACTGCTCGTCTCTCTTTTTTTTGTTTTTTGTTTTTTTAACTAATAGTTAATGAAGTGATTATTAGTGAAGTTGCGTGTTTTTTTTCTTAATGATTAAGTATGCTAAAAAAAATTTAAAACAAGAATGTTTTTTTTTTTTTAACTTAATAGTTAATGAATTGATTATTAGTGAAATTATTATTTTTTCTTAATGATTAAGTATGTTAAAAAAACATTTAAAACAAATAGAAAAAAATTATTTTTTATTATATCTTGATATCAATATTATGTAAATTGAAAAATGTTTTCTTTTGAAATAAACTTTTAGTGATTTTTATTGTAATTTGAAAGAAAAATGATAAGTATTTTTGTGAGAGTATTTTTAATTACTTGTCAATGAAAACTAAAGAAAAAATAATATAATATGTTTTCATAATTAAGATTGTTTTAATATAAAGATATTTTGATTTAATTATTCTCCCTAAGGAGGTGTACCATCACTACAACAAAAAATTGATTTTGGGATGATTTTGGTTTGGGACGAAATGAAAATCGTCCCAAAAAGTTAGATTTTGGAACGTTCCCAAAAAATAACGGATGTTCAGACCGTTCGAACGCATTCGAGCGATCTAGTTAGGGACAAAATATTTTGTCCCAAATTAGTTAAACGTTCAAACACTAAAAATATACCATTCGAACGTATAAATTTTATCGTTCGAACGTAATTTTAGCGCGTTAAGTAAAATGTTTTTAGAGGGAAGCTGATTTTATCGTTCGAACGTTAATTTTTTATTTTTTATCGTTCGAACGGTGACCAGAGGTTTTATTTTTTATTTTTTTAATTTTTTTATAGAATTATATTTATATTAACTAGTAAATATAAGAAATTGGTTAATTAAATAATAGGAATAATATAAATTAATAATTAATTTAGAAAATATAAAATAATACTATTTCATAGTTAAATACTGAATTTACAAAATACAAAATATTGTCTATACTTAAAACAAAATCTAAATAAAAAAAAAAAAAAAGATAGAAGGAACTAATTAAGACCCAAGTCTTCGCGCACTTCCTCGACTGCAGCTATACGTTCCTCTATTTGTGTCAGTCGAGTACAGATAGTGACCTGAGTCGCAAACATGGCATCAATCTGTGTACGAAGCACAGACATAGCAGAATGGATCTCCATACGCACTGCATCAGTCCCCGCTAATGTCTATTTGCTGATCGTTGCATGCACAATCTCGGCCATATCCTCACGAGTAACATTGTTTACTAATGCCTCGGCCTGTGTGAATGTCCCAGCAGCTGATACTCCATGATCTCCCGGCTCTGCATCTCTCTGAGGATCAACCTGATCTGGAACATGTCCACGAAGATGCAGTTTCGAGTGTCTCGTGCTGTGTGAGAGGATGGTGCTCTTTATTAGTCCCATCGGCTCCTCGTTTACGCTCGGCAACATTAGGCACAACACCAGTAAACAGTAAAAATCGGGTGATCAGGATCCCAAATGGCAGTATATCTATCGAAATGTACTGAGACTCTTATCGAATCTTATCGAATATATACCCCACCAAGTCGATAGGAATGCCACGAGCGACCCGTATCATAAATTTCGTCCGATCAATGCCAACCTCTATCTTGTGCTACCGAGGGTCAATATTGTTGGCAATTATCAAATTCAAAATTTTGAAAAAAGAGGATAAATCTGCTTGTTTGGTGCTCTTCATCCTGTCATACGGTAGAGCAACTGGACCAACAACTAAATCCCTCACCTCATGATCAACAAGAGTATCGACCTTATCAGTATAAACTGATGCCTCCTTCTTAGCTATCTCCGCCTCAACTGAAGAATCAGACTCTCTAGGCACCACATTCGGATATGCATTTGGCAACATAGGAATACCGAGATGCTCAGCAAGTAGTACCCATGAAAATACAACAGGTACTCCTCGGACGGAGATCCTGTAGGCCCCTTCGTCATCGAGGCTGGCACTACCAAGCTCTCTATAGAACTCAGCAACAATATCAATATAGGAGATTGGCTCCTATGCTTCCTCCCGTGCGTCCAGCATAGGTCCCCAACCACGATCGCTATAAACTGCTGTCAATGAATGACCCTCCCAGACAAGACTCTGGAAATCAGAAATCTTCACTGGTCGCTCCAGTGAAACAGTCTTCTCCCTGACTGGACCACTACTAGTCTCACCAGGATTGCGTCGCTTACGTCGCGCCTTAGAAGAATACATTATAATCAACCTGAAATTTAGAATTAAAAATTAGATACACAATATTAACAATAAAAATACATTAAATAATTATTCACAGTACACATTAAGGAATAGCAATTTAATAAAGTAAGACATTGTGAACAAAATAACTTTAAATAAATAATATCACTTTATTTAATATTAATGTGATTAATATTAATAGAAACATTAGTATTAAATTTTAAAATTTTAAATTATGGCATTAATTGTATTATAATATAGAAATTATTTTTAATTAAAATTGTTGGAACTATAATATGGAAAAAAAACAATTAACAAATATTACTAAAATAGTTTATACTATTCGAGCTTCTGGAATAGTGATCGAACGATAAAACTGTACCTTTGAACGTGTAAAACAACGTTTGAATATTTAACGTTTACTATTCGAACACCCAACGTAGAGATCGAACGGTCTATCTAATGTTCGAACGTTTAAATGAACTGTCAAACGGATTACTACTTGGCCCAAACGTTTGAACGTCTAAAACAACGTTCAAACATGCAAATATCGTTCGAACGGTTTGGATGAATGGTCAAACGGTTGGGATGAACGTTCGAACGCCCAACCAAACGTTCAATTGGTTAGTGAATATCGTTCGAACGCTTTCTATAGCGCTTGAACGATATTCAAATCGATTTGGCTTCTAAGCCAAGTCGACTCAGCCATTGAAATATATGAAATCCTTCGATTTCATGGATTTTTCACCCAAATAAATGAAATACAAAGTTAAATAAACATTCATACAAAGGATTAAAACAAATCTACGGTGAGTATTGATGGAAAAATCGGTTTATCCTAATTCAAACAAATAATTCATCAAAACCTAAATCTAAACGGTAAAATGCTTTGAAAAAGAAGAATACCGGTGCCTAGATCGATTGGCTTCGAGTGGGTACTGTTTAAGTTGGAGAAGACAGCGTTGAACAGCGGAGATCGATAGTTAACGGCGGAGAACGCACGAAATGTACATGTTTGGCTTCCGTAAAAATGACGTCCGCGGCAACTTATATATGTAATACCGTTCGAACGTATTAACTGTTATTTATTGCCCAATTACGGTTATTATTAAAAGATTTTTTTATCATCATTATAATTTTTCATTATTACTATATTTATTATTTATAATATAGTATATTTTCATTTAGTAGATAATAATATATTATATTATATTAACTTATATATAGTATAAGTTATATGATGTAGTATAATATAGTATACTATATAGAGCTCTCTATATAATAATATTAGGAAACATCTAATAGTGTTATGGTGAATGTATGTTATGAGTTGTTTAGCATATTAAGCTAATTATATTTTAGTTATAAGCTAATTAACTAAAAGTCTCGATTCTAGCACTATAGATGACATTATATTATATGATAGTATATATATGTTATATATATTAGGATATATTAACATATTAACATATATAGTAATATTTGATTATAATATATAATCAAGCATATATATTATAGCTATTAATGTCAAGTTGTTCATTAAATTAAACTAAACAATCGTATGTCAATTATTCTTTAAATCAAACTAAATAATCGTATGGCAAAAAGACTATGCAGTGAAGTGCAGTCTCTGAGATTAGATATGCATTTTTTAAAGATAATTCTTAATCATTGTTTCCGAGATAAGATGCTTGTAAGCATTTTCTCTGTCTTATTTAGTAATTTAACATTATTATACGTGACATCGAATTTGTAAACCTAATCAGATAAAAAATAGTTCATTTCAATTACATAGAATGTCTTAAGTTTTGTACTCTCGGAAAGAAATACACTTTAATTTGATTTAGTTTGGCTTGAAACTTTTATAGGACATCAGTAGCTATAATCTAGTGCAAATCTAATTTTTAATCGAAAAAAAAATACAATGAATCTGAGTTTGAACATTGTTTGAACGCTTACTATTATGCGTTTGAATGTTTTTGTACCTGGGATATTAACGTTTGAACGTAATATTTCACGTTCGAACGTTAAAAGCATAGGAGAAAACTTTCCCGCAAAATAATTTCATGTTCGAACGGTTAGTAAGTTACCGTTCGAATATAAAGATTCTACATTTAGACCACAAAACCTCACAATCTCGCACTCGTCTCACCGCTCCTAGTGTCACTCCCAGTTCATTTCCCATATAAGCAGCGCCATTCTCTCTCAATCTAGCCCTCAAATATTATTTACTTTCATCCATCTCATATATTTTCGGATTAAGAGGTTATTTTTACTGTTTTTTGAAGAGCTTTTTCAAGGTTTTGGGCATTACGTATACTCTTGCAATTTTATCTATCAAAACCAGGTATTTGTGCTATCTTTGACTCATTTTGGTTTGAATATAAGTGTTTTCGTTTGCTGCACTGAGTTTGTGATATTATGTGCTTTCATTTGATGTAATGATTTTAATATATGTTGGGATTTTTGGAGGTTGAAGACAACTGGAATTTGTTCCAGACCCGTTCGAACGTTATGTTGGTCAGTGTTAAAATGTTAATTACAAATTAGAATATACAACTTAATCTTCAAATCTATCAATTTCAATATTAATTAAACTACAAATAATTAAAATTTAATAATACTTAAATACTTAATCTTTAAATTAAGTATATGAATTTAATTTAATTGTCAAATAATTAAGAGTTTATAATTGAACATATACTTAAAATTTAAATTAATCAACTGGATTTTTAAAAAATACAAATAATTAAGATTTAATAATACTTAAATACTTAATATTCTCCATTAACGAATTGAAGTTTAATTAAAATACAAATAGTTAAGAATTAATAATACTTAAATACAAATATTCTAGATTTAATAAAACTTGAATACTAACTATTTAAATTAATAAAATTAAAGTTTGGAATTAAAATACAAATAGTTAAGATTTAATAATATTTAAATAGTAACTATTTAAATTAATAAAATCAAAATTTGGAATTAAAATACAAATAGTTAATTCCAATAATATTTAAATAGTGACTATTTAAATTAATAAAATTAAAGTTTGGAATTAAAATACAAATAGTTAAGATTTAATAAAACTTAAATACTAACTATTTAAATTAATAAATTTAAAGTTTGGAATTAAAATACAAGTAGTTAAGATTTAAGACTTGTGTTTACTAACTCTTTAATTTAATCAATTGACTTTTAATTAGCATATCTTGCATTGTTTGTAGGATACATGTAAGCATATCTTGTATTGCTTGTTCATCAAAATAAACCTTCGACCGTTCAAGAGTTATCAATCTGGATGAATTGAAAGATTGATAGCTTTTGAATTGTCTAGAGTGGACAGTTTGGAATTATAAGATCATTCTCGCAAATTATCGATCTATATCTGTTATACGTCCAACATTAAGATTTTGATAGATTCATTCATCCATGGTTCTCCGGATATGCATGATGGTGATGGTGTATGGACGTGTTAAATGTCGGTGCACACAACCAGACAAGCATATTTGGACAACTATGGGGAGATGCTGCCGAAATTTTGTTGGATGTGACAGATTATATAGGATAGGTTTGCGACTATGATCTTACAATTCCGAATGGGATAGGACCAACTACCCAGTGTAAGGTGGCATACTCCTGGATTGATACATGATACATGCTTGTTTGTTGATGCACACGTAATTGTTTGTAATGAAGATAGTCAGTATGAATAAGAGTTGGATGCGAGTTAGCGATCGATTGGGTCAGAATTACAACGTATATGCTGAAGGTGTTAAGAAATTCTTAGAGTTTGCATTGGGTACATGTGATAGTGATGGGCGTATTAGATGCCAATGTAAAGAATGCAGGAATGTGCGCTCTCATAAGATAGACTTGGTGAGAGAGCATCTGTTTGTGAAAGGTATTGATAAGGGTTATTCTGATTGGGTCTTATACGGTGAACCATATCCAACTTCATTTGATGTTCCACATGAAGAAGAAGAGATCGATGAAGATGTACAACTAGATGTTGTTGGAGATGAATATGATGAGGATATGGAGGAAATGTTATGTGACATCGGTGCGGGAATGTTTATGAATGAAGGTGGCATGGACACATCAAGTTCAAATGATGGGGGTCATAATACTTTTGCACGATTGTGGAATGATTCACAACATGAGCTATATCCAGGATGCATAAGACACAGTAAGTTGTCATTTATAGTAAGACTGCCTCACATAAAATCAATGTGCCGATTATCAATTAAGGTTGTCAATATGTTACTCGAGTTGTTTAAGGAGGCATTGCCATCAGATAATACTTTACCTCGTAACTTCTATGAAGCAAAAAAATTGAAACGAGGACTTGGATTTGATTACAATGTAATACATGCATGTAAGAATGACTGCATATTATTTTGGCAAGAGAATGAGCAGTTGAACGAATGTCTCATATGCCACAAATCAAGATGGACATCTGATAAACAAAATGTGCCGCAAAAGGTAGTATACCACTTTCCATTGACACCTAGATTACAACGATTATATATATCACGTGCAACGGCTACAGACATGATATGGCACTCATTAGCCAGAATTAGAAACGATGATATTTTATCACATCTTGCTGACTCTCAGATTTGGAAGGAATTTGATAAGGAACACCCATACTTTGCAGAAGAACCGCGTAATGTGAGACTTGGGTTGGCAACAGATGGATTTAATCCTTTTAGAAACATGAGTACTAGTCATAATATTTGGCCAGTTGTACTTATGCTGTATAATCTACCACCATAGAAGTGTATGAAAGATTCATATTTCATGATGAGTTTGCTCATTCCAGGTCCGAGATCACCTGGAAATGATATAGATATACACTTATAGCCATTGATTGCAGAATTGAAAGATTTGTGGGAGAATGGGGTTGTCACATTTGATTCATCAACAAACAAGTGGTTCAAGATGCATGCTGCTGTTTTATGGACAATAAATGATTTTCCAGCTTATGAAAACTTGTCAGGTTGGAGTACTAAGGGAAAAATGGCATGTCCAACTTGTAACAAACATACTAAATCTGAATAGCTCACTTACGGGAGGAAATTATATTTCATAGGTCATCGTCAATTTCTACCTGGTGACCATAGATGGTGGAAAAATTCACAAATGTTTGATGGTACTGTTGAATGGGGCCAACCTCCACCATATTTGTCTGGTGAAGATTTACTTGCACAATTTGTAAATGTTGGTTGCAATGAATTTGGTAAAAAATTTTGAAAGAGAAAACGAACTACATCTGAGTTGAATTGGACTAAGAAGAGTATATTTTTCGATCTTCCATACTGGTCAAAGTTAAAATTACGACATAGTTTTGATGTCATGCATATTGAAAAAAATATATACGAATCCGTATTGGGAACATTGATGTCAATTGAAGGAAAAACAAAGGATACATTAAACTCAAGGAAGGATTTGAAACGGTTGGGAATAAGACTAGAAATGCAATTGCAAGAAAATGGTTCATCCGTTTACATGCCGATTGGGTGGTATACATCCTCCGTTTAGCTTATCAAGCATCTCAAGTATTCTACTTTGATGATCTGAAGTTAGGAAATCAATGGCGAGTAGGGCGAGATATATATGATGTTATATCTCAGGCAGAAGGGCGAGATGAAGAAGAAGATGATGCCTCTACTCAATAAACATACCAAGAGAGTCAGCCCGTCTTTAAGTTGTTTGTAGATTTGAGCCAGTATGAGATGATTCCATTAAATAGAGAAGATATTGAGGCTGAAATTGTTGATACGACACTTGAGCAAAATGTTGATTCATCTGAAGTTTCTACAGATGATGAGACTGAATTGTCAAATGATACTGATACAGATAGTGATTGAAATTATGTTTTCACATTACGTGATAATGAGCACTATTTTACTTAATAATATTGTATCAGTTTTATGAAATTATGCCTCCGAAGAGAAAGGAAGTTCGCAACCCATCTCCACCTGTTCCTAGCTCTCCTTTAGACTCACCATTAGAGATGGACTCTACAGAACAAGATAAAATTCTAATAGTCATAAAAGTTATTAATTAATGTTATAATAGAAAATTGATTACAATGTTATATATTATGATGACTTCACAGTACAATTTCGTCAAGGTTGAGGCACTACTAGAGGCGTGACGTTGAAAAAATATCATAAGGTGAGTAAAATCAAGGTTAACATTCTTTACAAACATACCGGAGGCAAATGACAATCAACAACTTGGCTTGCATCGCATGTGGGTGGTCTTACACGAACTTATACACCTTTGGTACCAAGTTCATGGAAGAAAATCCTCCAATATGTTAAAGAGCTATTCAAGAAGCATTGTTTGGTAATGTTTAAAACATATAGTGATTCGGTAAATTTTTTTATTTCACTTAAAGTTAGAATATTATAAATGATAATATGTTTGTCTAAATTTTTTTTACAGGATGATTTCGAATTAAATTTTGGTTAGAGAGAAGAGCGTAAAACTGTGGAAGAGCTTATGAGTAATGCATTCCGCAAATATAAGGCGAGATGTCATGAGCACTATAATAAATTCGAGAATATGGAAGATGCACGCCAACATCCTTTTTAAGATGTCAAACCTTCTTATTGAGAAAAACTTTGTGACATGTTTGAAGATCTATCATATAAGGTATAATTATATTAATTATTTTAGTCATCCTATTTTTAATTTCGCTTTCTAATATTTTCAATTCCTATGTAGGACCGAAGTTCTATAAACAAAACAAATAAATCAAAATTGAAGATTACTCATCATGCAGGCTTAAGATCTTTCCACCGCCTCTCTAAGAAATTGGTATTGCTATTTTTTTTTATTTGTATATAGTTAACTGAATATATGAATCCTAATGACTTTATATCTTAACAAATATTTATTATAGCAAGATTCAGATGCCAATTATGATCTGACAAAATTATATGCTGCATCACATACTAATCGTAATAGAGAGTGGAGTCATCCTGATGCCCGTGAGAGTTATGTAAGTATTATAAATTGTTCTAAATAAATATATTATAATATTTATGATGATATTAACTATTTATCTTATGTGTAGGATAAAATAGTTGCCATACGTGCTGAATCTACGTCAGATCAAAACTTCTCAACAAATGAAGTTGAGATTTTCACACAAGTTCTGGATCAACGTTCAAGATATTTTGAGAGGTTTGGGTCACTGTGTCAAACCTTTCCCCTCTTCCTCTTTTTTTGGGTCTGCTTCTACGGCCTCTATAGCGCAAGAGAATTCAAATCTCAGAATCGAAGAATTGGTTGCAAGGCAGCATGAATTAGAGACTCAATTGGTGAAACAAGGAGAGATAGAGACACGCCTCAAACAACAAGAACAGTTCAGGAGAGAAATGCAACTCCAAATGCAGCAGCTTATGCAACAGTACAGGCCTCCAAGCAACTGATGGTTTTGTACGTATAGATTATGACATTATCTAATTATGTATGAACAATGTCAGTCTCGTAGTTATTTATTAGTTTGCACTTATGATAAAACTTTCGTGAGTGCTAAATTATTTCTAATGTATGTTTTTCAAATCTTATGAATATCAAATTGGTTTTTTATTATTATGGGATTTTAATAAAATAGTTTTCGTTCGAATGACCATGTAACGTTCGAACATTATTGATTTAGCCGTTCGAACGAAACCAGATTGGTCAAAAAACGTTCAACGCAATTCATTAGCGTATCATTCGAACATAACTCAACACCGTTCGATCCATTTACCATTCGATCTTTTCTTTTAACATTCGAATGAAAATCTCTTTTGTACCGTTCGAACATTATCAAAATTTGTGATCGTTTGAATGTGTTTTCATAACCGTTCAACCAATTTAATTTCGTTCGAACGCCCAATGTATTACCATTCGAACGTTATTCTGGAACGAAATTGAACCGTGACAAATAACTAACCCGTTTGAATGGTATTGAAAGGTCAATTTCAAAATTGTCCCTAAAGATATTTTCTGGGATGAAATGGTGATTTTCGTCTCAAAATACCTTCTGGGACAGTGATGTTGGGACGACCTTGGGATGATTTTTTCGTCTCAAAATATTTTTTGGGACAAAAAACCTACAATTTGGGATGAAATTTTTCGTCCCAAAAAAATATTTCTGTTGTAGTGCATTAAGTTATATGAGCAATTTAACATAACACTAAAATCAGTTAGATTTTTAACTGATTCAACTTGAATTGGCTAAATCGATTTTAATCGAACTACTTCTTTTAGCTTTGAACTAATGCAATTTTACAAGCAGTGCTATTTTCAGAACTTTGAATTGCATTGAGAAATCTTGCAGGCCGGTCGGTCTTATTAAAGCCAAATAATAGCCCACCAATAATATAGTGACACCTACACTTTCTCTCATAATAATCTTGTGATGCACTGCATCAGATTGAAAATCAATTTGCCATTTCCCACCCCCCTCTCCAGGAATTGCACGACCCACTCTTGGCAAGGAACCCCCTCTTCTTTTAACGCCCCTTCATATCTTCTGTGTCTTCATCTACTTATTCTGTTTTTCTCTTGAACCAAATTAGTTGAAGATTTATCGTAGCAATCTCCACTAGAAGGCATCACTACAGTTATAAGATATTGGCGGCCTCTTCATTGCAACTATAAATGCATGTGTGTGCATGATTCTATTTTCTTTCACCTTTCTTTACATTAAATGCTCCTGTAAATGTATATAAATTCACTCTTTCTTTACTTTCTTCAGTCATTGTTGCCTTTAATCTTTTCCTTTTCTCTTTTCTTTTCGGTTGTTCATATGTATCACAACAATTATGGGTGGGGGATTTTAATGGAGAAGAATTGGGTTTTGAGCCATGGAGTATATAAAGGAGAATTAAGAAAATAAGAGATGATTATTTGTGAGAGAGATAGGGACATGCAGGTGGCATTCAGGGGGGAAGAAGAAGATGAGAGAGACAGAGAGAGAGAGAGAGAGAGAGAGAGAGAGAGAGAGAGAGAGAGAGAGAGAGAGAGAGAGAGAGCATGAAGTGAGGTTCAGAATTGATATCTTGTCTATCCCATGTGCACAAGTGTAGGTTGAATTTGGTGTGATTTCTAATTTCTGAGATGGCAGCATGTAAGTGGAGGGCTGTTATTTGAGGAATAGTGGACTGGTCGCATAGAAGCAATTCTCAATTGCATATTTATTCTTGGAAATGGTATGTAATGATAACAAAGCCACATATCTTTCAAGCGACTTAATGAGGGAGAAATGGACATGAAGGAAAAGGATGAAAAAGGCAAATCACCACTCATCTTTTTTTTTTTTTTTTTTTTTCTTCTTAAGCGAGCTCGAATATCATAGAAAATAATACAACAAAATTAAGGGGGTCTTTCCTATTATCAATATATATAATAGAAATAGGAATAATATCTAATTGAATGCTACCAAATATAAAGTTTGTACCAGCCCATTATGCTACTAAATGCACAAATTGATTTTGAGATTGATCAATTTTTTTGAATCTCGGATCTTTATGAGATTTCAAAGAATTTGCAATGTCTTTTGAAAAAATTGGGGATATTTGCCAAAATTCATCCTCTTTATAGATAGAAGAGATAATTTGCTTAGAGTCTCCAACTAATAGGATAGATGGAATTTTTAGATGCTCCGCCATTTGAAAAGCCAACTTTGCCTCTAAAGCTTTTGCGATCACTGGACTAGTGTCTCAGTCCATATTTCAATGATATCCCATTTTTTATTTCTACTCACTGTTGAAGCTGTTGACAATGAATTTTTGACGACTACATTGAAAGAAATACAATTTGATTTTAGAGTGGTTTTTGCCATTGTTTCTTCTCTGAAGTGCTATCCTTTTCTTGCCAAGCATGTACAAATTCTTGATATGAGAAGTTCAACTACTGTGAAGCTTTGTGAAGAGAGAGCTCCATACGATTGTAAACTAGATCATTCTAGAGTCGCCAAATGAAGTCTAAAATCAGTATAGCAAAAATTTTGAAAGGTTGTTCTTCATGTGAGCTAAGGCCAAGTTTTTGTTTGGAATTTAAAATGAAGAGAAACCATTCATTCATTGAATTCATGGTCATATAAGAGAGATTTAATGGCCATCTACTTTAGCTCCATAAAATTCTAGTAATGGGGCATTCAATAAAGAGATATAGAAGGGTTTCTTCATTCCGATTACAAAGAGGGAAATTAATGGAGGGGATGCTTGGAATAATACTTTTTAATCTCTCTCTTGTTGGAAGAAAATCCCAAAGAATTTTCCATAAAAAGAGCTTATGGCAATCATGGATTTTAAGTTTCCATATCTCTTTCCATTTGATATCCGGAATGGCTGCCCCGATTGTGCTTGCATTTCATACAAGATGATGGGCTGATTTGACTAAGAATCTCCTATTTTGAGTTTTAGTCCAGATGGGGCGATCCAATCTTTGTATTCAAAGTGGAAGGGAACTTTTTAGAATTTCTTTGCTGCTATCTTGTTGGAAAAGGAAGAGTAAGTTTTGAGGATTCCAAGATCTATTAGTTTGATTAATCAGATCCGAGACTTTAAGGTTTGGTGAAATCTCAGCTAATGGGTTTCGAGTTATTGGTTTGAAATTTTCCAAGGTGGGAATCCAGGGGTCAATCCAAGCTCTTATCGACAAGCCATTTTTAATTTTGAAGCACGTACCTTTTTCCAGCAAGGGTCTTGTTTTCATAATTCCTTTCCATAAACTTGAATATGTGACCTTTGGGGCTACCTTTGCAAAGGCATCTATTTTCATAATTTCATAGAGGGAAGCTTGTGCCAGAAACCAGAATTTGGTTGACTCATTTCTCATCCCCTTTTTGCCAACAGAGCTATATTCATATTTTCCATCTGTCTTAATCCCAGACCACCATCTTTTTTTGGTTGGCATATAGATTTTAATATTTCAGACAGAGTTTGTGTTTTTGATCCTTTGAAGTTCCCCACCAAAATTTTTTGAAACTGACATTCAGGGACTTATAGATTGACTTTGGAAGCATATGTGTTGACATTTGATATGTGGGAATAGAGCTTGCTACTATTTTGATCAACATAGTTCTGCTAGCTTGAGAGAGCATTTTTTTTTTTATTTTCAGCCTTATAGTCTTTTATTTATTTTTCCCAGCATCTATTTGTAGTCCTCTTTCTGATCAACCAAAAGTCGTTAGAATCCCTAGATATTTCATTTTCGAAGTCAATTCATTGTATGATAGATTCTCCAAGGTGCCATTCGCGTTGCATGACTGGTGTTTTGAGTAATGTAGATTGAAGATTTACTCTGGTTGATATTTTGCCCGACTAGGCTTAATATTTCTCTAAAACATTTTTTATTGCCTTGATCATCCTTTCTTTTGCTTTCCCAAAAATAATCAAATCATCTGTAAAGAGAAGATGAGAAATGGGGGAGACAGTCTCTACTAATTTTAATACCTTCCAATTGACTTGCATATTTTGATTGAGCCAAAAGCCTTGAGAATACCTCCGTACATAGGATGAAAAGAAATGTGAAATGGGGTCACCTTGCCTAAGTTCCCTTTGAGCTTTAAAAAAACCTCTAGAAGATCCATTGATGAGGATGGAGAATGACTCCGTCAATATGCATTCCTTGATGAGGTTTATCCAGGTCGAGTTGAAGCCTATATCTTTCATAACTATGAAAAGGAAATTCCATTTGATGAAGTCGAAAGCTTTTTCCATGTCTTGTTTCAATGCCACCTAATTCTTTTTTTTCCCTTGTGGTGCTTTAGATGATGGAGCATCTCATAAGCAATCATGGAATTTTCCTTGATATTTCAGCCTGGCATGAAGGCTATTTGTAAAGGAGATATGATGCTTGGAAGAGTTTTCTTTAAATGGTTAGCAATGATCTTCGTAATGAATTTGTAAATAACTTTTGTCAAACTTATTGGCCTATACTGATGTGGGGGGTTTGGATTTGCTATTTTAGGAGTGAGAGCAATGTGGGTATGGTTCATCTATTTAAGAAGTTTCTTACTTCTAAAAATATTTTGTACGGCTGCAATCACATCCCTCTTGACAATGAGCCAATAATGTTTGTAAAAAAGAGTTGTCATACCATCTGGACTAGGTGCTTTATGGTTTTAAATTTGTTTAAGAGCTTCATAAATCTCATTCTCTGAATGCAAGGCAGTTAGGAAATCTATTCCCTTGTAATTTGATTCTCAAAATGATCCTCAAGATTCTCTAGAAAAATAGGGGTTGCAGAAGTGTAAATGGATTTAAAATGGTCTATGAATGTGGATTCAATAATATCCTGATCCATTGTCCTGTTACCTAGGCTCAGCATTATGGAATCTATTTCGTTGCTTCTTCAACGGATTGTTGTTGACGGATGGTAGAACTTTGTCTTCAGATTTGTTGTGGAGAGCCAGCTTAATCTTGACTTTTGCCTCCATAGTATTTCCTCTTGTTTTAGATATTCCTAGAGTCCGTGAGGCAAAAATTTATCTTTTTGTAGTCTCCAAAGGTTAGGTGGATTACTATGAAGTTGGCTCAATTCCATCTTAGCTTGCTGGATATTAGACTGTATTCTTCTGAAATGGGTTTTGTTCTGATGCTTGAGTGCTGTTTTTTTTTTTTTTGTTTCCTTGATTTCACTATAGAGGATGAAAGCAAGATTTCCATTGAATTGTTGGTGCCTTGCATCTTGGATAATAACTTTGCTGAAGGGTTCTCGAGTCCAGAATTCCTTGAACTTAAATGGAGAAGAATTATTCCTTATCTTCGTTGTGTTGAGCAAAAGAGGATTATGATTTGAGGTCGAGGAGATTAAGTGTTAAATAGAAGCATCCAGAAAAAGTATACACCCTTGTGCATTTTCAATTCCATAATCCAAGCGGTCTCTCATCATCGCTCTACCATATTGATTATTTTTCTATGTGGAAATTGGTCCTGAGAAGCCAATATCAATGAGGCCATAGGAAACCATTAGGCCTTTTAAACTACCTATAGATGATGAAGTAATAGGCCGTCCTCCAACTTTATCCATTTGAGTTAGCAGATCATTGAAATCACCAATACAGAGCCATGGGCTTGGAAATGAGCAATAAGTCAAGTCCAGAAGTATCCAAAAGTTGCCAAGGATGATTAGGAGAATCATAGTAAATCAAAATAGAAATAGTAATTGCACTAGCATGGACTGAATATCCACACCTAGTTGCCATAATAACAAAATGCATTTTTTTTTCCGAGACGGGGACATTAACAAAATGTTAGAAACCTAGTCTATTTACAATAGCAGGAGTGTTTACATCAAACACCATGGTTTCCGACAAAAAAATAATAGTCAGATTATACTTATTAATAAAGGCCCTAATAATTCTGATTGCTTTGGGGAGGCTAAACCTCTGAAATTCCAAATCAACGACTTCATGGAGACTTTGGAGGCATAGTTGAGCATGCCTTGTCAGCTTTCTTGATTTTTCTAGATGATGATGCCCTTGGTGTTGTCCTGTTATTGGTTTAGATCATGCAGTTTCTTTAGATTTTTTTCTTTCCATGAAAGCTTTGAATTGATAGATAGTGGCATGAGGGCCACCTCTTTCTTTTTCTGGTATTTTTTGCATTTATGGTGTTGGTAGATGAGTGTCTTTAGTGCAAGAAGGAGCTGTCCTTTTTGGTGAAGCTTTACTTTCTTATAATGGCACGAGACTGATCGAACTCTCAGATGACTCTTGAGATGCTATATGGGCTTGGAAACCTTCATTTCCAAATGATTTATATTTGGCTACATAACTTATAATGGGCCCAAGTTTCTTTGTAGCGAGATTTCCAGGTTGAGAAATTTGGTCCATGCTGGGAGAGATGAGTTGGACAAGTTGGTAAGAAATAGTGGGGATAAAGTTTTTATCCTTTGGCTTCTTTTGTGTGGGGTTATGAGCATTGTAAGGAGGGCAAAACTTCCATCTATTTCTTCCCATATTTAAACTGACTTGGCCTTAAAAAGGGCCTTGTGATATATTTGACTCTGCTAAGCTTCCCGTATTGACTTCAGCCTAAAGATGGGATGGGCCCATATGAGATGGCCCAACCTTTATCTTTTGTTGTGCAATTAACTCCTTAACAGCCAACTGTATTTTCATCCATTGAGAAGGCCAAATTGCTGGGTGTAGACTCGAAGGGATGGAGATTTTTTGCAGTGCTGAATTTACGAGATTGCTGTAGAGGGTCTGTGTTGCCATCAGTTGTGAATTTTGACAAGCTTGATTGACTGATGGGAGAAGGTTTGGGGGGAGGGAGTTAAAGCTCAAATTGAAGATGGCTTCCCCAGTTGTTGGTAGATCATTAATCTTAGTGAGGCTACAGTAATCAACAGTAGCATGGAACATCTTAGCCTTCGAATCGAAAAGCCCTATGTTGCTTCCAATTGCTCCGTCAAGGAAGGCTGAGGTGATCTTCAGATTCGCCGTTTGTGGGCTGAACTGCTTCTTCGAGGACATGCTCCAACGAGTGAGATTTCTAGATTTCATATTATTTTTTTCTTCTTCTTTGTGGATCTTGAAACAGTTTTCCATGGAGTTTGTGCTTGAGAGAAAATCTTGAGGAGTCTTTACTCTAATCGGTTGTTGTTTAGGTTTTACAGCTTCAAAGTTTATAAGTAATTATTCTTGGGGTAGCTGCCACTCTTTCCCCCATACATCCATGATGAACGGATTTCCTAAAACAGAGAGGGTTTTGCTCTCAAATAAGTGGTTTCCCCTTTTCCATCCAAAACCTCCTCAAGCTTTGCTTTCCCTTTATCCAATAATGAATTGACTATAAAATCAATCAATCTTGTGGGAGAAACTGGGTTCAACGACATCCTTTGAGCATAATTTCTGAAAATCATACACCCCTCTATTTCTGAGTTTGGCTGGACACTTTCTCTGTGCACTTCATCCTCTAATATGTTATCCAATAGTAGCCTAGAAATTAGAGATTGGCCTTGGTTTGGTGGTTGGATTGTCATAAAATGGGTCATTCTGCATGAAGTCAAGGGATGAATGGCAATTGATCTAGGATTATATTCAAATAGGTACAAAATATTTGGGAATGGCCAATTCTTCCACATGCATAGCAGAAATCTAAGAGGCATTCGTATTTAAAAGAGATCCAAGTGTCATTGTAACCCCTTGGTTCCCAAAGTCCTTGTTTGAAAGGTTGGTTAATGTCTAACTCAACCTTTATTCTGATGAACTTCTTGGAAGCCAGGCCAAAAATAGGATCTACATCCACTCTTAGAGCTCTCCCAATCTTAGTGGCGGTTTTAACTGTCATGTGCTTCCTAGTTAGACAGTGAATTTGGATGTGTTGAGAATCATTTCTTGCCAATTGGATCCTGCCGAGTAGCTTTTTAGAATGAGAAGGTGTCCCTTGAGAATCTGATTTAGTATCCATTGCTTATCACTTTCATTTTGGAATGTGAACAGAAAGAGGTTTACATCTAAATCTTCAATGTGAAACTTACGAACAAAGTTACAAGCTACCCTAAAAGAAGCATGTAATGAAATCCTATTGAGAGGTCGAGTTGCTACTACCCTGCCTATGAGAGCTAACTCTATGTTTCCTTTGCAGATTCAATTTCTAGTGAAAGTTGTAGATCCTCCCAGGAAAGAGCTTCGGTTTTGTGGATTAGCTTTTCCATATCCATGAAGGGAATGGAGTTTAGAAGTCCAATGCTTCTTATAGAAAAAGTGGTGGGAGATCTGAGAGTATAAAAGGGCTTTTGAGAAGGAGGTGTTGTTTAGAAGGGAAAGGGATATTAGGAAGTGTGATGATTCATGTGGGATGGTTTTCGGACTTCACTAATAGAAGCTACAGAATAGAACTCATCTTGAGAGAGTGCTGGAAATCACCACTCATCTGAAAGCATATTTGGAACCACGTAATTTTCTTTTAAATAAATGTCAAAATGCCAAAGAAATGCCCTAAATTTTTCTAAACCCCAATTTCTCCTTCCAAAACCGCCCGATACCACTCCCAAAATCTGAAACTGAAATTTGCTCCCCCAAGTGTCCCAAACCTCATGCTCCATATCTCCAAAACTGATCTTCAACTACAATCTTTAGCTTTGAGATTCAAAGAGGTTGCGCACCTATTGTGATTCAAACATGCATATATCTTAGTTCTCTAAATATTTATTATTTCCTTTTAGTGAAAGGGTACTGTTAATGCTCTAAAAATCACAAAACAGGCTGCAAGGGGAGAATGAGTCATTTCCAGCCCACTAAAGTGATTAGGGCATCGAACAACATGGTCTGGTACCCCTAACAGTGGTATGGTGCTACTGTACGGGGACAATGCATACATTCATGGTGATGAAAGGAAAATAAGTGTAGAAAAAATAAAAAAGGTGGACACACATATTTACATGGTTCAACATAATGCCTATGTCCACGAGCATTTGAAGAAGAGAAATTCACTATAATATTCTTGTTTATAGTCTCCCATAGCCTCTCATTTCTTACTTTACAATGGTAATTTTGGGTGTATTTACTGGAGCTGAACACTTGTGCTGGAGTCCTTTCTTCTGAGGTTGAAGGTGGAGTTAAAGAAGAAGAAGTCAATGATGAAGAAGAAAGAAGATGGTTCTGGTAGTCATCCGGACCCTTTATTTATCTGATTACTTTTTCCTGCGTGCCCCCTGCAGCCTTCCTGGCCCTTGACAGCCCACCCTATTCCCTGACCCCCTGCATCCTACCCCTCCCCCTGACACCCAAGTTACCTCTTAGCCTCCCTTTCCCCCTTGTCCCCTAGTAACTTGGTGGGTCAGGCTTAGGCCTAACTATTTTTCTCCCCTCACACTACTAGGGGTGCTACCCGCACCATACGGTGCGGGGTAGCCACCTCCCCGCACCCTGCCCCACATGGTGCGGGGGTGGGGTTTTCCTCCCCGCCACCCGCCCCAGCATCCCCGGGGCGGGGTGCGGGGCAGATACCCAATCCGCTCTGCCTTATTTTCACTTCACATATTAATTATATTTTATTATTTTAAAAAATTATTTCTAGATCTAAAAGTGATAAAAAAAATATTTTTAGATCTAAATTGTAAATTTAAATTTTGTAAATGTGACTCTAATTTAAAAATTATGTAATCTTTAAATTTGCTAATGCATATCTTGTATAAGTTGTAATGTAGTAGTTTTTAAACTATATAGTTTTTAAATTTGCTAATGCATAATTTGTGAACAAGTCTAACAAATTATAATATATATTTATATATACACAATTTGTAAAATATAAATATATATTTATATATATAAACGTATATTTATATTTTTGTATATATAAATATTTATGTTTATATATATATATATATATATAGGTGAGGGACTAGATGCGGGGCAGGGGCCCTCGCCCCGGCCCATGCGGGGCGGTGTACCCCGCCCAGTCATGCAGGGGCAGGGCGAACGGGGGTGGGGTAGTAGGGTGCGGGGCCCAGCTGCCCACCCCTACACACTACCCAGCGATTCTTAATGTCATTTTGCTCCAAAAAGAAGACTTCGAGAATCTTTAAAGGTAAAAATGTAACAAAGGTTGTCTGTAGAAGTCTATGAGGAAGCAAACCCTGGGAGCCGATCCCTGTTCATTCATTCCCCTTGCGCGATCAATAAAGGTTTATGAGCACAGGATCAAGCGAGAGATGAGATCGATTGTGTAGAGTGTGGCCGAGTAGCTTGTCTTGACGATACGAGTGGGAGAGGGACTCGACCGCCGCCAAGGGAGCTGAAACAGAGCTCATGCGAGTCTAGGGACACAGCTTTGTTGAACGGGGAGTCAACGAGTCTAGAAACTTGGCCTTACCTCGCAACGAGTCTAGGGACCCAACTTCATGGCGCGTATAGGGACTTAGCTTTGTTGAACGGAGGCTCGGCAAGTCTAGAAACTTGGCCTTACCTGGCAGTGAGTTTAGGGACCTGACTTTGTTGGTGGAGATGCTCGTCCGTGCTAAATTGCTTTGTCAGAGCACGGGGCCACATGGCTGGTGTTTTACACTACAATAAGTGGTTTTGTTAGATTTACACAAATTTTGAGAGAGACAAACCGGAGAGTTTTTAGCCTCTGTAGTTGGCCCTTTTGCTTAACTGAAATATTATTTACCATTGGTTGCAATTTCTCTCTCTCTCTCTCTCTCTCTCTCTCACAACTCGTGCCGTACCGTATAACTCTCCCATGCTTCAGACCTGGGCAGATAAAATCTAACCTAGTGGGCTGCCGAGCTTCCTGAACAGATGGGTTCCAGCTGGTAGGCTACTGAGCCAAGGCATCACTAATAGACAGGTCCCCAGCTAAGGGGCAATGATGGTGATCCTCGATTAGATGGGTCCCAAGGCTGTGGGTTGCTGAGCCAATGCTTCTCATGCAAATGAAGTGCAGCTGACTCCCCGAACGGTGCAGATATTCTTGAACAGATGCAGTGAGTTCCAAGCTATGAAATTTTTCTTAGTAACGAAATCCGGAGCCGTGAACTTTTTCCAAGCCGCAGGTGGATTCCCAAGCAATGGTTCTCATGCCCTAGGCTGGGTTCCCGAGTGGTGAAGCCCCAAATAGTGGAATGTTAACTCTCCTGTGAAGATGACTTCCAAGTAGGTGCATGGCTCCCAAGCTGGTGTCTCCTGTGCAGGTGGCTCTCAAGCAGATGATTTATGGGCATCCCGTGCAGTGCAACACCTTTCCTGAGTAGGACATTGACTTTCCCGAGTTGAGGAGGCTTTCTAAGCTGACGAGATGAGTCTTGCAATGTGCTTCCCAAGCTGCATGAGTCCAGGGCAGAGGATTGAGGTGTCGACCTAGTGGGTTGAGATGGTCACTCCCGAAAAAGATGTGGGTGACTCTCTCTAAAAAGTGTTTTAAGAGTTGCTCCAAAATATAAGAGTTGTCAAGTAGTATTAGGAAGTCCCTAAATCATTTCCTCAATGAATGATTAGTTTAGATTGTAAATTTATCTACTATCAAAAATAAAAGAAAGCTATTACCTAAGGCTACCCATAATGGCATTCACAATGAAAATCGATTCTTTTTAGACGTTGTTAAAAATGACATTGTTTCCTTTTATATGAGATGGTGAATTAATGATAAAGGATATGCAAGAAAAGTGAAGAAAGTAATGTGTCAAACACGAGTGGGGAATATGAAATCTATAGCTCGCATTCAAGAATTTTTCCTCCAATCCACCTTAACACTACTTCAATCATTTCCATTCATTAAGTGAATTTGTGAATGTGCATTAAATAAATTATGATTATCCTCACTTAAGAAGCTAAGCCACATTCATCAAGGTCATCTAATCTAATGTTTCCAAGAAATAAATAGAAGATTTCGAAACTTACATTCTAATAGACATTTCATCAAACACCATGTGTGCAAATCAAAAACCCATAATTTCCAATTCCCAAGAGTTCAATCTAACCTAGAAAATTTACACCACTTAGAATCATCCACCTAGACTAAATCAAGCACAAGTGACTACTAACTTAGAATCATCCACCTAGACTAAATCAAGCACAAGTGACTACTAAACGCTATTGGAAGAAATATTTAAAGCCACCTAAAAGAAGTCCAAACACAAGTAACTACCAGAAATACTAAAACAGAAGCAAAACTAATCTGAAATGAGGAATAAATTAAATGTAAAGTAATGAAAATAAGACATGAATCCGACGACAAGGCTGGAATTTGTGAAGAAAAGTGTGTGATCGAAAGTGAGACACGGTGGGACTTGGGAGTTGGCTAAGAAACAGTCTGCAACTCTCAAGCAAAAACCACCTCCTATATGTCTGTGTCTCCTCCAAAGTAAGGTAGCCCCCTCGTTCCTAGCTGTCCATCTCGGTCCCTTTGCTGCTGTGCAGCAAACCAGTAGCTTCCTTTTTCTGTGTTACATCCCTATCGCGCCTGCTCCTGCGCAACCCCGTTCCAAGCTGAGTCCAACGTCTCACACCCAAATGAAGCCTGCTCTTCTCTTTTTTTGAAAGCTAAAACTGCTCTTCCCTTTTCGGTATATCAATGCTCCCGTTCCCCAAGTCTCTCTTCTTCTTTGCTTGCGAAAACCAATCACGAAAAAGACCCCGTGTCCGTGCCTTTCAAAAACCAAAAAAGCCTTTTGCCTTTATGTCCCTCACCTCTTGCTGCCGAAAAGTCAGTCTTAAGCTTCCTACATGTGTCATGCTACTAAACCGACATAGACCCATGCGTGAATTCCATAAAGTTGAAGTCTGGGTGCTTTTGCTTAGTGCTTCAGTGTGGTGAGTTGCAGGGGCTGTAGCATGAAGATGCAAGGTCTGGGCACTTCGGCTTAGATTGAAAATGCAAGGTTGTGAGTGAGAATTAAGCTTTCGTGTGTGAGTCTGCCGGGGTTCGCATGGCTGTAGCGTGAGTTTCCTTCCCTGGAGTGAAATTGCAAGGAGTTGAAGTGTGTTGACTCAATTTTCGTGTGGTGCAGGGGCCCGTATGAGAAATTGAATTTAGTGAGGTCGTGTGATGCATTTTCCGTGAAGTGAAAATGCAGGGACATTTGCCTTGGCTTTACGTAGCGTATTGTAACATCATGCTTATTCTCTCTTATAGTTATAAGTCTCGTTATACTTACCGAACCTTAATGTGTGTTTTTAAAGATATTAAATGATTTTTAAAATAAGCTTAGTGTTTTAAAGCCACGAGTATTTTAAATAGAATATTTCCAGTGTTATAGATCTAAGCTTAATTTTAAATAAGACAATTATATTATTTTTAAAGAGCTTCAAAAATATTATAATTGTAGCAAAATCATTTTAATTAAATGATTTAGTCATTTAAAAATATTATGAGATTTAAATTTATGTTAAATACTCAAAATTAAATTAAATATTTTTATTCTCTCAAAAATAATTAGCAACACTTCGTCATTTGATAAATGATGAAGATATTATTTTATAAACTAAAATTTAGTTTAAAATATTCTATCTTAATTCCTCTGAGTGTTTTATGTTAAATAAATATTTTAGCATTTTCAAATCAGTATTTAAAACTCACTATTAGATCGTTTTGAAGATCTCAAGATGTATGGCTTGGATTAAATACCCAGACCTCTACTATTTTCCCCTCACTTTTCCCTTTTCCCTCTCTCTCCTCTCCCTCTCTCCCAGCCTGACGAAAGGCTTCTTTCCCTCTAGCTGAATCTCCTTCAGGCTAGCCTTGCACCGCCGCACGCCGTCCAACCTCACCGCCACCACCGGCGTGTCCCCCTCATGCCGGTGAGTCCAACCCCACCAACGGTGAGCCCCACATCAACCCTCTCTCTCTTTTCCTCCCTCTTTCCAAAATGGGTAAGAAAACCCATTTCTCTCCTCCCATGCTACCGTACACAGCCATAATGACCTTCGAGCACCACCAACAGCTCCACCTCCATGGCCTCCCTCTCTCATGGTTCTCCCTCTTCCGAATGGATCTCTCATGGCCTAGATCCACCACCGCACCATTAGCATAGCCATACACCAGTTCTGGCCCCACCAAGCACCACCCCTGACTACCATGGCTCCTTCTTGAGCTTCTGCATGCCAGCCAAGCCCTCCACCTCTCCCACGCCTCCTCACTCTCTAATGGGTTTCTCCACCCATTTGGCCTAGATCTACTACCCTCTAGCCAACGTGCCTCCACTCCAGCACCAACATACCCCTAAGTCCTTCATGGCCAGCCATAGTCCCCAGCCTTGAAACCCATGGATTTCTCCTTGTAACCCATGACCCAAGCTCCTCCACGAGCCACAATGTCTCTTACATGTGCCACCTCGGCACCACCACGAGACCATCACCCTGGAACCTTAACCCAGCACCTAGTAGCCTAGCACAATGCCCAAACAGCTCCCAAATGCCCAAAACATCCACCGTACGTGATGTTAGCCGCCATGTACAACTCTTCTGATGCTTTTAAATGTGATTGGCAGCGAGCAATGCATGGGTTATCCCATCGATGGTATAACCCTCTATCCCTCATTATTTATGTTAGATGTTAGTTGATTAGTTGTGGACTGTGCTGAGAAGTGTGGGTGTGAAGTGTGTGCCGTAGTTGTGATGCATCGTAGTGTTGTGAGGGGAGTACACGTGGCATGCACTCCACGTCGTGTAGTGATGCATAATGTGGTGTGCGTCGTAGTAGTACATGGTGTAGTGGAGTGTGAAGGGAGTGCACGTGGTGTGTACTCCATTTTGTATAGCGATGCATCGTGTGGCGTGCGTCATTGTGATGTATGGCATAGTGTGGGTGGAAGGAATTACACCTAGAGTGTACTCCATGAGGTGAAGCGATACACCGTTTGGCACAGAAAGAAAAGGGTCGTTGCTTAGTTGAGGAGTGTAGAGCATGTGGTGTAGTATCAGGAACTGTGAAATAGTGTCCCAAAATAGCTGTGATGTGGCTTGTAGTCTAAGGTGACAAGTGTCACCTTGTAGTTGACTTATGGTTGAGAGTATGCGTGAAGTGGCAGAAAAGTATAAGAATAGCACGACGAAAGCATGATGGGGGAATGTCACAAAGTGACGCGTTTAAACAAGCAGTCGTGCTTGTGATGGGTGAGGAGTTAGTGTAAGATTGACGTAGCGGGATGTGAGATGATGTGACAAGGCCACAATGTAGCTTGGAAGTAGTTCGAGCTACGAGACACAACAGAGATGTAGTTGTCAATGGAGCCTTGTCCTGTCAAGTGTTGGGATGAACTTGTAAAGGGTTGGGACCAACGGATTGTATGTTAGTCTTAGGTCATATAGGGGTTAGGTACATATGCATCTGGTAAGATGTAGTGTTTTAGTCTCAGAGTTGACTTAAAGTCGTGTGACGTGTATGAATGGGCATGAGGGTTTAGTGTGAGCTAAGATGCATGAAGGTAGTGACGGGAGTATTGTCTAAGATTGGGATGCGTGACTCCGTTGGTTCGAATCATGCGTCAGAACGTGGTTAATAGGAGGATAAGACGAAGGTCTTAGTATCTTAATCCTAAGGCTTTAACATAGTATGGAACACATAAAAACATGGGATAGAAGGAGAGTGTTCTAAGCAAAGTGTAGTTATGTTTCTAGTTTAGTTGCTTATGTACAAAGATAAGGAATGGCATTAAGGTTACGAGTATGCATGTAGGTTTCCATTTGACACGCACATGAATGGACTGCATGAAATGAGTGTGGCAGGGAGTCCAGGTAAGTATTACATTCATACTCTTCTAGAGTTTTCTAAAGATATAAATGAAATGAAATGCTTTTCCCTTACGATGCATTACAAAATGACATGAAAGAATGCTAAGTATAAGCTTTCAAGTGTAAGTATGTAATGGCCCTTCTTGGCAGCACCTTTTTATTCACCCAAAGTATTAAGTGTATGCATATGAATGGTTGGTATACGTGGTAAGTATTGTATATATTTTCATGAAATGAAATGCGAGGCTAAGGCCTCATGGTTTAAGAGATGCTTTAAATGATGCGGAGAAAATGTGTGAAAATGTCCCTATTAACCGAGGTTTTAAAATGCCCCTATGAAAGATGATGCTTTTAAATGATGCCATGAACTGATGTTTTAAATGATGCTTATGTCATGATTTCAAAAACTACTTTTAAATGTTGAGGTTTAAGCCTATGCTTTTAAATTATACTCAAGAACTGAATGGACTGAAAAGAATGAATGAAAAGGACTGAAAAAAATGACTGAATGTGTGATGACCCGCTTTTGAGTGTATTTTCACTGAAATAATTGTTTTTATTTTAATTAATATTTTAGTTATTTATTTTAATTTATTTGCGTTTTAAAAATTTGTTTTTAATTTAATTAATGTTTTGTTTTATTTCTTTTAGTTGTTTTGTGGGTTTTAATCTCTTTTTGGCGGTTTAGTTTGTTTCCCGGAATGAGGATTGGACCTCATCTTTTCCCTACAGCTCTTTTCCCTTTTCTCTTCTTTTTCCTTTTTCTTTCTTTCTTTTTTTTCTTCTTTTTCCTTCTTTCTTTTTCCTTTTTTTTCTTTTTTCTTTCTTTTCTTTTTTTTCTTTCCCTTCTTCCCGCTCGAGCAACCCCCGGTTTCTCTCTCTTCTCTCTCCCTCACGCCGGAACGCCTTTCACCCCGATCTACCGCCGTCCGGCCACCGTGCGGCTCACCGCCGGTGCCGTTCGGTTCATCTCCCTCCGGCGCACCTCCCCACCGATTTTCACCCCCATCCGGCCGGCCGTTTGGCCGGAAAAGCTCTCCAAATGCTGCACGGATTTTGCTCCGATCCGCCGCCGTCACTCCACCTCCGGCCACCATTTCTTCACCACTTCATCACCGGTCCCTTGCCGTCCTAACCCACCCATTTCCGGCCTCCAACGACCACTGGAACAGCTCCCACGAGCTAGCTTTCCTTTTTGGGAAATCCGGCCTCTTTCCGGCGATTCCGCCGCCACCCACGGCCAACCACCACTTCCAATAGCTTCACAACCATCCCTAGACCATTCCCTATCAATCCCAAGCCCTAGTTTGTCCCCGTTCAAAAGTGGGTTTTTCACAACCCACGGCCACAGTGAATTTTCACTGTGACGTTGCTTTTTCGACGCCGTTTGCAACGCCTCGTGTTTTCTAAAATTGCCATATAGTGCTGTAAGTATTTTCCAAACCCTATTTTCAGATTTAAATATATATTGCTCTTTCAATTAATTAATCTGCTGGTTGGTTGATTCCGGACTGAGTCCGAGGAGTTCGGAGGTCGGATAGATGGAGGACGGAGTTGCTTGATGTATTGTTTTATCGTTGGTTGTTTGTCTTGTGCATTGATAATTGCATTTACATGGTGCATACACGTGTATTTTATTTTATTTGAGAAACCCTGTTTTGTTGGCGTGATTGGATTTTCGGGTGCGTGTGTCTCACGAGCCCAAGCCGGAATGGGTTATTATCTCGGTGGAGCTCCTCTGGTCACTCGGGAGTAGATAATACTGAGTGACGTCCCCTGAGTTGTCGCTGGGGGACGACGGGAGCGAGGCTAGAGGATGACCCGGCCAGGTACGCGCAGGGCGCGAGTCTGGACATCGCTCTACTCACCGACTCCGTGGCCCTTCGCTGGCGAGGGCTAGAGGATGGCCTGGCCAGGTACGCGCAGGGCGCGAGTCTGGGCATCGCTCGTTTAGGTGTCACATGCGTAGTCGTTACCTGCGGTGTGGCACCGAGCCAGGGTGTGCGGATGATCCCTAGGGGAGATCATGGTGCATGCATAACCGGTTTGTTTTTATGGTTTTCGGATGCGGGCCATTTTCTGGGAAAATGGCGAGTTTTGGTTTTGAGGCTTTTGATCCATTTTCTAGGAAAATGGTGGTTTGGGCCATTATCTGGGATAATGGCGAGGCGTGGGTTTTAAGAATATGTTTTATTGGGCCAAATGGGTTTTTGGCGTGCGTGGAAAAAATGTGGTTTTGCGGGACATGTGCATTGGCTTTCCTTGCATCCATGTTGTTTGAGTTCTATGTGTTTTTATCTGGTGGTGTTTGGGTTTTACTTACCTGCGGTACCATTTTTGGTTACGTAGCTTTTGGTGCAGAGTTCGAGGAGGAGGAGGAGGAGGCTGAGCCCGAGGATGCGGCTCCGCCGGGTTGCTGATGCTATGTTTTATATTTGTTTAAAACTGTATTTGTGTTTTTGTAATATTTTATCTATGTACGTTTTAAACAGCTTGTATTACGTTGATAACAATTCTGGTACTTATTTATTGACTTGCTTATCTGCTGCGTGTTTCTTTGTGCACATATGTTGCCTTTGCACACACTTGGCACCCGTCGATGGGATGGTGACCCGAGTTGTCACCATCCGGACGTCTCGATTTCCCCGTGTTCGGGCGCGGGGATTTGGGGGCGTCACAGAATGAACGGAAGGACTAAATGCTTTAATGTATGAAAATATGTAACGACTACATGAATATATGAATGGGTACCAAAAGAATGAATGGGCAGATTGCAATATCAGGTAAGTAGTACTGGCAGTGCATCTAGTGCTACACCAAAACAGAATGGATTCCTAACCCATGGCCACAAGCAAAATTAAGGTCCAAAAGATCACTAACCCTAGCACATGAGGCGTAACAGTGTGTAACGACCAATGAAAGTGATAAGAAAGAATGTATGCATGTTAAGAAAGAATGCATATATGGTCAGACTCTTTAAGAAATGAAAGCACGAGGCATGAGGAAATGCTTTATGAAAGAAAATCATTTTTCAAGAAACCTCACTTCAAAAAATTGGAATTGAACAAATGTCTTAAGTATAAGTATGTATGGAGTGATGAATGCATGACTGAAAATTTATATTTTTATATTTTAACTGTATGAAGTAATTTTTACAAGTTTTTGATTCATTTTTGTTTTTATGTGTGCCCTCCTAGGGACAAGATAAGCACAATGCATCAGGACGGATACGGCCCAAGGGGAAGAGTATGGAAGCCTAGGCACAACATTTGTATGAGAGACTCTAATTTATAAAATTTAATGTTTTCCACTATAACCCTTTAAGTTAAGAAACGTGTCTTATTTTATAAATATTGAGTCTTTTATATCCTGGCATGAAATGAAAAGTTGTTTTAAAATAAACGTTAATTTCTGTCTTTTTTCATAAAATCATTTTCTAAAGGACTCACCACAAGGACGGGCGTTACACGTATAAATGGTGAAGTCTTGGAAATTCTCGCATGGCCCACCTGCATATATGCACAACAAGTAAACTTCCTCAATTTCATATAATAAATTATAGATTAAGATCATAAAATTAGGCTATCATCAATTGAGTTAAAACTAATTTATCAAGGCCCAACTCATTCAATTAAAAGTAATAAAAGTGTGATTGAATCGAATTTTGATGGCAATATAATCACAATATTATAGTTCAATCAGTGGGTTTGTCCGAGTAGAGGTTTCCCAAGCTAATGATGGCATGTCCCGAGCCATGCTTCTTGTTTCGCATTTCCCAAACAAAGATAGATGGGACTTTCCCAAGTAAAGGATATCGAGCAGATGAGGTGGCTGTCTGATCTACTGGTCTCTGAGCTTGTGGGTCCTGGGTAACCGTTACATGGGTCTGAGCTGAAGGGGTGCCCCACAGAGACACCTGTGCATGGCCACTGCAAGAGGTTGCCATTCAAGCGGGAACAAAGGTGACAGGTGGACCACCTGGTTTCCGTTGTAGCTCCCGCCGTGCCACCATAGTTCTGGGCTATAAGGTCTTCTCTTTGTGGAAGACCACGGTGTGTGGTCCTTTAGTCTGGGCTGCCTCTCTAGGGGGTAGCATAGAGTGAGGGAAGGGCAAGCGATTGTAGTTAGAAACCTCTGTGGGCAAGGTGACACGTTCTTGGGTCTGGCTGTTGGCCACCTCATGTCAGTTGTAAGTGTCGAGGACACCATTAGGGCAGCTAAACATTGCCGGCGTCCTCCCAAAGTGTGCCGTTGCTGGGATTCACAATTGCTCTTTGTGCACGGCGAGGTGTACATTGGGCCGACACTGTTCTTGACCTTATGAAGGGGGCCGCTGCAACAGAGCTAGAATCCACTGGCGGTCCACGTGGTGTATGCCAATAGGCCAACTGGGCTCACATCAAGGCGCCATGAGCCACTGGGTGCATTGCAACATACACCCATGGTGCACTGTGCATGGCACAGTGCCCTGCCCCATATTGTGTTCGTTCCCTAAATGGTCTTGTTTCATGTGGTACTATGCGCCTAAGTGCATAGTACCTGCCTACTTCTGTATATGTCACGTGTCTCAAGCATAAATTACTTCCCAGGGTTGGGAAGATGAGTGGCTCAATCACTTGAGCCGCAAGTGCCACATGTAGGCCCTTATGGATGACCCTGATTTTGCAATGTCATTAATAAAAATAAGCATAGAGCAGCTAGGTATATTTATTTGGATGTAGTTTCACTGGTTCATTCGGAGAATATCCAATGCACTAAAACATTGTCCCTCTCCCACCTCCAGCTTAGAAAGTAATCAGATCCCACAAACGGCGCTATTGTTAATGATATAAAAATCACACAACAATTTCACTATAATATTCTTGTTTATTGTCTCTCATGACCTCTCATTTCTTATTTTACAATAGTGATTCAGGTGTATTTACTGGAGATGAACCACCTTCACTGGAGTCTTCTCTTCATATGTTGAAGGTGGAGTTGAAGAAGAAGAAATCAGAAATGAAGAAGAACGAAGATGGTTTTGGTAGTCGTCCAAACTCCCCTATTTATTTGATTACTTTTTCCCGCATGCCCCCTACAGCACTCCTGGCCCCTAACAGCCCACCCTACTCCCTGACCCATTGCCTCCCACTCGTCCCCTTGACACACGTTACTCCTGACGTCTTTTTTCCCCTTGTACCCTCTTGTCCCCTAGTGACTTGTTGGGCTAGGTTCGGGCCCAACTATTTTTCCCCCACACAGGTACTTAGTTTTTAGTGAAATAAACTGGTGTTTATTTTTGTAAGGGAAAATGCTATAGAGACCAATTGAATGAATTGATACAATAGACCGATCTAAATGGCAAGCCATCTAATTCATATTGAAAACAAAATAAAAACAAAAATGAAAAAGAATGGCCCCTGAGCTCCCCTCTCTTCATTTGACAACCCTAAAGCCCTCCCTTCCTCCCGTCGCCACTTGCCTCCCTCTCATTTTAAACCTTAAAACCGAACTCCTGCACTTTATCTTTAGGAACTTGGGCTCCCCTCTCTTTATTTGGAAACCCTAAAACCGAGCCCCTGCGCTTCCGAAGCAATCTTAGAGCGCCACTTCTATTTTCGGCATTGAGTGGTAAAGCTCCATTTCCAGTGTAACTCTGTATTTTTCTTTCTCTAATCTTCAATTCTCTATTTTATGTTTTCTTGCATGATTGGTCTGAACTGACATGGATTTTTTTTTTAGTCCCTATAATTCCAGTACATTTTTTACAAAATATATCTAATTTGAACTTGGGTGAATCTATTATCATTTAAAAGTTGTTAAAAAAAAAAAAAAAACACCTTTTTTGCAACTAGGTGAATATGTTGTTATTTGGACCTGGTACATTTTTGCACCATAAATTTGTTCATGTATAAAAAAACAATTTTCAAGAAAAAAAAAAAAGAGTCTCTCCTCTCTTCACTTGATATTCAGCTACGCAAAGCACCAATCGAACATCAACATATTGGTTGTCATTGTGATCAAACTCCATTTCGCTTACCTTCATTTTTAAAGCTAGTTTTATTGACTTCTAATGATATGGATATGCTGGGAGCATCATTTATGGAATTGTGCCATCAAAATCCATGACCTAGGTCTATAACCTATGAGTAAATTCAATAATATTAGGTGAGCATATTGTTTTGGGATTTCAAGTTGGATATATTTAGACCTGCAACATTCAATCTTCCCCATTGCTTGAATATGGACTTTTATGCTTTCAATTACTAGATTAAAAGCTCTCTAGCTCTCTAGCTTGAGGATGGAATGATACTGAATATGACCAAGAGAAACACTTTTATTTCAAGACTTTGTTTGGTCAAACACAATTCATAATTGCCCCCTTTTTTGTTGTTCTAGAATTTGTTTCATTTCTTGCTGAATTTTATTATCTAATGCATGAGATTGTCATTTATCATATTGTTTCCATTATGGACCAAGGCTTGATCTCTTTTTATACATACTCAGGAGTCACGTAGTAGTATCCAAGAGTTAAAGTACC
Organism: Carya illinoinensis; assembly: GCF_018687715.1. Lineage (NCBI taxonomy): Eukaryota > Viridiplantae > Streptophyta > Magnoliopsida > Fagales > Juglandaceae > Carya > Carya illinoinensis. The sequence continues at coordinate 19,967,936 of NC_056766.1, read as the reverse complement.
CAATGTCTGAGTCACATAGTAGGACTAACAATAGCTCACGCTATAGAAACCCAAGAGTTGAATACCTAATTAATATGTTATTATAGTATTAAAGCATATCGAATAACTGCTCATACAGTGGACAATGAGTGGCGATAATTTTTCGATTACCAAAACTATGAGCTATGTCATTTGTTGATAAACTTGTTTGCTAATATGTGTTGTTTATCTTGTTTGCTAATATGTATAGGTTGATTTTGTAGGATGGGCATTTTTATGAATTTTTTTGTTGGTATGACTTGGAAATACCAGTATATGGCTAGAAGACAAACAACCAATTACATCAAGCAATTGGTATATAAAAACCAAACTTCAAAATATACAAGTAGCAATGGACGTTCAAACCACTCAACATCGACTAGAAATAGAGGTTGAGAGGTGCAAGAGAAAACTGGACAAAACCAAGTTAAATTATAGTAATTTCAATGTTGTGGGTTTTTTTCTTTATTTTTTTATTTTCTTTATATTTTTAATTTTTAATTTTTATTTTTGAGAAATTCCTTTATTGTAGCACGATAAGATGTAATTAAGAGTATATAAGTGAAGCTTCAATGTTGAGTATAAATATATGTAGTTCTTTAGCTACTTAATTTAGCAATCTTTGTCCCTCAAATGGATGAGAAACTCCCTAGAATAAAATAGAAGAAGAAGAATTAATTAATCAGTGCTGGTTGGGAAGTGAGATGAGATGAGAATTTTATAAATAGTAGTAAGATAGTTTGTGAATAGTAATAAGATAGTTAGAGTTGAATATTTTTTTAATTTTGAGAAAGTAAAGAGAAAAATTTGAATAAAATATATTATTAATATAAAATATTGATATAATATTATTTTTTTTTGGGATTTGAAAAAGTTGATTTTTTGTTTGTTTGAAAGTTTAGGAAAATTGTAATGATCAGTTTAAAAAAGTTGTGATGATTAATTTAAAAATTGTGTATTTGAATTATATTTGCGATGGAGATGAAATGAGATGAGATGAAATGAAAATTTTGGAATGAGATCTATTTCCAAACAACCCCTTGGAGCTGGTTTGGGGAGTAAGATAAGATGAAAATTTCGTAAATAGTAGTAATATAGTTTGTGAATTTTAGTGAGATAATTTAAGTTGAGTATTTTCAGGGTTTTGGAAATTAGGAGAGAGAATAAGTTGAATAAAAAATATTATAAAATTAAAATATTATTAGAATATAGTTTTATAATATTATTTTTGTTTGAATATTTGGAATTATTTTTTATTTTTTATTTGAATGTTTGGAAAAGTTGTAATGATTACTTTAAAAAAGTTGTAATAATTAGTTTGAAAATTTTGTATTTGAATTATATTTGGAAAGAAAATAAGATGAGATAGGATGAGATGAGATGAGAATTTTGTGTCTCATCTTATGTGCACTGGAGAAAAATCTCAAATCTTCCCATGTGTTTTAAAGAGGCTAGGTATTGAATGCGAAAGAAAAATCATATGAGTGTATGTTTCACATTATTTTTTAAATGAATACAGTTTGATGCTAAACTTAGGGTTGAAAATGGTCCAGTCCAGTCTAGGGAGGTGCAGTCCATCATTTTCCCTGGATTGGATTGTAACGCACGTCCTTGTGGTGGATTCTTTAGAAAATGATTTTATGAAAGAGACAGAAATTACCATTTGTTTTGAAATTTCTTTTCCTTCCATGCATGTATACAAAAGACTCTATGTTTATAAATATAATGTGTTTATTAATTTAAAAGGTTATAACGGAGAACATTAAATTTTATAATTAAACTCTCTCATACAAAATGTTATGTCTAGGCTTCCGTGCTCTTCCTTTTGGGCCGTGTCCATCCTAACGTGTCATGCTCATCTTGTCGTTGGGAGGGTACACATAAAAATTAAAATGAGTCGATGGCTTGTAAGCATTATTTCATACAGTTAAAATATAATAACATAGGTTTTAAATCATGTATTCATCATTCCATACATACAATACATAAACATTCATTTCATTTTAAAACGTTGCGATGTGAGATTTTTCTTTAAAAAGGGTTTTCTTCTCGTAAACAGTTCCCCATGCCTCGTTGCCTTTATTTCTTAAAGAGTCTTAGCATACATATATTCTTTCTTAACATGCATACATTCTTTCTTATCACTTTCATTGGCCGTTGCACACTATTAAGTTCCGTGTGTGAGGGTTAGCAGTCTTTTGGACCTTGATTCCGCCCGTGACCACGAGTTAGGAATCTATTTCGTTAGGGTGCAGCACTGAGTGCACTACCTGTACTACATACCTGGCATTACAATCTACCCAGTCCAGTCCTTTGGTACCTTTATCCATTCATACATGTAGCCGTTATATATTTTCATACATTAAAGCATTCAGGCCTTTCATTCATTTCAGTCATTTCAGTTCTTTTCAATTCTTTCAGTCCTTCAGTCCGTTCATTCATAAAAGTCATTTAAAAGCATGAGCTTAAACATCATCTTTGATGGCATCATTTAAAACATCAGTTCATGGCATCGTTTAAAGCATCATCTCTCATGGGGGCCTTTTAAAACTCTTTCTTCGCATTCTTTCTTCGCATCGCTTAAAGCATGAGGTGACGCTTTGCATTTTATTTCATGAAAATACATGTATATCATCCATTCACATGCATGCACTTAATACTTTAGGTGCTTAAAAAGGGGCTGCCAAGGAGGGCCGTTACATACTTATACTTCAAAACTTATACTTAGCATCTTTTCGTAAAGCATATTTCGTGTCATTTCATAAAGTATCGTAAAGGAAAAGCATTTCATTTTTATTTTTATTTATTTAGAAAATTCTAAAAGAGTATAAACGTAATACTTACCTGGACTTCATGCCATACTCATTTCATGTAATCCATTCATGTGCGTGTCAGATGGCAACCTACATGCATACACAACCTTAATGTCATTCTCTATTTAGTAGATAAACAACTATACTAAAAATAGAACTACACTTCAATTGGAACTCTCTCCATCCATCCTTATGGTTTTACGTCTCATTTACTATACTAAAACCTTCGAGATCCATTACTATCACTACCTCCATCTTCTACGTCTTTTTTATCACGTTTCCTCTTTCTGGGACCCACTTGGGTCACATTTTCCACGTCCAACGTTCTACTTCGAGGTCTTATCCTTTAAAGTGAACCTCCATGATTCATATTAGGGTTAAGACACTAACACCTTCGCCTTACTCTCCCATTAACCATATTCTGATGCATGACTCAAATTATCTAAGTAAAGCATCCCAATTCTAGACAACATACCCATTATTACTTCATGCATCCTAACCCATACTCAATCCTCATTCCCATCCATACATGCCATATGACTTTAAGCCAACTCTAAGGCTTAAACATCGTGTAACCATGCTTAGGACAGATTGCCTATTATATATGGCGAATCTGTCCAGGTATACGTCTTACCAGATGCATATGTATCTTTCCTTTTATTACCTAAGATCAATTTATAGTATGATGAACGTCCGCTTGTATAAACAAGCTCCATATTCTGATAACAACTACTATTTAAACTCAGTCAGTAGAACCTTCCTACTTCCCGACCCCTTTACAAATTCATCCCAACACTTGACACGACAGGGCTCCATTCACAACTACATCTCTATCACGTAACGTAGCTCAAGACTACTCCCAAGCTACATCGTGAAACCCGTCACAATGATAGGGTCACGTCACAACTACTTCGAGACACTATTTCACAGTTCCTCACGCCACACAATATGTTCTATGCTCCTCAACTATGACATCCCGACCTTCATGACACGCCACCTAGTGCATCACGACATTGCACAGAGTACACTTTACGTGAACTCTCTTCCATCTACACTACACTATGCATCACCACGACGTATGTCATACGGTGCATCGCTGCACTACATGGAGTACATTATACGTGTACTCCCTTCACAGCACTACACCGCATCACAATTACAGCACACAACTCACACCCATACTTCACAACACAATCCACAACACTGTACAACACACTACACAATTAATCCCAACACTTTACTACACAGCGAACTCCACAATACTAACAGCACAGTCTACAACCTATCAACTAACATTTAATATATATATATATAAATATAACAAGGGATATAGGATTCTACCACCAAAGGAATAACCCGTGCATTGCTCGCTGCCCGTCATGATCAAATGTGTCAGAAGAGTTGTACGTGGCAACTAAACCGCGTACGGTGGCTGTTTTAGGCATTTGGGAGCTGTTTGGTCATTTGGCTAGGCTACTAGTGTAACGTCCATCCTTGTGGTGGGTCCTTCAGAAAATGATTTTATGAAAATATACCAGAATTACGGTTCCTTTTGAAATTTCTTTTCCTTTTATGCCAAGATACAAAAGACTCTACGTTTATAAATAAAACTTATTTCTTAATTTAAAAGGTTACAGTGGAAAATATTAAATTTCATAATTAAAGTCTCTCGTACAAAATAGCATGCCTAGACTTTCATGCTCTTCCCCTTAGACTGTGTCCGTCCTGACGCGTCATGCTCATCTTGTTCCTGGGAGGGCACACATAAAAACTAAAATGTGTCGATGACTTATAAGAATTACTTTATATAGTTAAAATATAATAACATAGGCTTTTAGTCATGCATTCATTGCTCCATACATATCATACATAAACATTCAATTCGTTTTAAAATGTTGCGAGGTGAGGTTTTTCTTCAAAAATGGTTTTCTTTCATAAAACAGTTCCTCACGCCTTGCTGCCTTCATTTCTTAAAGAGTCTATTCATGCATACATCTTTTCTTACATACATACATTCTTTCTTATTGCTTTCATTAGCCGTAGCACACTGTTACGCCTAGTGTGCTGAGGTTACCAGTCTTTTAGACCTGATTCCGCCCGTGGCCATGGGTTGGGAATCCATTACCGTTAGAATGCAGCATTAGGTGCACTACAAGTACCACTTACCTGACATTGCAATTTACCCAATCCAGTCCTTCGATACCCTTTTTTGTTCATATGTTTATGGCCGTTACGTATTTTCATATATTAAAGCATTCAGTCCATTCATTCACTTCAATCCTTACAGTTTTTACAGTCCTTTAGTCATTTCATTTCTAAAATTCATTTAAAAAGCATGGGCTTTCTTTCAGTTCATGCATCATTTAAGGCATCGTCTCTCATAAGGACATTTTAAAGCACTTTCTTTGCATCGTTCAAAGCATAGGGTCGAGGCCTCTCATTTCATTTCGTAAAAACACATACAATACATACCACATATAACATCCATCCACATGCATGCACTTACGTACTTTGGGTGTGTGAAAAGGGGCTGCCATGGAGGGCCGTTACGTACATATACTTGAAAACTTATACTTAGCATTCTTTTTTAAAACGCCTTTCGTATTAATTCATAAAGCATTGTAAAAAAAAGTGTTTCGTTTTCATTTTCTTATCTTTTAGAAAACTCTAGAAGAGTATGAACACAATACTTACCTAGACTTCATGCCATACCCATTCCATGCAGTCCACTCGTGTACGTGTCAGATGGCAACCTACATGCATATACATAACCTCACGTCATTCTCTATCTAATGCAGAAGTAGCTATACTAGAAATAAAACTACGCTTCACTTGGAACACTCTCCGTCCATTCCTGAGTTCTTACGTGCCATTTCCTATGCTAAAACCTTCGGGCTCTTATCCTTTAAAGTGAACCTCCGTGATTCACCTTACGGTTAAGACACTAAGACCTTCGTCTTATTTTTCTATCGACCACATGTCAACGTATGACTCAGACTCACTAAGTCATGCATCCCAATCCTAGACAACTTACCCATGACTACCTTCATGTATCGTAGCCCATACTCAATCCTCATTCCCATTCATACATGCCACACGACTTTAAGCCAACTCTGGGGTTAAACCACCGTGTAACTATGCTAAGGACAGATTACCCATTATATATGACAAATTCATTCGATACACCTGTCTCACCTGGAGCACATGCACCTTACCCGTTTTCACCTAAGATCAACTTATAGTCCAATGAACGCCCACCTGTATAAACAAGCTCCATACTCCAATACCAACTTGCTCAGACCTAGTCGGTAGGACTCTTCCTACTTTCTGGGCCAGCACAAGTTCCTCCCGACAGTTAAGCACACATGATTGCATCCACAATTACACCTCTATCATGTCACGTAGCTCGACACTAATCCTAATTTATGGCACGACGCCCGTCATGCTTCCTCTGTGCTACTCTTACACTTTTTCACCACTTCACACATACTCTCAGCCATTAGTCAACCACAAGGTGACACCCGTCACCTTGGACTATATGCCATATCATAACTATTTTGGGACACTGTTACATAGTTCCCTATGCTACACAATACACTCTACACTCTTTAACTATGCAACCATCCTTTTATTCCTAACACGCCATACGGTGCATCGCTACACAACATGGAGTATGCATCGGATGTACTTCCTTCGCTACATCACTTATTACCACGACACACATCACACTTTACATCACTACATGACACAGAGCACACACCACGTGTACTCTCTTCACTCTATGCCACACGTCACTATGGTGCACGTCATACTGTGCGTCGCTGCACTACATGGAGTACACTCCACATGTACTCCCTTCACACACAAGTACGGCATACATTTCACACCCATACTTTACAGCACAGTCCACAACACTACACAGTTATGCCCATCACTTTGTTACACAACCGCACTTCACTTCACAACTACGCAGTGAGCTCCACAATATTAACAGCACAGTCCACAACTTATCAACTAACATAATAACGAGGATAAATGATAGAGAGTTATACCATCGATGGGATAACCCCTGCGTTGCCTCTACCCGTCACAGTCAATGACGTTGAAGGAGTCGTACGTGACGGTTAACACCGCGTACTATGGCTATCCACCTTGCATGGTAGTTGTTCACCAAGCAAAGTGACAGTTTGGGCTTAGGGATAGCTAGGCATGGTTTTGGAAAGGCTCAAGGTGGCCTCATGGTGGTCGGGGTGGCCGAGCAGGCCGGATCTCGCCGTGAACAATGTACTTGAGAGAGAGTGAGGGTGCGTGAGGTTGAAGGGGGCTACGGAATTTCGTGGGGAGCTAGTGGGAGGAAGAGGGAGGCTGGTGGTAGTGCTTGGTGGTAGGTGGTGGCCAAACGGTGGCTCACAACGGGGGATCTAGCCATGGATGGTGCAACCCGTGCATGAGAGAGTGGGGGAGAGTGAGAGATGTGGGGATCTCGGTTGGGCATGGAATTTGCTAGGGGAGGTCCTGGGTGGTTGAGGATTATGGTGGTAGTGGTAAGGTGGTGTGGGTAGCCATGCAAGGCAGTGAACGATGGAGAACCCCGTGTGTGTGTGTGTAGTGGCCCAACAGAGAGAGAGGGAGTTAGGGGGAAAGAACATGGAAATGAAGCCCATGGAGTGGTGATGTTGGGGAAGGAGCTTGGTGGCCACATTGGTCATGCATGGTGGCGCTAGGAGTAAGAAATGGATTTTCATACCCATTCAGTAGGAGGTAAGATGAGAGAGAGTGGGTTGCCGGTGGGACTCACCACGGGTTGGGGTGAACTAGCGGGCAAAGAGGGAAGCTGCCGGATGTGGCCGCGACTAGTGGTGGTCGGTGGTGGAGGTGGCTGGAGGAAGGAAGCTGCACAATGAAGAGAGAAGAGACAGTGGACGTTAGGCTAGGAGAGAGGGAGAGGAGAGAGAGAGAGAGGAAAGGAAAAAGTGAGGAGAAAAAGAGAGGGGCTTGGGTATTTAATCCAGGCCTTTCGTTTCGAGATCTTCAGAACAATCTAACGGTGAGTTTAAATACTAATTTGAAAATGCATAAGTATTTTATTTAAATTAAAATACCGAGAGGAGTTGAGATAGAATATTATTTTATAAACTAAAGTTTATAAAATAATATTCCTTCATCATTAATTAAAATGATGAAGTCTCGTTAGTTATTTAAAGAGAATAAAGCCATTTAATTTAATTTAGAGTTTTCAATATAAATTAAAATCTTGTAATATTTTTAAATGACTAAAATATTTAATTTAATTAATTTTCTAAAATTATAATATTTTTGAAGAGCTATTTTTGGAGCTCTTCAAAAATATTATAATTATGTTATTTAAAAAAAAAAAGCTTATTCCGATAACACTGAAAATATCACTTATAAATATTTTCAGGATATTTAAAAATATTCGTAAGCTATAATATAATAGGCTTGCTTTAAATCTGCTTGATATCTTTTAAAACAAGCCATCCAGGTATGGCATATAGATCGAGGCTCATAGCTATAGAAGAAAGAAGGAGCAGGTTATTACAATCTCCCCTCGTTAAATAAATTTCGTCCTCGGAATTTGTTTAATGTCGTAAAATTTTGCTTAACCTTATTATGGATGCATTTAAATAGGCCCTTACATCGTCCTCACGTTCTCGTGCACGTTGCGCATCTTGATCATTCCTAAGGGAAAACTTAGGGGTGGCAATATGTTACATGATCCGTTAACCTAACACGATAATAGCGGATTAGAGTTTAGTCTTAACGGATTCGGGTCAAAATGGGTTGACCCGTTAAGACACGATTACCTAACGGGTTGATAACGGATCAACCTGTTATGACACGTTAAGAAAGTTAAACTTACAATTATACCTTTCTACTTAAAAGTAAAATTGTTAGAATTTTAATTTCGATATTTTTATTGTTTAGATTGTAATTTTGGATTTGTAGTTAGTTTTATAATTTTTATAGATATTTTGATTTTAACATTTATAGAAAATTATGTTAAATTTAATCAAGTCAAACTAGTTAATTTCAGACATATTCAACCCATTTACATAAACAATTTGAAACGGGGTCATATTGTTTCGTGTCAACTTATTTAGTAATGTTCACTAATGGGTCAAAACGGGTTGACACGATACGATACGTTATGTTAACGGGTTGGGTTAGGGTTTGAGATTTTAACACGATAAGCTTAACGGGTCGAGTTATGGTTTACCTATATAGTATAATATACATGCTTTGGTACGACACGAACACAACCCGTTAACACGATTTGACACTCTTAGGAAAACTCCTTTCTCACGTCTCATCATTCATCCATCAACATGCTCAGTGTTATCTTCAGGTACTTAGCCTCATCCATTGGGTAGCACTTAGACTACCCATATTAAGAACCTTGCAAGAAAAGCTTGAAGTCACCATCTCATCTTCCAATTTGGTCCTCACTTGGCTCATGGTCGTTCATGCATTTCCTAATTATCGTAGTCTATTTAGCAATTCTAGTCTATTTGTTCATGACATGGAACTACATCTGTGCATTCCTAACCTTTCATCTTTCATTCCTTCCTTCCTATCTACATTCATTCTCTATTACTTCCTTCATGACATGCACTTAACATAACCTTTCCTAGTAGGTGCCATTCTAACATGCATACATTGAGTAGGTTATACTTGTAAAATACTGTAATAGTTAGCTGAAAATATTTCCTTATACTTACTGCAGGACGAGACAAAATAGCATGCCATGCTCATCTTGTTCCTGGGAAGGCACACAAAATAGCATGCCTAGACTTTCGTGCTCTTCCCCTTGGGCTGTATCCATCCTGACATGTCATGCTCATCTTATTCCTGGGAAGGCACACATAAAAACTAAAATGAGTCGATGACTCATCAGCATTACTTCATACAGTTAAAATATAATAACATAGACTTTCAATCATGCATTCATCACTCCATACATATCATACGTAGACATTCAATTCGTTTGAAAACGTTACGAGGTGGAGTTTTTCTTTAAAGAGGGTTTTATTTCTTTAAAGACATCCAAGCTTCGTGCTTGCATTTTATGTGGTCGAGCACAGCTCCTGCCACATCCAAGCTCTGTGCTTGCACATTATGCGATTGAGCGTATCTCTCACACCATTCCATGCCCTAATTTTACGCGATCGAGCACATGTTCCACCCAATCCGAGCTCCACACTTGCATCTTATACAGTCAAGTACATCTCTCACCACCTTCGAGCTCCGCTTTTGAATATGCCTCCTTCCATGTCATCTTAAGTGGTCGAGTTCCTCTTTCCTAATCTCGAGTTCATAAATCTTCATCACTTAATGCAAGTGAAACAAAAACCCAGGACCAACTCTTGAAATTTATTTCTTTATGAATTTTAGCTACCCATTTCCATTTCAGAGCAAATAGACCTTAAGAATCAAGGGCAACTGTAAAGGAAAAAATATCAAGGCCCAGCCACCAGGCCACCACTAGGAGACAAGAGGAAAAGCAGAAAGGTAAGGGAAAAGAGTGTATCAAGAGGCAAGGGAGACAATGTCAGGAGAAAGTGGGATAGAGAGAGGTGGTCAGACATGTAAAGCGGACGTCCTGCACCACTACTGAGGTGCACGTGAGGAGAGGGTTAGATAAAAAAAGCAAACAACCAAATGACTTCGAGAGGACTTTAACCTCTCAAAGGCGAGCTCTAGCAAGGGGGTCTTCTTCAACAAATATATTTAAGATCTTCATTACACAGTGAGAAATGAGAGGCTATGAGAGATTGTAAATAAACATATTATAGTGGATTTCTCTTCCTTAATTGCCTCGTAGATATGGGCAATATGTTGAACCATGTAAATCTGTGTGTTCATCTCTCTTTACTTTCTTTACATTTATTTTCTTTTCACTACCATGGATGTCGTACCGACACCGTACAATCTCATTGGGCCACTATTTGAGGCTCCAGGCCATGCCAAACGAGGCTCGAATCGTCATAACGAGTCAAGAATGACTATTTCTCTCATTTCGGCCCGTTGTGTAATTTTTTATGCACCAACAGATGTAATTAAAGAATAGAAGTAAGGGATATCATTTGTGCTTTGGCAATGAAACACATGCCTTGGAATTAGTTACAATGTTAGAGGTCAAAGCTAGACCTTCACAGCCATAGATTCCAATATGAACTTCACAACCTTCTTGGGAAAAAGAAAACAACACAAACTTGGAAAGTTAGAGTTCTCAAATTAGTGAGGCATTTGTGAGCATTTATGACGAGTAATTTGCGATGAAAATGACTATTTGTGATGAGAATAAACTCATTTTGGCAGGGAATAATCATTTTATTAAACAATAACTAACAGCAAAAAAGTAATTTTTTTGTACTACGCTTTTAGGTTTTAAGGAAAACTAATGCGGAAGCCTAAACATCAAGCATGTGCTTCAATCTCCATCACTTTATCATAATCATGTGAAGTTAAGTCATATCTAATTTTACATGATTGTATACCTTCGATTTTGGGTAGGATATGGTTAATCCAAGTAAATACTTGAACTTTACTTGATTCATTTATTTTAAAAACAATGATCTAATACCAATTTGCTCTACTTCTTTTTGGCCATACAAACAAGCATGCATCTGTGGGAATTGCACAATTCATTTCACCACAAAATTAATCCACCAGCTAGAAAGTTGCATGGAGTAAGTACTGAGCATGATCTCTTATATGGAAAAACAGTACATTGAAGTCCAATCCTTTGTTGTTTTTATAACTAGGTTGTGTTTCAAATTAAAAAGTGCAACATCCTCATCAGGCAAAGGTCAAATGATTTGTATAAAGCTACTCAATTGATTGTTTTGGTCTAATAGTCCATATATATTGATCAAATAGGTGCTTCAATACCTTGTTTTTCCACTTAAATTATTGTTTATGATGGACTAAAATAAACTCTTATCGGGCATGCATTTCCCAAGAAATCAACTCGTGTATAAGAGGAAAAATAGAAAGAAGATTTCAATGAAATGATGCTGGATCATGATCAAGAGCTAGCACGAGTCATATCTATGGGAAATGAAAATATCATGTGTTACTGTCATATTTTGCGCACCTTTAGGCCAGTCTCCAACAACTCGGGTCTTCGATCTTGGGCCTACACACTCAAAGAAAACATAGATAATCAGGGGCTTTGGTAAAGGCTGGAGAGTCTTCGACGCTTAAGTCAGTATCACGTTAGTAGTTCGTGCGAGGGAGTAGAGAGTTTAGAAAAAATTCTTTATACCAAGGGATTGGCTTTTATACTAGGTTTCTAGGAGTCAACCACCCATATCCTATGTCAGGACTACATGCATGTCACCTCAGTTGTTCCCTTGGTCAAATTCGTTTAATACGGCACAGTTTCCTGGGGTGATGCAATAAATATAGCATGACTTCCTATCCCTTCTGCCTTGGTACAAGTGTAGCCCATCAGACTTCTCCTTACTTGCTGTTAGAAGATCAAGAGTTCCCTATGTTTCCCGCCTACCTGCCTATGAAAGTCTGAGGCTAGGTGTCTTAGGGGGAGGCCAGGGTGACGTCTCCCTTCCTTCCTTTCATTTTGGGACTTCTCGCGAGATATCGTTCATATGCATACCTCAGCTTTGTGGCCCGTGCCCTTAATGGACTGATCATGGGCTGTCCAATTGGCCTGGGCTCCCTATATTTGGGCCTACAATTTAGGCCTTCGGCTTGAGGAGAAAAAACCCCTTTCATGATGCATATCAAGAGAGAGATCTAGATGGAGCAACCCTTCCTTAGATTGCCACAAAGTCAATTAAATTTCTTATAGTTACATTCGCTGTTGTTTAGGTTCTAACTTCTAACTATTCCATCACATTAGAGAGACGTATAAAAAAAACAAAGACAATCAAACGATAAACAAATCAAACATATGGACAAACATGAATACAAAGTACTGATCAATCACTAATCCCCACCAATTATCCATTACCCAAAATGCTATACGGGCATAGTCTATCAATATTCTGACAGCCCGTTCATAAACTCGAAGACATGAGAAGGTGACACTGAGTTACCCATCATGCTTGGCAAAACCTACGACGAATCAGGTTCTCTAAAAACAGGCCGAGGAGAGCAGAAGAAACTGGTCATATTCGGAGTGAACAACGGCATATTAGCAGAATATTGATTAGTTTGGTTTTGAATTGGTGGCATATCATTAATATTGGAGGATGAGCTTGACTTGAGATCAGCACCACCATCGAAATTCTCATTGGCATGGGCCGGAGTAGTTGACTCATTATCATCATGGCCACTAATAGGCATCAAGTTACATTCATTTCCTTCCATATCAAGCAACGCCGATGTAGTCTTGTTTGCATTAATATTGTTTCCGGACTGCGACGATGAAACACCGGTGAGCTTCTGAACCAAAGCCATGAAATCCCGAGCTTGCGTGTGGATGATCTTCGGAGAATGGGTGTATATAATAACCGGTTGCTGCTCTTGTTGCCTGGCGGCCGAAGCAACGCTACAGACGGAAGAGCCAATTGATATTGAAGACATCGTTGTAGATGTACTCTTGTGAATAAAATGGGAACCATTGTTGATCTTCAACGGAGACGGACGTGGATCATTGATCTCCCCCTTCCTTGAATCCTCATGATGAAGATCTCGATTAAACTTTGCAGGGCTCATGGCTTGATTAGAATTCTTGGATCCAAACCAAAGAAAACCTACTTCTGTTATACGATGGAACTGGTTGTTGAGGTCGAAGAGGAAGGCAAACAGAGGTAGAGATATTTAAATAGAATGATTAGTTGGGGCTGTGGATGCCGGAATAGGGATAAAGAAGTATTTTATAGCCAACGATTCAACTGTCGACATACATACAAATATGTATTTATATTATTACATATTACATATGTATGTATGTATGTATGTATGTATGTATTCAAGCATGCATAGAACAATAAGATCATGCGGTGTTGAAACCCAAGTGTTTATCGGAAAGAAATTGTTAGACGCTACCATTAGTTTGTTGTCTTGGGAGTCTTTATCGGACGTTGGCCGGACAGCGACGGCGCAATTGGCGGTATGACAAGTTGATGTATTTACTTATTATTTACTTTAAATATGCCTAATTATTATATAGGTAATATGATAATCTTTATATATTATTAAATTACCTAAAATTACACTTTAAACCCTCAAACTATAAGGGCCCTTGCACTTAGAACTCTTCATGTTTAATTACTATATGGAAAATACTTTAGCTACAAAGTGATTACACAAAAACAAACCTATAAACTGATGTGGCTTGATGTGATACGTCAGATTGTAAAGTAACTTTTATTATAAAGTAGACTAATGGATTTCATAAAAACACATCAATTTGTAAGTTTATTTTATGTAATTTTTTTTGTGATATATGGTTAAGATGGGTTAAAAATGGATGACGTCTTGACGATTAAATCTTAAGGGAGAGTGCAAAGTATGAAATTTTAGTAGTTTATCAGCTGGACATGAACGACGATACAATTCGAAATATGACAAGTGACCATTGTATTTATTTATGTTCAAATTTTTTAGTACATATAATATAAATACTCTTATCACTTCACTAAATTATCGAATATTAAACTAAAATCCCTCAAACTATATATAAGTGGTCTTGTACTTTAATTCAAGTGAATGCTTGGAGAATGAAATGAAATTAGAATTTTGTAAATAGTAGTGGAATTATTTAAGTTAATATGTTTTATTGGATGAGATGATAAGAGCATTTTGTACATAACGGTAAAATGATTTGAGTTAATGTGTTTTATTAGATTTTTGAAAATGAGAGTAAAAAATTTGAATAAAAATATTATAAAATTAAAATATTGCTGGAATATAGTTTTTTAAAATTATTTTTATTTTGGAATTTGAAAAAATTAAATTATTTTTTTTATATTTTGTTTATAAGTTTAAGAAAGTTGTAATGATTAGATATATGAAAATGTTCAAAATTTAAAATTGAAAAGTGTTTGTATTTTAGTGATGTTTGGGAAGGAAATAATTAGATGAAATGAAATTAGATAAAAATCTATTCCCAAACAAACCCTAAAATTATAAAAACTTGTACTCTCATTATTAAATTAAAATTGACACTCTGCACTCTTGTTTAATTACCACGGTCAAAATGTATTAAAAATAGATGATGTTGCACAATCTCGACGATTGGATCATCTTAAGGGAGAGAGCAAAATGTGAATTTTAGTAGCTTTTACTAGTATAATATATTAATTTTAATATTTGAAATCGAGTGCAATGTGTATTTATCTCGTAGATCTATTTTGGATGTTAAGAGGAGACGAAATGAGAAATCTCTGAATAATAATGAAATAGTTTGAATTAAGATGTTTTATGAGTTTTTGAAAAATAATAGAGAAGAAGTTGAATAAAAAAATTATAAAGTTAAAATATTCTTGTTAGAATATAATTCTTTTATATAATTTTTTTATTTTTTTTAGAAGTTTTAAAAAGTTGTAATGATTAGGTAGTGATTAAATAAAAAAATTTGAAAATTTGAGATAAAAAAATATTTATGTTTGAGTGGTGTTTGGATATTAAGATGAGATAATATGAGATGTGAGTTGAAACTATCTCAACATCCAAACGGAACATTAAACTAATTATTTCTATAACTACGTACACCGGATCACAAAGATATAATGAATTGGGGATTGAAAGGGTGGTTATTTTCAAGCTTAAGCTTGATCAAATGAGCTAATTGGGTTGATCCAAATTCAATCTTATGTGACAAATCAAACTTTCAAATTAATTAGATGGTATAACCTCGTATATCGAAGTTCTGCTATCTTGTCTGATCACAGCATTAAAAATAATAAAGAATCCTCCGTATTGCCTGGAGACAGCTCCTCCGTAGATGTTGGCGATTATCAAAGTCTGTTCTTCAAGCTTCAACTTGCTATTTGAATTTCTTATTATTTGTCTTGGATCAAATCTGAAACGTCCAATTATTTGTTTATACGTGTAGTTTTGATATTATTGTCACAAAAGTCAAAGTTTCTCAAATGTTGCTTTTGATGAGTTGAATGCGACCATCTTATAGCTAGCTATATATAGCTTTGCCAATATATATATATATATATATATAAACGGATGAAATTATGTTAGATCATCACAAGCTAGCTGCATTACTCTAGTCTCTCTTATTTATGGAAAACGAAAACATCTTAGAAATCAGGAGAGAGAGAGAGAGAGAGAGAGAGAGAGAGAGAGAGAGAGAGAGAGAGAGAGAGAGAGAGAGAGAGAGAGAGAGATGGATCAACCTTTCGTTAGATGGACAAAGAATCAATTAAATTTCTGACAGTTCACGTTTGCTGCTGCTTTGCTCCTAAGTACTATTCCATGTGATCTATCACATTAGAGAGATGTCATAAACATAAACGTCAAAGACAATCAAACACTAAACAAATTAAACATATATATGGACAAACAGGAAGAAAAACTGGTCACTATTCCCTCCAATGATTCATTGCCCAAAACACTAAAGAATCTTATCAATA
Organism: Carya illinoinensis; assembly: GCF_018687715.1. Classification (NCBI taxonomy): domain Eukaryota; kingdom Viridiplantae; phylum Streptophyta; class Magnoliopsida; order Fagales; family Juglandaceae; genus Carya; species Carya illinoinensis. Next base: position 19,951,525 of record NC_056766.1, on the reverse strand, counting down.
TTCTGGCAACTCCTTCATAAACTCGAAAACAGAAGGAGACATGGAGTTAGCAAACTTTGGCGACACGTACGCCGAATCAGGATATCTTAAAACAGGCCGAGGAGAGCAGAAGAAATTGGTCGTATTTGGAGTGAACAAAGGCATATCAGCAAAATATTGATTCGTTTGGTTTTGGATCGACGACATATTATTGGAGGTTAAGCTTGCCTTGAAATCAGCGCCACCACCGGAATTCTCGTCGGTAAGAGCCGAAGTAGTTGACTCATTATCATCATGGCTAACTGGCTTCGCGCTAGGTTCATTTCCTTCCCTATAAGGTGGCGGCTGTGTAGTCTTGTTTACATCGATCCCGTAATCAGACCTTGACGACGAAACACCCGTGAGCTTCTGAACTAGAGCCATGAAATCTCGGGCCTGCGTGTGGATAATCTTTGGAGAATGAGTATATATAATAACCGGTTGCCGTTGTTGCTGCCTAGGCATCGGAGCAACGCAAGAAACTGAGGAGCTAATTGACATTGAAGACGTCGAAGATGCCTTGTGAATGAGATGGGAATCCTTGTTGATCTTCAACGGAGACGGACGTTGGCCGTTAATCTCCCCCCTCCTTGAATCCTGATGATGAAGATCTCCATTGAACTTTGCAGGGCTCATGGCTTGATTAGAATTCTTGGACCGAAGCCAGAGAAAAACTACTTCTATTATACGATATTGGAGCAGTTTGTTGGGGACGAAGAGGAAGTCTAACAGAGGTATGGATATATAAACAGAAACGGATTAGTTGGGGTGGAGAAGGATAGGGATAAAGAAGCATTTTATAGCCAGCTATTCTGACCGTTGACATATATACCCGCATATACGTATTATATATAATATACATATACATATGTATGTACGTACGCATGCACATATAGGACATCAATGATGAGATGCGGTGTTGAAATCTAAAACATTTTAGTTTGTTATTTTTAATGTGCTTAAAGTTTCTTGGAAAATAGCAATTCGCGGTAAACAACCCAGGAAGGTCAGAACTTGAAGTTGTCGTTTTAAATTTGTAAAAGCGCCGTAATTTTGGATTCGTTGACTCAGGAACCTGCGCCACATGCGTATGCTGGAAGAGATCATTAATGAAAACTGCATGTCGATCGAATTCGATTCAAACTATCTGTAATTATTTCAAATAAGAAAATTTTAATCGTGGGATATTTTGAAGAGTTTCAAGCAAATAACATAAGGAAAAGCATTTACTTTAGTAGATAGAACTGTTACGTTCAAAAAAAAATTATATAAAATTAATTTATAAATTGATCATGTGGCTCTATTTGATATATTAGATCTATTTTAAATTAAAAGTAATTTTACAATCTAACGTACTATATATATTATGTCACGTCAATTTATAAATTTCTTTTTATATAATTCATTTGTGATTAAAGTATTTTTTTTTATTAAAATCAAAGAGAAACAATATTTACCGTCATAAAATATAAAAGTCTTGGATAAATTTATAACTCATATGAAAATTCATTTATTTTTAATTGTGAATTTTTCTTTTTTAAATTAGTGTATAAAATTTGCACACTTTAAAACTTTATCTCACATGACTATTGACTAAGTTTAAATCCTAGTTTACAAATTCAAGCGTAGAAAGGTACAGTATTGTGTGATTTGGTGAACATGTTGCCAATGCTTGCATCAGCAATCCTGCAATGTCAAAAACGAGGAAACAAGAAAGAAGCAACCTAAGTAATATTTGCAATGGCACGCACAGCTGCCTTTATCTATATATTAACTTTTTCCCATGCAGCTGCTTATATTGACATGGATTCCAAATGAACTTTGTTATAATGGGTTAAATTGGTTTGTACGTGTTCATATTTGGAACTCCAACTTTAGTACTCTTGCATACATCATCCTGCATGCTACACGCCACACTCAGAAATATTGAACATTTATAACAATTCAATAAACTTTTAATTAAAAAGTATGTCCGTGTCAAATGTTCAATTTAGAGGAAATTTCCTCGTCAGAAGAAACTCACTACCAACCAAAAACAGTAGATCCGGCCGGATTGGTTACACAATATTAAAAATCTCATTTCATCTTATATCAATTCATCATTACAATTTTTTTAAATCCTCATACAAAATATTATAAACAATTTAACTTTTTCAAATTCCAATACAAAATTAATATTAAAAAATTATATTATAATAATATTTTATTCATTACTATTTAAAACATTTCATCTCATTTCATCTTATCTTATCTGTGTAACCAAACAGGGCCAAATTATAATGGTCTTAATTTTGATTTTTCCCATCATGAACCACAATTCAAGACTACTTGCGTGTTTAGATAAGAATTCTGAGTTTGAAAACTATGTATTTCCCAATATTATTTTTTTGACCACGACAAGGCTAGTTGTCCATGGTTTATTTTTCTCACTTTCTTCCATTTTGGATGAACATGTAACGTACGTTACTCAGAGAAATTGGGTGAAACGCATCATTAAATATCTAATTAAACTACTATTTATAACGTTTAACAAAGTCAGGGATAGACATTTCATTCCATTTATTAACTTAGTTTCTGTTCAATGCTTTTGAATAATCCACACCGATTATGTAAAAAAATGAACAGGTGATGAGTACAGCCATGCCGGCCGTGAGATTAGTTAATAATTAAATCTGTCAACATCCTCCGCGTTAGAACATTAATATTGCTTTACTTGTTTGACTAAACTCTGGTTTGAAGTCTCTTCGAAGTCTGACCGGCCAGGCCCCATATATATTATGTATATAGAAAATTCTACTCCGAGACCGATTACTCCAATGTCACACACGACCGATTCTATCTCTGTTCGTTCCGTTTGAAGAAAGGAAGGATTCCAAAGAATCGATCTTTCTTTTAGTTGTTGAATCTCTCGTTGATTGATCAATGTGTGATATTCCGAATCCTCATTACTAATGGAATCAAAATGATCTCTGGATTGATCAGAAGATCCTTTCAATTAGCTAGAATCCGTTACTTGAACGAAACTAGATCTTGTGGAATCATATTGAATCTCAATCTCAATAAAATGCAACTAGATCTAGAATGAATTGGCGATCAGAACATATATGAATAGAACTTATAGCGGGGTCTCGAAAAACAACAAGATGTCGCGAATCCGGTGTCGCGACATCACGATTTTACACCCATCTCTCATTTGTGTATACTTGAGCCATTTCTCCCTCCCATATCTTATTTGGGTATTCCAAGTCATTTCTCCAATTCGTCTGATCTCACTTTCCTTCCAGATCTAATCGATTCGTCTCTCACTTCTCTCCCGCCTGAGTATCCTCAAGTCCTCTCTTCCTATCTCACTTTTGCAGCGCTCTATCCATTCATTTGGTGTCATTGATCGAAGATATGACAATTTACTAATCAGTTTTTCGTCAATTTTCTTCCGTGAAAGTTTGAATGTGAAGCTAAAGAAAAAAAATATCTAGTCTAGTTTTTGAAGATTTCTATGACAATTCTAATGAAATCCAACAAAAAGCTTAGGAAATCATAAACTCCCATAAGCCACCAACAAGAACAAAGTTTTGAGTCGGTTTAGCTCCTAACAAAAAGCACTTCCCATCAAGCTTTTCGAAAAAGGAAAATATCCCCCGTTAGGAGCTACCTCTCCCAATTTTTTTTCTTTTTTCTTTTCTTAGTGATTAAGAAAAAATTATTTAATATTATTGTGAATTTTTTTATAATTTTTTAAATATTTAAAAATATTAAAACAATGATGTGAAAATAACAAAAAAAAAAAAATTGGCCTAATGGAAGTCCCCAACGGTGCCCGTAGCATGCTCCTTCGAAAAACTAGCTGCTAATTCCAATGATTCCTACCCATAAATGCAAATTATACTTTTTTAATTTTGTAATTTTGTTAAAAAAATTTTAAATCTCTTTAAAGATGTTTTAAAAGAAGAAAAAACTCATAAACTCATTTAAAAATATTTCTTTAACATTTAAGTTAAAAAAGTTTAACAATATAATAAAAAATCAATCGGTAACTTTTCCTATATATGCTGCATCCTTGATGGATGCAACATTTTCCATATATAAATATATATATTATTTGTAATTATTTTTTTTTAAAAAAATAAATATAAGACTCATATAAAAAAGTAATTTTTAATTATAGACTTTAATATTTTTTAAAACGAGTGCATAACGCTTGCACAACTCATAATTGTTTTTAATATTACTTGTATAAATATATATATATATATTCAATACTCTTATATTTATAATTCATTTTATAACAAATAAATATAATCGTTTCACTTTATTAAAAATAATTTCAATTCTACATCAATATTATCATCCGTTTAAAATAAAACTATAAAAATATTATAAATTTGTTATTTTCTTTGGTTTTCCCTATATGCAAACATACTACATTTATATCTTTCAAGTTCAACCAACTCTCCTCATCCAGGCGGCAGGCATGCTCTTGGTCGTCACGAAGATTCTGAACCCACCCTATAATTATCTAATAGAAATTATTCCTACACCACTATTATGTTTTGTGTCTTTTTATTTTATTTTTTTTTAAAAAAAGACATGAAATTTATATGAAGAATCTATTTAATATTATATTAATAACATAATTAGCTAGCATTAATTAGTTGACTTCTTTCCAATAGCATTGATATAGGTATAAAAAAATACACATTTTATCTTTAATTTATTAGTTAATAAGAATAATGATAAAGAACTCTCTCATGAAAAGCTGAAGTTGAGAAACTTTGACTTTAATTTGTGAAGATAACATCCAAACTCTCTTGCATAAAATTAAGGTGTCGCTTAGATAATAAATTGAGATAAAAATTAAAAATTAAATAAAATATTTTTTTAAATATTATTATTGTTTTAAAAGTTAAATTATTTATTATATTTTATATGAGAATTTAAAAAAATTATAATAATGAGATGAAATGAGATAAAACACTTCTTATATTTAAATCAAACTTAAATTTCTACAGTTACAAACAAATTTTATAAATATAAATTCATAAATTGATCATATGACTTGATATGATATTTTAAATTTATTTTATATAAAATAATTTTATAATATAACGTATAATTAAGTCAAATAATATTAATTTATAAATTTTATAAGAAAATAAATAAATGATTATTTTTTTTTTATGTAATTTATTTCGCATGTGCCCTTCAATGAGAAAGTGAATTAACAAGTTGAAGCTTGAAGTGTTGACTTTCGTAATGGCCAACGATTATGGAGGAGCTGTTTCCACACAATTCGTAGGGTCCTTTATTATATTTAGTGCACTGCGACAAGACAGCGGAAAGAATCTGTTGCACGCTACCATTAGTTGTTCTCTTGGGAGTCTTTGTCGGCTGAACAGCGACGGCGCCGTTGGCCGTATCACAAATGGTTAAGTACGTATTTCACACCATCTACATTACCGGTGACTTGGAATAGAATTATAGGACGGCACGAAAGGTGAAATTTGGATGTCTAAATTAAAAAATATAATATAAATATATGAATAAATCTAATAACTATGTTATCTTTATATACTATTTATATTAACGTGATGATAATGATACGATTGATTTTTAAAATTTATCGTAAAAGCTTTCTATAAAAAGTGGAGTTATCATCTTTATAATCAGCTGAATGTGATATCATAGTTTAGCCCCTAGATCCTCGGACTTAGGCCATATATACGTGTATTTATTCGTACGAGTCCCTATGTATCCCTTCCACAAATTGTTATATTTATTTACTCTTTTAATGTCTAATTATTAAGGTTGTGTTTGGTTGTTTAGTTAAATTGAACTCTTTCAACTTATTTAAAATTAATTATTGATATAATTCAAACAAATTTTAATGTCCTTAAACTTTCTCCAAATATTTCATAACCAAACATCACGGAATACAATAGGATATGTTTGATACAAAGAGAGGTCCAATTGAATTCAATTATGCATGTTGTGACACATCTAACCTATATGCAGAGCTTTAAAATCTGATAATAGTAGAGAAATAGTTTAAATTATAATATTTTATAGAGTTTTAAGAAATGAGAAAAAAAATTAAATAAAATTATTATAAAATTAAAATACTATTAAAATATAATTTTTATTTTAATATTTAAAACAGTTGAATTATTTTTATATTTTATTAGGAACAATATTCAAAGTAACCACGCCATTGCCCATTCATTAATGGGCTGTCTTTCCAACTGTAGCATTATTAGGGCCCTAACCATTAATGGGCTGCTTTTCTATACATTTAGCAATTGATATAAACAATTTTGAGTCCATAGCATGTTGCGCAAACCCAATGATGTCCGGAAGAGATATACAGTGACAGTGGTAGAGAATAAACAACAAAAAGTTTATAATTTGTAATTTTTTTCTCTCCTTTTGGAAAAGTACACATTATGAGTTTTCATATTTTGAAGCCATTAATAATTACTTCATCATCAATATATCTATTTTAAGAAAATTATTTTTCACATTGTCTTTTGAGTCTTGATGTTTCTAATGGTAAATGCAGTAAGGCTCCGTATGGATATGTAATTGGTCTCATTTTATTCTATATCATCTGATCTCATCATCTAAATATTACTTAAATATAAAATTTTTTTGATTTCTCTCTCATAATTTTTCATTTAATCATTATTAATTATTACAACTTTTCAACACTTCCACATAAAAACACAAAAAAAATTCAACTTTTGACTAAAATTCACACTTTTTCTTGTTTTAGCCCTCTATTTACTTAACATGTGTACATCTCTATCTCTATTTTAACTATTCACTTTTATTATTTTAATTAAAATATTCTTATTTTATTTGTTTTTATATTCTTCCTTTTGCAATCATAATTTTCGAATGAATAAAGCTTGGGGCCAGATGGGCGTGGAAAATATTTTCCCATCAGCCAATGACAAACAGACACGTAGGTATGAAAAATATCAATGAAATGCACCCGCAGGTAGACGCTCAGCTCTCTCTCGAGCCCATCTTCACTCTCCCTCTCCCGCTTAGCCCTCTCATTTTTCTCCCTCCCATATACGACGCTCCACGTCGACAGACCCACACCGAAGCCCTCTCGAGCCCATTTGCACGCCTCTATGCTAAAGCCCTCTCATTTCTCTCCCTCCCATCTGCATTCCTTCACAGAACTTAGTAAGTGAAGCCAGTTGTTCGGAAAGGCCAATTTCTTCACTCAAACTTGAGAAAATTCTCTTAAATTTTTCATGATCAGTGGATGATCTCTGTCTCTGATAATCACAATAGTGGTGAAGATTGCTATGTCTTTGATCCGCATCATTAGAATCACAAGAACCATACACTAATTCCCTTTCAGGTTCTCCTTCCGATCGGCTTGAGGCTGATGCAGATGAAGAAATTTCCATGTCATTCTCTCGGGGGGGGGGGGGGGGGGGGGGGAGTTTATATGGGTCTGAATCGATGAACTCGGTCTAAAATCCAACGAACTGCATGCCCACTTTTCGGTCGGCAATTCATCAACCATTTTAGCATGCTTTTGGCCATGATTACCCATTTATGGATCAATATCTAAACTTCCAGAAGTCAAAAACTCGATAAACACGCACCCTGTACAGTTCAATGCCTTCATTAGATGAAGCATTGATTGTCACTCCTATAATATTCCAAAACCCCATGAAACCTAATCATTGGAACTATAACCCCTAATAAGAAAAATTAAGTCCAATTCAGAATCACCAAAAGATAATCAATAAAAGCTCACACTGACAAAGTGGAAACTTCATTTTAGGTAAATATTGAGTAGAAATTAACATTTTCATTAACACAGAATTCCCAAAACTAAAAATAATCATCAGAAATTTAAGTTTTATCTTTGTATCTTATATCACTGATTCCGTACCAAATTTAAGAATTTCCATCGAGCTTCCATCAGCTGTGGAGGAGTGCAGATAGGAGGGTGAGAAAGGAGAGGGCTTCGGTGTGAAGGCATGCAAATGGGCTCGAGAGGGCTTTGGCATGGGTCTGTAGGCGTGGAGTGTCGCAGATGGGAGGGAAAGAAAGGGCAGGAGAGGGAGAGTGAAGATGAGCTCAAGAGAGGGCTGGGGATCTACATGCGGGTGCATTTCAGTGATATTTTTCACACCTACACGTCTATTTGTCATTGGCCAGTGGAAAAATGTTTTTCACACCCATTCGGCCCCAAGCTTTACTCTTTTCGGATTCTTATTCTCCCAACTATTATATATTTCACAATCTATCCTTTATAAATATTCTTTTTTTTTTATTTTTTTTTATTTTTTTTACATTTCTCTTACAATCATATTTACCATTGTTCCTTCCAAAACTTCTTCCCTAGCGATCATCTATTTAAAAATTGTTTTTTAATTTTAAATTTCAAAACACTTTTTAATTTCAAATTTTCAAGTTCTTCTTCTGATCATTACAACTTTCTTAAACTTTCAAACAAAACACAAAAAATAAAACAACTTTTTCAAAATTTGAAACAAAAATAATATTAAAAAATTACATTCCAATAGTTTTTTAATTTTATAATATTTTTATTCAAATTTTGTCCCTCATTTCCCAATTTCTCATAAAATATCTTAACTCAAATTATTTCACTACAATTTACAAACTATTTTACTACTATTTACATAATTCTTATCTCATCACATTACCCAAACATGGCCTTAGTGATTCTGATTGCTAGGGCCCTGCCAGCGAAAAGAGACAGACCATCAATGGAGTTGTGTGGAAAAAAATATGAAGATCACTCGATTAATTTAGTGAAGAAAATAGTTATGAGTGCCACAAAGTGAAACTAGTACACCAACATGGGGGTGAGCAAGCACCTTGTAGAAGGGATTCTAGACATATCTCAATGAGAGGTGGAGTGGGCATTTCGCCTTATGGTAGGGTAGTTAGAAAAGCCACCTACTATGAAGGCAAGAATGAGGAACTAAAGATGCTGGTGTCTCTAATGAGACATGAATTTCCCACCCAAGGCGAGCAATGATGAAGGACAGATTGAGGCAGATATGGGAGCTTTTCAAAATAACACAAGAAATGCTTAGAAGAGTGGCAGTATCGTACATAGGAGCCCACACTCAACCTAAAGGGTCATATCTGAAGTGGGTCTGCAGAAGGGTTATGACTCAGCAAATCATATCATGTGAACCTAGAGATATGGCTCAACACCATTTGGAAAAAGCTCATTCAAGGGAAGATTAAGGAGTTGGTAGCATTGTTTTTGGTACCATACCGTACCGGCCGGTAAAATCGGTACATTCCGTACCGGTCACTAGGTCGGTACAGGTATGGTACCTGTTTCGTACCGACTACAATATCGGTCGTACCGGCCTATATTTTGGTCTGTACTGGCTTGTACTGGCTGGTATTTCTGCCTTTATCTTTATCTTTTTCATTTTTTCAAGCTATAATCTCATTTTTTGACTCCCAATTCATATCAGACTATTTATGATTTATAAATACATATGTATTCATATATAATTTATTCATATATAGACTATTATTTTGAAATATAATTTTTATATATATTTATATATATAATTTATTTATATATCGACTATCCCGAAACGGTATATGAAACGGTACTAGGACCGAAAAATTTCATTCCAGTGTCTTGACCGGTACGACATTCGGTACGGTATTCAAAATATTAGTTGGTAGGCCGTAAGGAGGTGCGGACCATGCATTGACCATCTATCTTTGTCAACCTGCAATATGACAATTGAGGCTGAAGGACTCCTATTTAAGCATACCTAGAGTCAGAAGTGTGTTAAAAGGACGGCTGACAGTCCCATCCAATATAAGAGTCTTGGACATGAGACGAAATTGTACATTTGACATACTAAACACTTAAGATCTTGTAGAGTTGGATTCTTTAGAGGAAGCAAGGAAGGAGTGGTGCAATGAAATAGAAACCCCGACACTGAGAGGTAGGTCAACTTCTAAGATAGCATTGAGGAATGTATATTTTGTAGCCTTCACCTTTCTGATCATGAATAAATCTATGTTTTATCATTATGTTTATCTTATACTTATTCCTTACTTTATGAGACTTGAATATGTTTATTGTTTTCACCAATTTATGATCTTGGTGTGAGACCCATTATCTTTGAGAGTGGGAGAGAGAAATGTGTGTCAATCATCATGAAATAGAACAAAGTTCCCCAAACCATTCCTGCGAAATATTGCCACAAGTTTAACACGGGAAGGAGGATGCCTCATAGTGATTGGGTAGAGTGGTAATGTGTTTGGCCTCATCTGATAGTTGGGATTTAGAATCCTCAATGTATCGCGTGTTAGTGTCTTGGAGTTGGTTGGCCAGGTAAACTCCTTGGTGCAATATGTTGTCTCTATGTGAGAGTTGGCCTACGTTGGGGTACAAGTGAGCTAACTGCACCATGTTGGTTGTGTAGAAAAGGGATTTCCTTAATTTCAATGACAGAGCGGCTCATCAGCTATTGGACCATCAGGCAACGTATGCCTGTGTGATGAATATCTATGTGATGGGCCTCTGTGTGATTATGATTGTGCCTTTAGAATCAATATGATTTTATGGATTTTACTTACTAGAGCGAAGGGTGATTCCTCGCCTAAATAGTACCGATGCTTTATATTGGTGTGAAAATATCTGCAAATACACATAATAGTAACAAGTAGTAAAGTGTTTTAAAGAAAATGGATGTCAAACCCATAGAGATTAATTTTTGTTATTGAGTACTGAAATTTACTAAATTAATTACTATTTAAAAAACCGGAAAAATGAAAAATTCTACTATCTAAATTAAATTGAAATACTTGACAAAAAATAAATTTAAGAATAAAATAGCATAAAATCTAAGATTTTAAATATAATAAGAATAGATCTAGAGCGTTTGGTTTCACCCATCAAATCCCAGACAATTTATTCTTCCTCTTTTATTATAAAATTTCAAATGTCCCAAGTTGATGATAGAAATATCCCTTAATTATTCAATATCTTCTCTCGAATAATATTAAAAATATCTCTAACTAATAACTTATTATATCTCTATGTAAATTTAACTAATTAGAGACTCATTAAGTTCTTTGGATTTTTCTTGAAAATTACACTAATCGTGTTTAAGTATTTCTACTTTCACTCAACTAATGGTGCTTAATCCCAGACCTTTAATCACAAATCACCTCTCCGTCTCATTTCAATTCAATAGATCGAACAATAACTTGCTAGAAAATTGCAAGGATTAAGAACAAGGAATAAACACTCAATCATAGAGATATTGAAAATAAAATAAGTTGGAATATAAATTGTGTTCAAAGCTAGACTACATCAGAGCCCTAGAAAAATAAAATTAGTTCATGAAAAATCTGAAATCAACCATGTTCTTATTGGAATACATCAAAAGAAAATTAAAAGAGAAGAGAATAAAACTCCTTTGCTTGAAATAGGTTGTTGAAGCATTCAAGATTGTTAAAGATCTCTCTTCATTGAGACTTGGCAGCCAAAGTCATTCTCCTATTTTTCTTTTCAAATTTGGCTCCCCTAATCCTCTTCTCTAGTGAAGCAAAACTCCCTTATCTTCTTGACAATAATATGCTTATATATGGTAGAAAAGAACCCTAAAGTTTTCTTGATTTTTCTTAAAAAATTGCCTGACTTTTTGGACTTATTTTGGCATTCATGTACGAGCTTCAGAAATTTGAATTTTGAAATTATTATGATAGAAAAATTTGTAGCCCTTTTACAATATCTTTCCAACCCATCAAGAATTGAATCAATTGGATATATGAGTAGGAAGTTATGGTCAAAATACTAAAGTATGTCCAGGCTGTCTCCTAACGCATTTCGAATTTGAATTTCTTGTGGATTCCTTCTGTGATTTCTTTTTTCCTTTTCTTTTTTTTTCCTAGAAATTTTTCTTTTCAAAACCCTCCTTCCATATCTTTAGGCCTTACTATCCATTCAAAATTGATTCTCTTTTCAAATTTTAAAATAAAAGATATTCCTCATATATGTTGCTGAAAATTCGGAATTCTTGGCTTCCCGACTTCTAGCTAGATTTAGAGCATCATAATGACATATGTTCAAGCTAGACCCTATATAAATGTTTTATATCTAGTTCTCAGCTTTCCAACACACCTAAGCATGCTTTATTCTAACTTATAGAACTATAGATATAGGTTGAAAACTGGAACAAGGTCTAGGCTGCAATAAACTTCTAGACTGATTCTAACTTATCCGTTTCTATTAAATTTGAAATCAAAATGGTATAACTGGGTTTTGAGCTCTTCATAAAAGTTTTAGGTCAACGTCTTAGATTTCTAGAAAGCCAAACAAAACCTAAAACTGAGTTATCTAGCTCTTGTTAGAATCCAAAAACTGAACAGTATTCTGGTTTGACTAGACCAGACCAATTAGGATTTGCTCTCTAAGCCTAGCCAAATTTCTGCCTATTCACATCATCCAAATTCTAACCTAATTCAATAATTAAACGCTTGAAAAATATCAAGAATTCCCAAGAATTGAATAAATGTAAAAGACACTTAAAATTCTAAACAAACGAGTTAAGAAATGTACAAAACACTCTAAATCAAAACAATTAGGACTAAGAAAATGTAAATAAATTCCCACATCACTTTAAAATACATTGCATAGAAGGTAATCCTTCAAAGGGTGACTCGTTACCATGCTTATATATATATATATATATATATATATATATATATATATATATATATATATATGTTTCATTAAGAGGGTGAATCCTCACCATGTTTACGGATTACATGTATCTATGTTAGAGGGGGTGATTCATGGGCAAGCATACATGTGTCCATCCATGTTTATATGAAGAGTCATGCTACTCCCACGAAAAATTCTCTCTAGAAGGCTGAATGCCTTTTCTTTTTTACATTTTTTTATATCCTTAAATATATTTTAAAACAAACTTACAACATCACTTAAAAGTACTTTTTATTTTTATTTTTTATGGAAGAGCGAAAGGTCACATGTCCAATAAGGACTCCCTCCCATCTTTATTACATAGAACCCTCATTTGTGACAAAAGAATACTGTGGTAACAAAGACAAGGCCCAAGGAAAAACCCAAGGAAGCTGCAGCCAAGAAAACTTTTTCTAAAACAAGCCTATGGATCAAGAATGAGAATAAAACCAAAGAAAACCCAGTCCTAAACTCATAAGAGGAAACGCCTAAAATATCCAAATGGAGCAATTCTCTAAGAATCCAAGGCATATTACAGTTATTAGAATAAGCCAATTTTGTGCCTGAAGCCCCAGCCTTGGCTAGCCAGTTCACCACCCTATTACCTTCACGAAAAACATGCTGAAAATAGCAGTGAATAGTACAGGACAGCCCAACAATTTCCTCCCAAAAATCTTCTAAGTACCACATACCACATCTCCCTCTAAGCCACCAAGAGATAACCACCTTTGAATCCATTTCTACTATCACATTAGTATATTTAAAGTTTTGCAAATTCTCAAACCTTGAAGGAGCACCATGAGCTCTACTTTGTTATTGGAACCAAAGCCAAAATGTGAGGCATAAGCCTGAACATGTCGCCCTGACTTGTTACGAATAGCCCCACCAATGCCACAAAAACCTCGGTTGCCGAGATTACTACCATCCGTATTCAATTTGTGCCACCCCAACTGTGGTTTAACCTACGTTGCCACTTTGCAACAAGGGACTTTAGGAACCACTAGTTTAATCTATAGGGCCTCAAGGATCATGTCGTCCTGGCAGGACAATCATGTAGGTTGTTTAGCCACCTGACAAAGTGAACCTAACCACACACAAATACAATGAACAACAGTTTCATGAGTTTCTAGAATACGTTCCATTTGAGCAAGACATCTTCTCCTCCTTAAGTGCCAAGTAACAATGATAGGCATGATGCCCACAATAAATCCCACTTGCGAGGATGAGCAAGCACGCCTAAACCAAGTCTCAGAATTCTGTTTCCAAGGTCTTCCAATAGGAGTACCAAAAAGAGTGCTAAAAAATGACCATACTTTTTTAGGGAATTCACCCTTAAAGAGCACATGGTTCATATCTTCAATATGACCTACATTACAACAATCACATTTCAAAACAAGAGGAATACCAATATAGCGCAATCTATCATCCACACTCAATGCCATATGCCAAATCCTCTAAAAATGTATAGACATTTTTAAAGGAAGACTCTTATGCCAAATACAAGCATGCCAATCAGGAGGAGAACTCTGATACGAATACAATCTCAAACAGATTTGGTAAAGAACATATATGTCTCCGTAGGAGTCAAAACAAGAACATCATTTCTAGAATTAGGCTGTGATAAAGAGGTTAAAATCTCATCCACCTCATCCTGCCCTACTAAGCTCTCCAAAAAATCCACATCCCAACTATCCGACAACCGACAATCTTTAATTTTTAGCAAGGGTGAACCCACTAGTGGCATCTCATTCATTAAGGGACCATTGTCCCTCCATTTATCATACCAGAAAAAAATCTCACTTCTCTAATCTCATTTAAAAGTACTTACTTAATCACTAAGTTAATAAAAAAAGTGTCGTTAGATATTCCCGGGACCCAATCTTGGTAGCCAAAGAATTTCTCTTACATGAAACCATTTATTGTATCTTTAGAAGGATTATCTCTCATTAGTAGTTTTGTCATAGTCACCTAACCTACCTATGGTTTTAGATTCAAAACCACAGACTTTGATGTAGAGTTAGGACAAGGAGAGATGCCCGAGGAAAGAAAATTCGATCCTGAGCGAACTGCAAGGATGGAGACTTATCTTTGTCATAGGCACCATGTGTCCTTTTGAGATGTACGTTGTCTTCTCTAGATAGCGACCACTTGTATTCGGTCTGCTACCCATTAGATGATGAACAAACTGTTTAGGTTGTAAATATTTTAAAGTTTGGAATTAATTAAGGGTGATAATAATTATTCCTATATTATGAATCTAGATTTTCAGATACTACAAGGCCTTAGTTTACCGACTAAACCTCTATCTTTTTCGCTAAGACCTTATATCTGAAACCTAACACGTGCACTTCCAAATGGACGAGGCACACTGATTCCCCATCAACCTTGACTGTTGACTATCTAGTTGGCACCATGAATCCTTTCTAGGACCTATACCGAGGAACGGGGTGCCACGACATGGTATCAAAGCTCACTTATACGCAACTCTAGGTAGACCTACGTGTTGCATGGGATAGTACCAAAAATGTAGGAGTTGATCTTAGTATCCTAGCTTTGAGCTGCATTTAGAAATAAGTGATGAGATAGAAAGTGAGAGGCTTGGGTTAGGTGGCAGGATCTCAATATCTTGCGACCGAGAGCCCTGTGAGGAGATCGAGCAACCACCTAGTGGTCATAAGGGAGGACCATCAAGTGATAGGAGAGACAAAGAGCTAGTGATATCTCTAAACCGTATTTTGGGTGTTTTGGAACAACAATGTGACCTATATTCACGTCACCTATAGGTTCAGTCATTAGGATGCCCCTGTAAGGAGCATAGGGGATCTATATATAAGTAATTATTGGCTTACTGCTACCTGGGATTCTTTTGTAAGGAGGGTCTGATGAGGGTGAAGATGAGGATGATGGACATCGAATGGACTTTTGAGGTGTGCAGGTGCACCGAGGGTCATGAGGTATTGTATGCAAGCTATTTGCTACAAGAAGTGACAGCATTTTGGTGGGGTACTAAGAGCCAGTTAGTCACCATGGAATTAAGAGCCATGTAAAGAATCTCATGGGAGAGATTGAAGAGAGAATTTAATGATTGATACTTTCTAGCTATAGTAAGGTAGCAGAAGTCAAAAGACTTTACTAACTTGGTCTAGGGTAGTATGACAGTTGAACAGTACGTTGCTATGTAGGGGTGATCACTGACTTAGGTAAAGTCGAATTCCCTTAAATCTGACTCTGGCTTCGACTTTGACTTTGTCGGAGTTCAAATCCAAACTCCAACTCTGAGTTTGACTTATGTAGGCTCTAATCCAAGTCCGACTTTGACTTGTTGAAATAGAGTCGGAGTTGGACCTTTTTTACCTTCATATTTAGCCCATTTTAAAAAAGATTTTTTGTTTCAAATTTTTCAAAAAATTAAAAACTAAAACTAAATAAGTCAATGCTAATTTACTTATATATATACCAATATCTAATTTATTGTTGTACTAGGCTTATACTATAGTATCTAATTAAATGTTATCATACTATAGTATTACATATTATTTGTAGTGTCTAATTACATGTTATTATACATTAGTATTACATGTTATTATACTAATGTCTAACTTATTTCTAACTTAATTATATACTAGACTTTCCAGTGTCTAATTACATGTTGTTATACTTTAGCAAATTCGTATGTGTTATTAATTTATTACACTAGACTTATTTAAATACTAGTGTCTAACTTATTTCTATTCTTTATTATGTATGATAGTAATACTATGATATTTATATATACTAAACTATCATTAGTTTATTTATATTATAGTATAAGTACATTATTTTATAATAATTAACTCATACAAATATATTATTGAATTTAACTATATAAGTTTTAGTTATATGACTATATAACTATACTAGTATATATAATAAATATATATAAATATATATTTTTATAATATATGTACAACATCAGAGTTGGATTTAGAGTCAGAGGGCAAATTCAAAGTCAGAAATAGAGTATAAAGTCAGAGTCGAAGCAGATTGGAGTCAGAGTTGGTCTGATGATGCCTCCGACTCCGACTCCATTTTGTAGGAGTTGAAGCAAAGCCAAATTTGGAGTTCAATTTTTAGATTTTTGCTTAGCCCTACTGCTATGTTTATAGAATATGGAGACTAGCCCTTCATCTTATTTCTTAAGATAGAATGGAAACAGATTTCAGACCCAAATCAAGACCCAAGTAGCATGTTTGGAGACTAAGGAATTCCAGAATTTGGTGTACGTAACCTCTATTGTCAAGCATGTGCAACGCAAAATTGTTGGTTGTGCCCATGGGTCCAAAGAGGAGGATGTTTTATAGTGAGGGAAACAGTTCAAATATCCCTTAGAAGTTTGTATTAAGGATGAGTGGATGACTACCAACCACTCCTGGAGTAAGAATTGGAGGAAGCATTTCGGTTTGCGATAATTGATGTAGAGCTCATGAGGGGGATTGCTGACAGGTCTTGATTTGGTGTTTTTGCTATAAATAGACTGGACATTATGTCATGGATTTCCGTTCAGCACTAATAGTGAAGCAGGTAATATAGGGCGGAGGACGCAGAGAAAATAAATAGGCCTTGCAAGTGAGGGTGTATGCCCTCACCCCAAAAGAAGTTTAGGAGGACGTCCTAGAGATTGAGGAGGCAAGCGTCATCAAAGGTACAAAACCATAGTTTACAATTAATTGAATATATTTGTAGGCATTAAGAGTAGGTACTAAACCGAAGTTGATCGTGCAGGACGAGTTAGGATATCAAATTTCTACACAAATACACTATTGAACTCAGGAGCTTTCTAGTCCTTCATGTCTACTACTTTCATCAAGATGATTGGCCTTCGATGAAAATCAATGCACCATGGAGTCTTAGTAGCGCTACCCAATGGAGGGATAGTGTTTGCACTAAGGCAGTTAGAGAGTGTCCTTTGGAGATAGACGGTATCCCTTTGGAAGTGCATCTAATAGTGTTCGACATGTTGAGATTCGATATCATATTAGGAATGAATTGGCTATTTAGGCACTTCACAAGTAGAGATTGCTGGTCGAGAACCATAATATTTTGCATACTAGGACTAAAAGATAGGATATTTCATGGAAGCAAGTTGAGGTCAATGTTGGGAATCATTATCTCGTTGTAGGCCAATAAGGATTTGGCAAGTGGGGCTAAGGCATACTTAGTGCTTAAAGAGAGAGAACCTAAAGAAATGGAGAACATACTGATAGTAAAAGAATTTTTGGAGGTCTTTAGAGAACTACTAGGGTTATCCCTTTATAGGAAAATTGAGTTTTCAATTGAGATAGAACAAAGAGTGGTTCTGGTATACAAGGCACCTTACAGGATGGCCCAAACAAAGTTAAAGGAGTTAAGGAGTCTACTGCAAGATCTATTGACAAAAGGATTTATCAGGCCTAGCATATCACCTTGGGGAGTGCCGGTACTATTTGTCAAAAAGTGAGATGCATCCCTTAGTATGTGCATCAACTATCGAAAACTAAATAAGGTGACCATAAAGAATAGATATCCATTGCCAAGGATAGAATATTTGTTTGACTAGCTGTAAGGGGCTGCAGTATTTTCTAAGATTGATCTTAGGTTGGGTTATCACCAATTGATGATTAAGGAAGGTGACATACCAAAGATGGCCTTTTGGACTAAGTATGGCCATTAATGCCCTTCGAATTAGCTAATGTCTGACAACTTTTATGGACATCAAGAATAGAATGTTTTGACCATTTTTGGACTTGTTTATAGTAGTTTTTATAGACGACATCCTAGTGTATTCCAGATGTGCTAAGATCATGAGAGTCACTTAAGGTTAGTGTTGGGAATGCTTAAGGACCATTAGTTGTTCTCCAAACTTAGCAAGTGCAAATTTTGGCTAGAGGAAGTGAAGTTCCTTAGTCACATGATATTCAAGGATGGAGTCATGGTCGAGCTACGTAAGATTGAGACAGTTATAGAATGGAAGTGAACAATAACTGTGCAAGAGGAAAAGAGTTTCTTGGGTTTGGCTAGTTACTACCGGAGGTTTGTGGAAGGATTCCCTCGATTGTTAAGTCCTCTCACAACGTTAACAAGGAAGAATGTTATATTTGCATGGACCGACAAGTGCGAGTAGAGTTTTGAGGAATTGAAGAGGAGGTTGACTAAAACCCCCATTTTAGATTTACCCAAGCCTCCCAAGCCATTTGTGGTATTTAATGACATATCAAACATGGTCTAGGATGTGTCCTAATATTGAACGACAAGGTGGTAGCTTACGCATCCAGACAGTTGTAAGACCACAAAAAGAACTACCCCACTCATGACATGGAATTGGCAACGATAGTGTTTGCCTTAAAGATTTGGTAGTATTACCTATATGGTGAAGAATGCAAGGTATATACCGATCACAAGAGTCTGAAACATCTCTTCACCCACAGAAGTCTTAACATGAGGTAATGAAGGTGGTTGGAGGTTATTAGTGACTACCAATGTAAAATTGAGTATCACTAGGGAAAAGCCAATTTAGTCACTGATGCCTTAAGTTGCAAGTCAAAAATAAGAGATGTAAGAGAACTCTCGGAAGTGATTTACTCTTGAAAGGAATGAGACACTTGATGATAAAGGATATAACACCAAAGGAGACTTTCAATACCCTGCAGCAATTTAGGGTAAGTGATTTCGACAACAGAAGGATCAACATGAAGAGGATCCTAAATGGCTGGAGATTTGACGAAAGGTCTACAGTGGCAAAGGATTAATTCATTTCAACTTGAGAAAGGATGGAACCCTGTTCTTTAGAGGACGAAAGGTGGTCCTGGCTAATTCAGAGGTTTTAGAGCGAATACTAGCTGAAGCTCATTCCTCTCCATATTCGATACACCTTGGAGGAATGAAGATGCATCAAGATCTTAGGAAAGGACTTTGGTGGGAAGGAATGAAGCAAGACATCACCCACTTCATCGAGAAGTGTGCTACGTGTTTGAAGGTAAAAGTGAAACACCAAAGGTCGACAAGGAACTTGCAACCTTTACCTATTCTCGAATGGAAGTTGTAAGATATTACTATGAATTTTGTGGGGAAAGGATGTCATATGGGTAATAGTAGATCAGTTGACCAAGAGTGCTCACTTCTTACCCATCACCACTACAGACACTCTAAGTAAACTCACTCAACTGTACATAAGGGAGATAGTTAGATTACATGGAGTCTCTAAGACGATAGTATTGGATAGAGATTGGAGATTTACCTCCCATTTTTGGAAGAGTTTACAAAATGTTACGGGCACCATGTTGAAGTTTTTAGTAGTGCTTATCATCCCCAAATTGACAAACAACTAGAAAGGACTATCCAGACCCTAGAGGACATGCTAAGGGCATGTATATTGGATTTTAAGGGACCATGGAAAGGTCACATACCACTCATTGGGTTTGTGTACAATAACAGTTACTAGACGAATATCCAAATGACCCATTACGAGGCATTGTAAGGGAGGAAGTGTGGATCAATGATATGTTGGGATGAGGCAGGAGAAGCCAAGGTGACTAGACCAAAAATCATCCAAGCAATGATGAAGCAGGTCAAGCTCATATGTGCAAGGATGGCCACAATTCAGAGTAGGTAGAAGAGTTACATCAATAATAGGAGGAGAGAGTTAACCTCTGAGTACGGTGATTGGGTGTACCTCAAGGTATCACCTATGAAAGATGTTAAGAGAATCAGACTGAAGGGAAAGTTTTGAGAACCAACAACCCCGAGTAATTGAATCGAATCTGGTTTCATTGCAACCAAATCTCACTTATGAGAAAAATCTGGTAAGAATTGTAGATTGGAAGGAGCAGAGATTGTGATCTAAAATCATACCATTGGTAATAGTGTAGTGGAGAGATGCGAGAAACAAGGAGCTCACTTGGGAAAGTGAGTGGGTCATGCGGGTGCAATTTCCTTATTCATTTAATTCGAAGGTAAATGAGAAAATTTCAAGGTGAAAGCACATCTATAAATATGCTTTCATCCTACTCTCTTCAAGCACATCACCAAGTACTCTTAGAAATATAGTCATGGTGCGAGAGGAGAAAATTGCATGAAGGGTAGCAATGCCACCCAAAATAGTGCCCAGATTCTTGGAGGAACGATGTGAAAGGAGAGATTGGAGGCAAAATGAAGGAGAGTGGATGATAAGCATTGTCGAGATGAAGAAACTTCTCAAAGGACTAAAGCCCTAATATCAGTGATGTTGTGCCATGACAGCACCATTGTGTTGCAATGTGCTAAGAGGACTGTGTCGTGACGTGATGAGTAAGATGAGGACAAGGGTGAGGACTCCACATCATCCTATTATGTTGAACCTAGGAAAGGATCTAGAACTCAAGAGAACACAACCAGCAGGTAGCCCAGACGGAGCAAGCAAAGAAGACATAAGGAGTCATCTTATGTCCCTCTAGCAGATGGTAAAGGTCAATCTGCATATCCAGATGAGGAAAAGTCCAACTGAGGATGGAGATGACTAGAGGCATCGATGGATCTCTTGTTTGAGATCTCCTCCTTTATTGGGATTGAAAGAGTGAGAACCCTCATCGAATTTTGAGGATGAAATTTCTTGTAAAGAAGGGTGGATGTGAGGGCGCTAGTAGTGTTAAGGGGACAGATGACCAATGCGATTGAATAGAAAGAAAGATGATGAAAATTCAATTGGTTGTGAGAAAAATGGATACGGATGCTGCAAAGTACAGCTAGTCAAACATATGGGTGAGCTAGCACTTTCTGGATAGCCTCGCATATATGCCCCTGAGTGAGGTGGATATGAGTATCTCACCCCATGGTAGGTGAGCTAGAAAATGAAGAGAACGAGGATCTGAAGAGGCTAGTAATTCTAATGAAACAAAAGCTACCTGCCCAAAGCAAGCAAAGGTTACCCGCCCAAGGTGAGGGATGGTCAAGGACAGACGGAGAAGATATGGGAACTTTTCTAGATCAAAATGGAAGATGCTCAAAAACATGGTAGTGTCCTACGTAGAAGCCCACACTCCACTTGAAGGGTCACATCCAGAGTGAGTTTGTTTAAGGGTTACGATTTCAGAAGTCATATCATCTGAATTCAGAGGTATGGCTCGATGCCATGTAGAAGATCCTTATTCATGGAAGGACTTAGGAGTTTGTAGTCTATAGGGAAGTGCAAACCATGCCCTAGCTATTTTTCTTTGTCATCCTGCAGTGCGACACTCCAACTAACTCCTATTCAAGCATACTTGGAGTCAAGAGTATGTCAAGAGGATGTCTAACATTCCCGCCTCATCAAATGGATTTGGACATGAGACAAAATCTCACTTTTAAAGTCTTAGACACAAATACCTCGTGAAAGAAAAAGAAATGGTAAGGAGGAGTTTCAGAGCTTTATCTTTACCTTAAGAAACTATATTGATGAAGGAAACTGAAAAAAGGGGTTTGAATTTTTTGTTTCCAATGAATTAATATTTCAAGCATCGCACCAAATCCACAAGCGCTAAGGAAGAAAAATAATCAGACCCTAACATTTTTCACCTCTCCTCTCCTCCTATCCATCGCGTTGCACCTTCGTTGTGGCCACTATTTGATGGAGTCACAAATGCAGCTAAGCCAAGTCCTTTGCAAACCAGATTGAGCCATCTCCTTCGTAAACCAGGCTGAGCCAACTCTGTCGTGAACCAAGCTAATCAAGCCATCTCTCTCTCCCTTTTGTGGCTCTAACACTCTTGACTCTTACTCCAGGTACTTTGATTGAAGTCAAAATTAGCTGCATTCAAATTCAAAGTCGGAGCTCAACTTGGCCTCCGACTTTGGTCAGAGTTAGAGGTTGAAGTTGGGCATTCTGATTTCGTCAAAGCCCAGCCATACCTTATGGTAAGCTAGAAAAGCCACCTAGTGTGAAGGTAAGAAGAAGGAGTTGGAGAGGTTGGTGGCTCTAATGAAACAAGAGTTACCTACCCAAGGTGAATAAAGGATACTTGGCCAAGGCAAGCAACGGTCAATGACAGAATAGGGCAGTTATGAGAGCTTCTAGAATATCATAGGAAAGGCTCAGAAGAGTGGCAGTGTTGTATGTAGAAGCCTACACTCCACCTGAATAGTCACATCCAAAGTTGGTAGGCAGAAGAGGTTATGATTTAACAGATCATATCATCTAAACCTAAAGGTATGACCCTAGATGACCCTCATTCAAGGAAAGACTAAGGAGTTGGCAGACCTTAAAAAGGTGCAGACCATGCCTTGACCATCTATCTCTGTCATCCTACAGTATGACAACTATGGCTTAAGGACTCCTATCCAAGTATACTTGGAGTTAGAAGTATGTCAAAAAGATGTCTAATAGTTTCGCTCGATATAAGGGATTTGGACTTGGGACAAAATCACACTTTTGAGATCTAGTGGTGCCAAACTCTTCTAAGAAAGCAAGGAAGGAGTGACATAGCAAAATAGCAACCCTGACGGTGAGAGTTAGGTTAGCTTCTAAGATAGTACAAGAGAATGTGGATTGAATGTTGTATGTAAGATATATATGCATATTTTGTAAGCTTCCCCTTTCTGATCATAAATAAATTTGGTTTTTATCATTATGTTTATCTTATACTTATTCCTCGTTTTCAAGATTTTGAATGTGTTTAATATTTTCACCAATTTATGATCTTGGTGTGAGAAAGCATTATCTCTGAGAAAGGGAGAATGAGAGAAACATGTGCCATATATCATGGGATGGGACAGAGATCCTTAAACCATTCCTGCGTGATGTTGTCACAAGCTTCACACGGGAAGGAGAATGCCTAATGGTGGATAGGGTGGAGCACTAGAGCAGTATCTTGCTTTGGTCTTAGTTGATAGTTAGGATGTAGAATCCCTCGGCGCATCACATGTTTGTGTAATCGAGTTGGTTGGCCGGGCAGACATTTCTCCGGTACAACATGTTGTCTCTATATCAGAGTTGACTTGTGTTGGGATACAAGTGAGCTAACTTGCACCATGTTTGTCATATGGAAAGAATTCCTTTGATTTTGACAATGGAGTGGCTCATATCCTATTGGCTCATCTGGCAACGTATGTTTGTATGATGAATATCTTTGTAATGAGCCACTGTGTGATGATGATTGTGCCTTCGGAATCAATACGATACTATAGATTTTACTTAGTAGAGTGGAGGATGATTCCTTATCTAAATAGTACTGATGCTATAAATACAATGTGTAGAGGGTAATTCCTCGGATGGAAATTCCTCCCCACGCTTATATATATATATATATATATATATATATATATATATATATATATATATATACGTGTGTGTGTATGTGTGTGTGTGCGCGCGCGCACGTGTTTCACTAAGAGGGTGATTCCTCACCATGTTTACAGGTTTTCCATATTTAAAATACAAGCCTCTTGTTGCTCTTGATACAGAATGACTCAATAATGATTGTAAGTTTATTCAAGAGCCTTTGATTCTTTTCCAATACTTGGATTCATTTGAGGTTAAGGACAACATTCAGAGTCATGTTCTACAGAGTTTATGTAGTTTGAAGTTCTTAGTCAGAGTTTATTACTTTTTTTGCAACTTTTTGGTAATATTTAACATATGTTGTTTTCCTTTTTAGGAAGAATTCAAATTCAGTTTGGTTGTAAAGAGGATATTTCAAATGTGAATGAGTTAGGCCTCGTATTGGGACAATAATACATTTGAGATAGTAGAGGAGGAAATGCAACGACTTTTCCAATAATTGAATGTGAACAACTTTGAATCAGTGTTACGATCTTCTCTCAAGCCTTAAGTATCAAGTAATTATATTTTTTAGATACTTCAAAGCATTCAAAATATTTAATTAATTCATATAATCTATATCACTTATTTTTCCATGCAGCACATGAGCTCTATCAATGCACAAAATAGATCAAACTTGACAATTTATTTTGTATAAAAAATGATAATTAATTATTGTATTTTTGTCGGTTAGTTTATGAATTAAGCCATATTATTTTTACTAACATCGTTTCTTTAATAAATGTGTTGGTCCAGATAATGTTTCCCTTATTCAAGTTCATGTTGCAACACATATTGATGTCAATTTGAGAGGATTGATCCCATAGCCAACGAGAATTACATGGGTGAAAGGAAGTTAAAAAGATAATTTCATTATTGATAACTTTGTTTGAGTTGCCAATCAATTTCTTTCTTTTCCAGAGAAAATGATTGAGTTGTAGCTTGGTTCCAAGGAACCTTCTTGCAATGACTCGCAAAAAATTTAATGGATGAATTTCTTTAAATCTTAGAGAACATAGTGAAATCTTAAAAAGATTTCACAAATCGAGGACCAATTAGGTTTTACTTTGTCAACATAGTTGGATCCTAACCCACTATGATGATAGGGTTGCCTTTCTATTAATTTAAGGCACTTAGGTGTAAAAGTTGGTGAAAATAATTGCACCATTAGCCTCGGATGAATATTTAAGATTTCATGGTGCAATGTTACGTTTCCCCTTTTTCATATGAATAGTAACCAAGAGTACATTTTTATTTAATCAAGGTACTTACTAGCCGAATCTCTTTAAACGAATTTTACCACTAGACTCATGTGATTATTTAGAATTTTATGGTGCAATAATAAATTTTGCGATTTTTTTAATGAATAGTAACACCTAAGATAGTGCCATGAGGCAACGATTCAAATGATATTGAAATCACCATGTAGATTATCCAAATCCAATTAGAATCACTAGGATTAATTTTGGATGTACATATGGTACAATCTTAGCTATTCATTAGAATAATACCAGGACACTTGTTGCATGGATGGAATGAAGGGTAAATCAAGCCATGTGATTATGCTACCTAAGTTAATCACTATTCTGACCAACTAAAAGAGAGTTTCAACCCTAATGATATCTTAAACCATTAGAATTCAACCAAAACCCCAAATCCATTGTGTTGGCCAAAACCCTAAGCTTGGTTTTCAAATGCTAAACCACTCAGTTTTGATTAAGTGTTTAATCAATTGGATTAATCACTTAACCACTCTCTTTCATCATGGTAATCACTTTGGGCTAAAAAAAATGATTTGGACTTGATCTAACCGAAACCCAATCTATACCCCAAATTGAATCCGAATGGGGCCCATCTTTTGCCCAACGAAAACCACCACCAAGCCAAGATTTTTAAAAAAGTTTCTTCCTCCTACAAAGGCCATGCTAGGGCTGATATGCTACCTATGGCTAGCATAAAAAAGTGGCTTGATGGCAACTCAAATAGGCTACAAAAACACCACCCATCATTTCAGCTTCGCAATAGAAAAGCAACCCATAGTTTTACCACCTTTTTTGTTGCCAACCTCCCATCAAAGTGCCTTAACTTAGCAACTAATTTAGATTCTCATATACCCCCACACATCCTCTTCATTTACTCACTCACTTGTGCAAATTTCCCCCACTATCAGAGAGAGAAACCAAGAGAGTGAGAGAGTGAAGAAACAATTGGGCAGTTTTGGTTCTAGCCTTCCAGCCCTTTTTAAGTCAATTTCTATGACTCAATCTTCATGTATTTTGTTCTATTTTGAGTCTAATTTATGTGCGTATATGTTGAAATATTTTTCATGGAGTTTTGATTGGTAAAAGTTTGGTTTGATGATGCAAAGGTTTAAGTGCAGACAACTTTGATGTTTGTGTGAAATGTTAAAAATTTGATGAAGTTTCTGGTGAACGTTTGGGTGGATCTTGCTATGGTGTGGTGTTAAAATTTTTATATGCAAGTTAGGTTTGGATTCATAACATTTTAATATTTTTATAGAAGGGTTTTGCATGATCTTGAAATGTTAGAAATTGAATGAATCCAAGTAGTTTATGTTTTGGCGAAGTTGTGATTTTGTGTTGTAGGAACTTGATTTAATGTCTTTGATCTTCACCTATGTTGTTCTTGAGACTTTGATATATGTGTTAAGATTTTATTTTTGAAGAATATAGGTTTATATTTTTGATGGAATGATTTTATACATGCAAAGGCTTGTTTTAGACTCAAACTAAGAGGCTCTTGGGTTGGTATTGCATTTTGATGAAATTCTTACCATGTGATGCTAGATTTAATTCTTAGATCAAGTAAAAACTTGAATATGAGGTATATGGTTGTATTGCTTGAAGACTTATTGCATGAAAATCAAGGATATAGTGATCTTGTCCAAAGCATGCTATACACGATTTTGAGATTTTCATGCAAACCAATATAGTGTAGGCTGTAGTTTTGTGATTTTGATTGTTTAATATATCATGCTATCACTTAGGTTTGGATGAGAAACATGTTAGAATATTATTTATGGACTTTCGGAGTGCTTAGAGTTATTTGGGAAGTATTAGACCAAGAATATCAAGGGTTGGTTCTTTTTAACCTAAACTTGGTGTTTTTGCATATTTGTTAATATAGTGAATTTTAGATTTTTGTGAAATGTATTAAATGGTGTCTTGACATTATTTTAGAACCAATTATGTGATTTTTGAAAATTGGTAAAATCGGTTTAAGCATGCTAGTGTGTTAGAAGGTCAAGTATGCAACAAAGTGTTGTTTTGCCCTAGAGTGGTTTGGCCAATGATTGTTTCTCCTAATTGTAAATTTTTTTAATTTTTTATGATTGTAAATGTTGGAAAGATTTGAAGTTAGTATGCAAAATCCTTATTTTAGGGGTGAAATTGTAATTTTTTGCAAGTAGATGGGTAACTTTGCAATTTTTTCCACAAATTAGAAATTGTTATGTTTCTAAGTATTTAGTGTGATATTCTAACCTTAGAAATATCTTATTATGGTAAATTGTTATAATATGTCATGCCATATCATCAATTATCTGTTACACATTTATATGTTACACGAATGCCACATCGTTTGTTACAAGTTTATATGTTACATGAATGTCCTGTCACTACCACGTGCATGCCACAAATGCCATGTCATCTGTCACATTTTTATCTATCAAAAGTCATGAATGTCATGTCATCTATTACATGCCACAAATAACACATCTTTACTTTTGTTATGTGATTATCTATTACCTACCATAAATGCCATGTCATAAGTATTTAGTATGTCATGAAATATTAAGTCATGCAAGAGTTTTTTATGTTATCATGAATCCAAATGCATAAGAGTTTTTCATGAAATATCACTAGTCAAGTATGAAACATTTATCAAGTTAAATTGTATTATGCTCAAGGAGATACAATCTACCGTGTACTATGGTGAAGGCACATGAGCTACCAGGTATTACAATGAAGGGAGTACATCTGTTGTAACATAAAGGATAGTTAGTGTGAAGGCATGCTAGCTACCCGAGTACTTCTATTCCCAGTTAGAATGCACAAATTTAGTTTACAGGAGTAAGCATGTCATGTTCATGTCAAGTCAAGTTATTTCCACTCAATTCATGTTCATGTCAAGTCATGACATATTTAGTCAAGTCATGTTATGTCCATGTGCACGTTATTTTCAAGTCAAGTACATGTCATGTTGTTTGTTAAGTCATATCACGCATATTCAATTTCATGTCGTGATGCATACATGCCATTTTATTGTCATGCATGCATATGTATACTGTTGGTAGCTTAATAGCTTCCTTGTTGAGATTTGTAAACAAATCTCACTTGCTAGTCTCAACTATCATTCCCTCCAGAATGGTAGGATCTATGTCAGGACTCAATGGAGCATCGTGTCCTAGATTGGATGAAATCGAGTAGATCAAGGACAAGCTTCAAAGAATTATGGGGATGATACTTTAGTTTTGAATGTGGTTTTAGTACTGATAACTGAGCTGCATAAGAGGCTTAGCATATAGACTAGATATCTATTAGTCCATAACCAAGGAATTCCAACTCCAACTCCAATACAATGTCTATTTAGTTTGAAGACTGGTTGGAACTATGTTATGACTTATGAGATATGTGAATTTATGAAGTATTATTGTATTTTGGGATTAGTATTCTGGTATATTGTGTATCATTAAAAAAAATAATATGTTGCAATTATTTCATACTGATAAATGCATGCTAAGTGTATTGCATTTTTAACTATCATGAATAGGGTATGTGATCTTGTATTATATGTCTCAACACTTCAAACTTCGTCAAATGTAAAGCGGGGGTTGCGGGCATCACAATCTCCTACTGGTCTTAAGATGTTTATCTAGGTCCTCGAAACCAAGTTTGGATATGTGAGAGAACTAAGCCGTTCTTTCTAGCATGTTGGTTCTAATTCCATGGCATCAAGCTCTAAATTAAAGAACCTTGCTAGAAGCTTAGATGTTGCGCGCCAAGAGAACAACTAAATGAAGGCAAGATAATTAGAATTGGAGGATCTGTTGTCTCAACTATATAAGTTGGAGATGTGTTTAGAGGCGTAGCAAAAGTAGCAAGAGGAAATCATGTGTCTCAAAGTGTAAGAAAGAATCTAGAGAGGGATGGTGCAAATGCAGAAAGAATCTAGAGAGGGATGGTGCGAATGAAACATGTATGTCACTGTAGCAAGATTGCATCACTTGAAAGAAGAAATATCTTAGATCTACCTATTTCATTCCCTAAATTTTGAAAATAGTTCTCATTATCATCCATATATTTATGACATAGTTTGGGGGCAATTTGGACTATATAATATATCTTTTTTGTATTCCTTAATTCATATGAAATATATGTTTTAGTGTAATCGAAATACGTTTGAACGTAAACATTACAATTCATGCATTTGAGTTCGCGTTCAAACAAAAATACACTACAACGTGCCACCAAAATTGTTCAAATAGATATGCATTTGAATGTACATAACTAGCATTTGACCATGTGGCGCAATATATGCAAATGTAACTATCGACACAATTTCCAGTGATGCCTACAACATGCTCAACCAACATGCAACCAGAATAAGAACCTCAGGAAACCTAGTGGGGGATGCCTTCAGTAATTAAGGAATTAACTTACCTCAGTAAAGAATGAATAATTAGTAATTGTCTCTAGGACATACCTGGTAGGCTATTTATAGGGATTGAGGTGTTCCATTATAGCGTATGTGACCCCTTAAGGGGCATGATTCTTGATGCTCAATATAGTCTATTACCTTCCTAAACACGATTGTACCATTGAAAGTGTGGGTATCTCACTCAAACTTATCCTGTGGATCTTGATCTTAGAGCATCCCCATCCGGTTCTCTAAAACACCAGATTCCCCATAATTTGAGATTTATTTTGGGGTTTTGATCAAAATATCACCCACATCCGGATCCCTATTTTAGGGAAAAGGTTTAAGAACTAAACAGTAAGTCCCCATATTTGGGAACTTACTATTCATTCCCTAAATTATTTTTATCAATATTTTATTCTAATATATCAAATAAATAAATTTTCAATCATCTACACTTTCTCTCATACTCATATTTATTATAGTTTTAAATAATAGTTTTAAAAATAATTTAATTAATTACGAAAATATAAAAAAATTAATCTTAAAAATATTCTCATATTCACAAAAAAATAATTTAAATTTTTGTTTAAAATATTCACTAGAGTAATAGTTCAAAAAATAAGAAAAAATATTGAGTAGTTAAATTTGTAAATAGAAGTGAAAGAAAAAAGTAATAAAAAAGAATAAAAAAATATTATTTAATAGAATAGAGATAGGGATGAGGAATGGGATGTAGAAGGTTTTTGAAAAATGAATAAAATTTAGAAAAAAATTTGAGAAAATGTGATTTTAAATTAAATTATAAGGATGGAGATAAGAAATGAGATGTGGATGCTCTTAGAGGGATAGGGTTTGTTGAGTTTCCATGTTGAGCGTGACGTCTTCCTGGGCTTTATCTCTTCGCTCGTACAATGCATCTTTTGTAGTTTTTCCCTTTAGTTGCCTTCTGTCACTTTTGAATTCCTCGTGACTATGTCATTGTTTGCTAAAGCCATTTCTAATTGATGATAAATATATTTGTGCCCAACAATAATTATGCCTACGTTCGAATGCAAAACACCATTAACGTTTTAACGTTAATTACCAAATATTACTTCCATTTGAGCATGTGTCGGATGTATATTGTTTGCACTAACATAATTGAATGTAATAATTATACGTTCGAAACATCAATCTTTCATAAAGACGTATGAACTCACGTTATCATTTGAACATTTATATGGGGATGAAAATCAACCATCACAAAATGTTGTTTATCACATTTGAACATTCAACCAAGCGTCGGGTGTCAAACGGTCACAAAAGATATATTTTATGATGGTTGTACAATAATCCGTCACAAAATCTAATTGGTGGCACGGTTACTATGTTGGTTTAGTGGCGGATTTTTTCCTGTCATAACAAATAATTTGTGACGATTTTTCTTTTTCTATATATGATGGTTTTGTCATACAATATAATCTTTTATACCTGCATCAACAAAACCTTTCGATCACTAATGCATTAATGCAGCTAAAAAATTAGTAGTAATAGGGATATGAATCCGGTCACATCAATGGATCTCAGAATAGCTTAATTAATTAGTTCCTTGTATGTAGACAAGCAGCATTATTTCTGAAGAGGGATAAAAATAAGTCCGGTACCATACTTGACATCTGGAAAGTGGCCAACCAAACAATATATAATGGGATAGAAATGAGAAACTATAAAACTTAGAGTTGTCCTATATGTGTTGGCACAAGTTACTAGGAGTTAAAAGAAGTATTTTCGTGAACAAGGCATGAGGAGACACAATCAAATGGAAACCTGCTGAGTTTTCAAACAAACTAGGTGGACAAGATCAGGAGTAATGGTTTAAATATTGATTAATAAAATGCAGCTAAGCTAGCATGCAAAACCCGTCAAAGCTCTCTCATTGTCTTGCAAATACTCATGAGCTGCAGGAACCAGCTAGTGGGTCTGAACATGCAGTTATCTAAAACTCTGTCTCTCTATACCCCATTACTAAAATATGGGTTGGACACACAGTTATAGGATCATGCGCAAAAGAACCGCACGCGCACTGAGTCACTGCCTTTCCCTGTCTCTAATCCTAGTCCCGCCGCAGGGCTCTCTCTCCGGGGTTTCTCTGCTATCAAACAATCTTTCGAACCTAATGGATCATATTCAAATGCAAGGTTGATGAGTGGGGAATGTTCTTTTGTGTATTTGTATAATGTAATATTATATCTAGTTTTAAGAGTACAGAGTCTCTTCTCGATGCATTTGTCTTTCACTCTCCACTACTTCTTGGATCTCCCATTAATTCTCCCTTTTGATCAATTCCCTTTCTGTCATTGATTTACTATTTTCTAATCCTTAATTTTCTTTTTTCTGATTTTTGAAGCAACATTCTTAGCCACAGCTTCATTAAAGCCAGCATGTTCCACAGTCAGCCATGGCGCTGATGAAGGTTTCGAGTCTACGATCTTGCACAAGCTTCAAAAGTTTGCAAAAACACCCTAAATCTTGTTGCATTTCTATGATTAGCCCTAATATATTATAAAATAGTTCCATTTGTCCCATATTTCTAATTCCTAGTTGCTTCATCAAGGTCGATTCCTTCAATTCAGGCTTTATTCGAACGCCAACAGTGCAGAAAATATTTTATTTGCAACTTCATCATAATTTTACGACAACCACCCTTTTGTTGGAAGGCTTGCTTATAAGTGGACCAAACACCAAACCTATGTATTCTTGTTTTCTGTTAATGAGCTCCTGACTTTGTTTGGTATGTGTGCTGCATATAGACATGCTTTGCCCGGGTAATGATAATACGCATGCGTTTTATAATCACAGGTACAAGTACCTCCTGAGTACCCAGGACGTAGTTTTCTAAAATTCTCATGCTTCTTCAAGCATATTGCACATGCAACATAGATCCATCCATCCATGGCTGCTTGAATATTAAGCAACTCGTGGTACTGCTGCGCCCATTTTGTACCTGGCGCATGCAAGATGGTGAATTGATGGGAATAAAACGTTTAAAAAAAAAATTAGAAAAGACCAATGAAAAGGTTTGTCGATTCTTTAACAATTATATATGTACTGGTTTGAGGTATATATGAAATGAGTTTTTATTTGTTTGTCCCATCTTTGGATATCAACTGATCATTAGTTTGAAAAGCTCGAGATCAACATTTCTCACCTCTAATATGGCATGATATATGCAGGACAGAGCCATAAGGGCATGCCCCTTGGGTAGCAATATACCAAGCATGCATGCTATGTCAGCCTTTGAGCCTGAAAAACATCCTGTCCTGAATCGCATCGATCCTACTAGAAATTATTAAATAATGAATTTAAAAAATAGTTGGCTAAGGTTCATAACTTATAAGTTTTTGCTTTCTGTTCATGTGATTCAAAACAAAAACTAGATAAACTTGTAGTGTAGATGCAGAACTACGACATTACAGCCGAGTAAATATATATATTAGCACACAATAGAAACCCCCATATCAATTAGTAATTGCATGCTGCAGCTAGCTATAGGAAAGAACAACATGAAAATAGGGTTCTTTTTGGTCATCCAAATGTTAGGATCATTTTCTTTTAATTAGAAAATTAGCATATAATTTGATTAGTGATGAAGTAGTACATCAAGGTGATCTCACCCATCATTTTGACTCAAAACTGATGAGTGAAGCAATTCCAGCCCCATATGGATTTGGAAAACGTTTCATCTTATCTCATTATTACAACTTCTTCAAAATTTCACAAAAAATATAATAAACAATTCAACTTTTTTAAATCCTAAAACAATAATAATATTAAAAAAATAATATTCTAACAATATTTTATTCAACTTTCATATTTCATATAAAACATCTCATCTCATTTCTGAATCCAAACTAACCAATATCATGTTTGA
Organism: Carya illinoinensis; assembly: GCF_018687715.1. Classification (NCBI taxonomy): domain Eukaryota; kingdom Viridiplantae; phylum Streptophyta; class Magnoliopsida; order Fagales; family Juglandaceae; genus Carya; species Carya illinoinensis. Next base: position 19,917,910 of record NC_056766.1, on the reverse strand, counting down.
GAAATGAGATGAGTTGGCAACATCTCATCTCATCTAAAAATTTTCATAATTCCCTTTTCAAATATCACTCAAGCATAAAAATTTTTAATTTCAAATCTTCAACTTTTTCATTTAATAATTACCTAATTATTACAACTTTCCAAAACTTTCAAAGAAAATATAAAAAACAATACAACTTTTTTAAATTTCAAAATAAAACTAGTATTAAAATTATATTTCAATAATTTTTTAAATTTATAATATCTTAATTCAAGTTTTTCTCTTTCCTTTTCCGAAACCCAATAAAGCATCTTAACATAAATCATTTCTTTACTATTCATAAAATTCAACTTCTCTCATCTTATCATCCAAACATACTCTAAAAGAACGAGTAAGAGATAGAAGAGTGTGGCCTAGCTAATTGATTTTATTTTATTTTTCTTTAAGCAAGCAGGTGTTCACTAAACTAAAACAAATTAAAGGTATCAGATCCAAATAAACGCCCATTACAATGCTTACAGCAATTAAAAGAAAAGTTAAAAGAAAGATTAAAAATGGGGCAATAGATCAAAGGTCCAATCCTTGTAATTCCTTGGGAGAGGATCGCCGAAAGCGGTTTGCACTCGGATATTTTTCCACGTCCACTTCATCTATATGTCCAAATCTAGAGAAAGCAATAACATTGCATGATAATTAACTAGGGTCGAAAAGTCTCAATCTGTGGCAAGCATCAAGCAGCTCATACTCTTATGATGATGCATGGGGCCATGCTTGGGGGGTTATGGAGGTGGCGCACGGTGAGATATCTAACTTGACGATCGGAGTCCAAGAACCCCACCGGTGGTGCACATGTACTCTTTGGCAGTGTGATTATGCAACTGCTCATGAAACTTTATAAAGACGATGTTTTTATTTTAAAGAGAATGCGGAGAAAACTTTATAAAGACAGAGAGGGAGGGACGACCGTTATGATCTCATGGTGTAACTGATTTTAATTATAGACAAAATGTGATGGTAGGATTTTGATTTATTAAAATTCATGTTCGAACGATTGATCTCATGTGAAATTCAAAGACAAATAAATACATAAATTGAGTAACATAAATATATTATTACGTTGTGTATGAATCTCTCTTAGCTTTAAGCCCACAATATCTTCATAGCTGGATGGTTAGATCGATGAGCACGTGGGTCAACCCAATTGATCTGAATTATAGCCATCGTGTTCAAATTCAATGTTTAAGATTTGATCATCTTAGCATCTACAACTTTCAAATCAAAGACTTAGCATCTAAGTCGTCCCCACATTTAGCACATTAAATCTGAATTTTCAAATGACAAGATCTTTACCCTTGAGTTTGAAGATAATGGTTGAAATTTGGTGAAATTTCACATTGCATGCATCAGAATATCCTTAAAATTCTAAGATCAGGTCTTAACCAGCTGATTGAATACAATTCAATTGATGCAATTTCGTGTTTAGGATTCATGATTTGACTACTATCAACAGTATCTTTATAGAAGCTGACTAAACATGAATTAATGAGCTGGAATATTGCTATATGAGTAGTAGGTGGGTCAACCCGGACAATAATTGATACACAATTGGACAATATACATCATGCATGATCAGCTCCCATACCATGATCCCATATAATTAAGAAACCAAAGGAAAGAATCGCACATGCCTTTAAAGTGAAATTTCATTCAATTTATACACAAAGTCAAACTTCACGAACAAGATAAGCTAGCGAAGCTAGAATTGTTGAAACATCCCACATTAGTTTCTATTTAAACAATATTGGATGATATCAATTTTCTACCCAATTATATATATATATATATATATAGGAAACTTTTATACACCATATTGTTATCCTACTTTTATCTCATTATGTAAGATGTGATACATTTATAAGTATTGGTTGATCCTTTATTAGATATCATTATAATAAAAACGGGTATTTATGAACAATTTTTTACGACCAAAAAGATTATTTGTGATGAAAATAGATTCATTTTAGTTGGAAATAATCATTTCGCTTGAAATAACTAATCGCAAATAAGTAGTTTTCTTGTAATGTATTCTTTATCATCCAATTCATGTGATAAATATGACACATCTTACATAGTGTCCATTCAAAAAATTGGTGCCATAAAATCTTCTGTGAAACTCATCAGTTCTCTCACATTTTTTTTCTCTAATCAATAACATTGCATTAAATTTTAAATAAAAGAATATACCATAGAGTGGAAAAATGCCAAACCCCCCCCCCCCCCCCCCCAATTCCGAAAGAAGTTGTGCTTAAAAAAAAAAAAAAAAAAAAAAAAAAAAAAAAACCGATGGATTTGGTAAAGTGAGATCAGGGATTAAGTCTGAGTTGCGCATGTGACATTAATATGTAGTGCAAAGAGATATTGACGATGCATAGAACTTATGCACTGCTTGAGTTGCACGTACGTGAGATTCACATGTTTGAACGTTTATTTCATGTGAGAGAATTTTGTGCTATAGTTTATTTCACGTTTGTGTTATCGTCTATTTTGTGTTATCATTTATTTCATGTTTGGTGTTATCGTTCAAACGGTTTCAAGTATTGTTCAAACGTTTAATAATGATTATATTTGAATGTTTGAATGGTTTTACTTGTTTCATTTGAATGATTTTAGACAATTCGAAAGGTAACTATTATTTTACCCAATAATAAAAAACTAGATAGACATACATAATATTGAAAAAAATACGTTACAATTTGTTCAATATCCATAAAAGTAGTCTTATAATAAATAAAACAGTAGTACTAGCATTCTTCATATAAAAATAGATATCAAAATCAGTATGTATAATGTAAGTCAGTTGCTTGAAGGTTTGAACTGTTGCATAAGTATCTGCATTTAGAGTTGCATCTCTCTCCTAAACTCTTCTTATGTTGTTATTGTTGTTTCATGTATATCTCTATTTCTACTTGTCTCGTCAATTGAGTCTTTAACTCATGATGTCTTGTACTCAATTTCTCGATCTTAGAATTCACTTTCTCTAATACTATAGAGGTGTTAGAGACATACCCAGACGACGAGAAGAACGTAGAAAGCTTTACACAACGACAGAAACCTTTCAAATATCTTGAACATTGACCCAAAATTTATGGAAAAATTTCAACATCACTTGTTGAGGAATTTTGATTTGATGCAGATTTAACACGTAAGACACCCATTTTTTCCTACACACAAAAGAAAGAATTAATATCTCCACAAATATTCAAATATGCTTAATTAAAATAGATAACAATACTTACATGATTTTCATGGGCATCGGATGAGTCTACTCTTTATTACAATTAGTATGTGATGCAGTATATAATTTTTTTATATCATAATTGGTATCCGACTCTTCTACAAGAGACATTTATTGAGATATAAAGTCATTAGAATACTTCCAAATAACAAACTATATACAAAAAACTAAAATAAAACAATATTACCAATTTCTTAGAGAGACGATGAAAAGATCTTAAATTGCATGATGATAAATCTTCAACTTCGATCTATTTGTTTTATTTATAAAACTCTGTTCTTACATAGAAGTTACAAATATTAGGGAACAAAAATTATAAATAGGACACAGACAAAAATTCATTTAATTTACCTTATATGATGGATCCATAAACATGTCATAAAGTTTTTCTCAGTTGGAAAGTTGAACATCCTGAAAATGATGTTGGCGTGCATCGTCCTTCTTTTCAAACTTATTATAATGCTCATAACACCTCGCCTTATATTTGCAGAATGCATTACACATAAACTCATCAACAGTCTTACGCTTCTATCTCAGACCAAAATTTAGTTCAAAGTCATCCTTGAAAAAATTATATACACAAAGATATTATCACTTCCAAATTCTATATTTTGCATTCATATTAAATAATATTACAAATCAATTATTTAAACCAAACAATGCTTTTTGATAAGCTCTTTCATATCTTGTGGAACTTTAATGTGCCATGAATTCATTGCCAAAGGTACATAAGTTCATGTAAAGTACCCACATGTGATACAAGCCAAGTTGCTGGTTCTCCTTCACCTCCGGTATGTTCATTAGAAATGTTAACCTTAATCTTAACCATTTTACGATATTTTTCCAATGTCATGCCTCTAGTAGTGTCTTGGCCTTAACAAGATTGTACTGTTAACTTTACAGAATATAATATTAATTAGAAACGAAGTAAATGATGATTAGAAAAGATATAATATATATGAATTGCCTTAATTGAAACAAAATGACTATTAGATTTTTACCTTATTCTGTATGGTCAATCTTTAGTGGTGAGTCAGACGGAAAGCTAGGAACAAGTGAAGATAGGATACAAACTTCATTCATATTCGATGGCATAATTTTAAACCATTGATACATTTATTACATAAAATATTTGTCATAAAGTATCATGTGAACACAAAACTAGTTAATCATTTGTATTAGTTTCAGTTGACCATTCACCCTCACCATCTGTAAGTATTTCAAATGACTCAATATTTACTCAACTGTCACATCAACAATTTCAGCATCAAAATGTTTCATATGTAATGGAATAATCTCATACTTGCTCAAATCCACAAACAAGTTAAATATGGATTGACTCTCTTGGTATGCTTCTTGAGTAGAGGAATTATCTTCTTCTTCATCTTGTCCCTTCACCTTGGGGATAACATCATATATATTTTTTGGAGAAAACTTTTATACTATTCGCCATTGATTTTTTAGCTCAAGATCATCTAAGTAGAATACTTGAGATGCTTGGGAAACCAAAATAAAAATATCATATTTATAAGGTTTTTTTGATGTATAAATACCATAAAAATATTCATCATCGCGCACTCCCATTCGATGATTGCTTAAATCCCACAAATTTCACTTAAACAAATACACCACAACCTCCCCCAAATATCTCATTCCAATTATATCAACAACAACCCCATAAAAACCAATGTTTTCTCCATCATGACTTCTTTCAACTAGGATACCACTATCAATTAATAGGTTGATTTCATGTTATTTTCAATTCTTTTTTTATAAAAAATAGAAAAATCAATAATTTTCCTTGATGGACACTGTAGGTGGCCGGAAAACACAAGGCCAAGATGCCTCTATACACATCCCAACCTTGTATGTGTATTATTTGTAGAAGAAACGAAAGGCCAAGATGGATTCCTTTCGTTTCAATGGCCACTGAGTTTACTCAGCCATTGTTGAACTCGATCTAGAAACCATTCAAACTATGGTTAATTCATTTGAACGTTATGGACTCATGTCTTGAGCAGTTAAGAAATCATTCGAACATTAGTTAATATGGCATTTGAACACAAATGTTAGACATTCGAACGGTTTAGTCCTCTTAAAAGTGTTTGAACAGTTATGTAACCGTTTGAAATACTGTTATAACGTTCGGACGCCTAATGATTCAATCGAATGATAAAACAAAAAACTGTTTCAAATTATATTAATTATAAAATGATTTTGTGAAGGTTTAAGTATCATATTTTATAACTAATTTTCTTAATTTTATTTTTTAAATTTCAGGTTGACAATGTCTTCTAGGGGAAGGAAGTGTGGCAGACCAGGGCAACCCTCCAGCTAATCATATCGAGAGAGACTATTTTGTTGGAGCATTAGTTGAAGATCTATAACTTTCAGGATCTTCTCTAAGAGGGTCATTCCTTGACAGCCATCTTCATCGAGTGTGGTTGGACACCAATTCTTGACCAGAAGGACGTAGCATGGGACCTCATTTCCTATATCAACATTGTCTCTGAGTTTTATAGAGAGCTTAGTGGTTCCAGCTAAGATGATGATGAAGCATACACGATCTCCATTTGGGGAGTCTCAGCTACATTTTCAACGGATAGGCTTGTTGATTTCATTGGTATCTTACGACTGCGTATTGCATATCCGTGGTGCCTAGGGAGTCTACAGCTTGTGGGGAGACGGTTGAGGACAAGGGCTCTGATAGAGATGGACTCGATGGCAGTTGGGTGCTAGTCAAGATGCTCCTCCCTATGATGGGACGAAGTGCATCAAACAGGCTGATTTATCTGGTTTCTTCAAGATTATAAACTTAGTCATTGCCAACAACATTAATCCTCGACAGTACAAGACAGAGGTTGGCATGGATCAGACGAAGTTTATGATACGCGTCGCTCATGGGGTGCCTATCGACCTAATGGGTTATATATTCACTATAATTCGATCAGATGCTTCCTACATTACAACGGATATATTGCCATTTGGGATCCTTATCACACAATTCCTGCTACATGCCGGGCTCTTGCCAAATATTGCTGAGTGTGTTCGGGAGCTGATTGGACCGATCAACTCCTTTACCCTATCACAAAGCACGGGACACTAGAGACTTTGTCTTCATCCTTCTATTCCAGAGCAAGTCGATACTTAGGAAGATGGACACCCGACATATTATGGAGTATCGACCAGTGAGACATCCACACAGGCCAAGGCATCACGCACTGCTACTCGTGACGAGACTGCAGATAAAAAGCAGGCATTGATCCATGCACAAACATTACAGGTGTGACTCAGGTCATGATCACTACTTGGTTAACACAGATCAATACTCGGTTAACACAGCTAGAGACACCCCTAGCTGCCGTCAAGGATGTGGTTAGAGATTTGGGTTAGTAGATAGAGACACGCCCACCTTTGTATTTTTTTTTTTTTTTGTATAAACAATATTTTTTTTTTGTAAAATTAATTTAATTATGAATGATCCTTTTGTTTTTCTAAATTAATTATTGATTTCTATTATATATATTCTTTAATTGAAATTTTTTATAAAATTAATGTCACTGTTCAAATGGAATATGTACTATTTAAACATTTCTCTATTCCCCTCAGATATTTTTGGAATAAATTACCGTTCGAATTCTTTATTTTATGTTCGAACATTGATTAACCTATTAGTTCGAATAATGCAGTAATATGGCGTTGAACGGTAACTCAATTTTTGCTAAATTTAGTGACTTAACTCGCTATTTTTCCATTCAATCATATATAATATCCGTTTGAACATTGATTAACCTTAATGTTCGAATGTTGTTCAAATGATAGGTTAATATTATGCTAAATTTTATAACTTAACGTGTAAAATTCTCGTTTAACTGTATATAGTATCTATTCAAATGTTTATTTTATTATGTTCAAACGTGTTTGTAAATGTTCGTACGATAGGTTTATTAAGATCAAAATTTATCGTCCCTACATTTTTGAACAGTTATCCAGTCAAATGTTTATTTGAACAGTTAACGTCTTCCATCAATTTTTAGGTTAAAATTTGAATTTCTTTCCTACGACTCATTTTTTGGAAAGATTATCATTTTGTCCAAAAAAAATTTTTCCTTCCAAAATCTTATTTTTGTTGTAGTGCCTAGATGATACAAACGATCGCGACCGTCGTTTGAGATGAATATTGGCAGCCACTAGAGTGATTAGTGAGGCACGTGTCCACTTGAATTTTGTAAAGTTGAGATTAGGGTTTAGGTCAAATCAGTTGCACATGTGGCAATATGCTATTCAAAAAGATGGTGTCATATAGGACTCATGCTATGCTCAATTAGCGCATGAAGTTCACATGCCTAGACGATACGCTGAAGACTCTCATTTGAGAGTAAAGATGACAGCCGTCAGAAACCGATAGAAGAAGGCGGTGCCGGAACCAGCAACTTTTACAAGGGGTTAACTTTCCTATGAAAAATGTTACTTTCATTATTTAAATTTATCGCTCGGTTATATCGCTCTAATTTTTTATTTTTATTTTTATTTAATTATTAAAAATTATTTTTTAATAATATTATAATTTTTATTATTATTTAAAAGTGTTAAAAAATACATATAAAAAAAAAGAAAAAAAAACTAATTAAAACTAAGCTAGGGTGGCGGAGCGGTGAGTATAGACCCACCCATTTTCTATTGTTTGATATATTTATATAAAATAAAAATAAATTAAAAATGATAAAATATAACTATATATAAAATTAAATCTCATTAACTTGTTGCATATACATAGAAATAAAATTCTAAAAAATACAACTTAATATATATTTCAAATTTCTGACAGTAATGTTTCATGAAATAATATTAATTCATTTATTTTTATAATGAAATATTTAGAATTTATTTTGTTCATAGAAACTATCAAGTGATCATTTAAAATGTCATCTTTAATTCTAGTTGGTAAGCTAGTTTATCAATTTTTATGCAAAATCTAGATATTTCCGTGTTACATTAAGCATATAATGCTATAATTGAGACCTTAAATTTTTTTTTTTTTACTCAATGACGTCTAGAGGATAAAATCTCTCAACTATTTTTTATGTAAATTATCAACTTTAAATGATTTTTCTTGTATTTTCACTTTGGATTCTTTATATTAATAAGTTTATTATTTTTCTTAAATTTAGTTTTAATTTAATTTTTGTGAGGCTACATCCTTGAAAGTAAATAATATATAGAAATTATACAAAATTTAGGAAAAAGAAATGAAGAAAGACATTTCTAAATATATTGAGATTTTAGAAAATTTTAAACAACATATGGGGAGTGTAAAATTTTTTAGAGGCCATTTGCTATATTTATAGAATTATAATATAGGGTATATTTTGAATTTTTAATACAATATATAGACATATTTAATAAAATTTAAATTTTAATAAATTTTAATTGAATTTATCTGCTTTTAATGGTTAATTAATCAAGATTATCACTAAAAAAATAATTACTTAATTATTTTTTGAAACTATTTAAAATTGCAATAAATTCTTTTGAATTCAAATCATGGTTCCATTCTATTTCAAACTGAAAATGACAAATGGAAAATTAGATAGCAAGATTTGACAAAATAATGTCATTAATTACTTCAGCCTTAAATGCGAGAGACCAATACAATGAAGATTCCAAATTGAATAGGTTATTTTAAAACAACGCTTCCGTTTGTCAAATGGATCATTAATATTGGAGGAAGGTTTTGGTTTATTAGTCTACTTAGCGTCCATAGCTGGGAACTCCAAGATGGCAACTAATTATACTAAATATTTCAGAAATAATCTCATAAAATAAAATCTATTTAAAAAAAACCTTAAATGCCATTGTGCTGCAAACTGCAGAGCTGGGAACCAAAAAGGTAAAATTTGTACCTTATGGCACATTTTTTTTCCCCCTTATTCTTCTCACTCCACACACTTCCTCCATATGTATAACATAATAATGTAATGCTCATAACATATATTATAATTTATCTTTTTATAAATTAAATTATGTGACAAGGGTATAGAGTTTACCTTTATTTTTTTGAGAACAAAAACTCTATTAACTTTGTTTGGTGTCTACTCTGTTCCACTGTCAAAATTCCCAAAAAGAGATATTAGTCTTCTCCCATTGCCCCAAAACGGGTCCTTGAGTGAATCACTGATCCAACCAAGTCCTCCCCAATTGAGAACCCCCAAACCCCCAAATCATCTATAAAAGTCTAGACTCTAAAACCTTTTGCTGCTATCTGGAGAGAGTCAGGGAGAGAGACACAAAAGGGCAAAAAACAAAGAGAGAGAGAGAGAGAGAGAGAGAGAGAGAGAGAGAGAGAGAGAGAGAGAGAGAGAGAGAGAGAGAGAGAGAGAATATTGTACACTTAACAAACTCCTTAAAAGTATAGCTGGAAAAGGTTGGAAATTAAACCTACTCCTCCAAGAAGTGCTTCACAATCTTCACGCTTGGTTCCAACACCTGACTCTCCCAAATTTCCGACCACCTCTTTCCGCAGCCCTCGGGTCTCATCGCCTCCCTGAACGGCTCCGTCATGTCCAGCCTCCGGAGGTTCCAACCTCCCCCTCTCAGCGCCCCGATCTTCTCTATCTGTCTCTTCGCCAGTTGACATGTGTTTTCCTTTATTTCCCTCACCGCCTCCTCGTATGCAGCCTTCTGCCCATGATCGGCGCCACCCACCGACCGGCCAGGTGGGTGTTTCTTGAAATAGCGATCGAACTCTGGGACGCCAATGGCTTTTCGCAACCCGGTTGGAGGCCCTGCAGAGTCAGCTGTTTCGGTCGGGTCGTAGAACTCGGCTAGCTCCTGGAACATACCGGAGTCGAGCATTTCGTCGACTCGCTTCGAGAGGTATGCCGACAAGACCGTGAAGGATACGTCTACCCAGAGGAAACAACAGTTGTACCTTAACTCAGAGGAGAGCGAGTGCGACCCGTTGAAAATGTCTATCTGTGGATTGAACCGGTCCACGACCAGCGCATGTACGAACGAGTTGGACCCACCCACGACGAGTGGCAGATTCTTTCGAGAAGCGATGTCGGAGATAACGGACCCGGCGAGATGGCGGAACTCAGCTGGGGTGAACTCTCCGTCGACGGGGTCGAACTCGCCCATCAGATGGTGGGCGATGCCGCGCCGCTCGAGAGGAGGGATTTTGTTGGTTGTGATATCGAGGCCTTTGTAGACTTGCATTTTGTCGGAGTTGACAATCTCGGCTTGGAAGCGGGTGGCGAGCTCGACGGAGAGCCTGGTTTTTCCAGCTCCGGTGGCGCCCAATACGACGACGATTTTTTCCTTCTTGCGCTGTCGACGAGCGGTAGCGATCTTCGTATTAGCGGGGGCGGAGTCCATGCGAGGCCAGCAGGGTCTGAGAGGTTTTGAAGCGGTAGAGAAAAAAAAGAGAGATAGGACTCTTGAAGAATAACAAGAATGGGATATGGAGGATTGGAAGGGATTAAGTGTCATAGAGAGTAGACTCTAACGGTAGCTGGGACGACGACAGGCTGTGATTTTGCTGAGCTGAGCCCTGTAGTTGTGGTGATGACGAGACCAAACCGTGCTGCTGCTGCTGCTGCTGCAATAGCATAAGGGCACCTCGAGTACTAACACGAAATGTTATGCAGACACAGCAGTCTCCAACAGAGTGTCCGCGTGTTCTGCGTACGTAGTAGTGGGAATGGTACTTCTCCTGGGAAGAGAGTGCAGACAAAGAACGAGAGAGGGAAAAGACGTGAATGGTGAAAGAGGGAGAGGGTTGTTTAGATTTCTAGTAGGAGAATGCCATTGTGGAGTAAAAGGAAATGGGAGGGAATTTCCTCTGCCCCTTCTCTCTCTGCCTCTGCCTTCTCTGTATCGTATTATTAATTTAGGCGACCAGCTCTCCTTTATATGATAAAAATTTTATAGACCATAATATTACTTGCATCTCATTAAATAAGACGTGACATAATTATTATTATTAAATAATTATTTATTAAATACTTATTTATAATCAAATAATAATAAATACACCACATCATATATATTGATTATTAGATTTCAAAATTTATCATCAAATTGTAAATAATATTCATAATAATATAAGCATGAATATTAGATTATTAGATTGCTTCTACATATATAATATATTAGCATATTATTTTAAGTTATATATCATTACGGTATATCGTATAGCACATAATCTAATAGCACTTTTCTTTCCTATTCTATTTTCATTTTTTTTTTATCTAGCTAGGAAAATCCATTGAAGTAAAGTAGATACAAAGTGTCTTAAAGTTTACAAGCATATTACTCCGGGGATCCTTGCCACTATGAAAGTGTAAGTTGCACGAAGATGGTAGAGAGGGATAAACTTCCATATAGATGATTGGAGGCTGCCTATTGCACTAGGTTGTGCGCACATTAATTTTTGGATCGATTAATCTTTTTAATAGATTGGTTTTCCTTGGTTGGCAAAAAACTAGCTCAATTTTTTTTAACTCGTAACATTTAGGATTCGTCAGTTCAGTTTAATTTCAAACTAAATTAACATTCAAACACATAACTCTTAAATCACAAAATACATCTCAACTTAAAAAATCTTTATACGTGAAACTCACAATCTTTTTCAATTAAAAATTTATTTATACACGGAACCCACAACCTTTTACAATTTCTAATAAATACATTTAAACTAATCTTAATATCTAAACAAATTTAAACTCATCTTAAATAGGCCCCACAAACCTCATTCTATAATCTCAACTCACTATTATTTGTAAAGAATTCAAATAATTTTAACTCGACTCAATGGCCAAACAAGCCTTATATTTACAATTTCAAAATTTTGCAACTCACATCTTTGTCATAAAAACTTTAGTCGGTTAACAAAACTTTTGCTGCTAACACATGTCAATATTCCTATTAAATTATTTTGTTTCAACCTAAAAAAATATAAAAAAGTTAGTTTAATTAAAATATAAAAATTGAAAAATATGTTTTAAAATTACAATTGACTACTAAAATAAATATCAAAATACAACGAGCCTAACTAAAATAAACATCTTAACAAATACAAAATGACTACTAATCAAAGACAGATCTCAATGCCTACACCTTGGGTGAGGCTGATCCTTCTTCCTTGAGAAACTCTACCTTGGCTAAATCTTTAGAATCAAGATCTACAATTTTGGTAAATTAAACAATAGTGAGACCACCACAGTGAGACTTCTAAAAAATCCAAGTAAGTTAAAACCCATGACAAAATTATTAATAAGAGACAATATAAATAAATATTCATGTACTGTTCCATCTAAGTAAATTAATGACCACATATTTATGCATGAAAAATAATCACCACATGTATTCATAGTCATAGCGAGGAAATATCTCTAAATAAATCTCAAGTATATAAATATGGTGAGGAACCACCCTTTTTCACATAAATCCATATTATCTCATCATATAAGTACAGACGGAAAGTTTCTCCACCTACCCAACACTAGAAATCACTATACCCAGCCGACTTGTGAGCTCATCCACCAAATCCAACCCATTTGACTTGGAAAATCACTCTACCTGGTTAACACACACAAGGACACTCCGCATGCTCAACTTGTGGACTCTCTCTACCCGTGTTATTAAGTGAGACAAATACGAAAACGTTCCACCCTGATCATCATAGAGAATTAGTACTCTACTCATATGAAACTTGTGATAACATGCCATAGGACTGGCACGGGACTGCTCAACTTGTTCATGATTATAAACACACGATAAGATTCAATATTCGAAACCACACCATCAAATCACATCATTCAAACTAGCCAATGAACAAAATGAAGAAGAATGGATTTTCAAGTAAGAAAGAGGTGAGTTATATCAAATTATGAACAACTTACAACATACTCACGAACATTTACTCAACATTCTTAGTATGATCATAGGAGTTAAACTACCTGAGCAGTAATAATATTACAGTAACACTAGTGCTAGTCCTTCCATCACAAGCTTTGAAGTAGCTTGCTTTCTTGAAAACATTGATTGGAAGAGAGAATAAATGCCTTTCAACCTCAAAAGTGAGATTTTGACTTTTGCTCAATGTCTTTTATATCTTGGGATTGTTAATCATAGTTTTGACATCCATTTGACTCCATATATGGTTGAATGAGAGACGTTCAATCTCATTTGTTCATTTACCCATTGTTCTTGAAGAATGGTAGAGACCGAGTGATTGATAGGGACAATGCATGCACGTCTCTACAACTTGCCTTAGGTCCAATCCTACAATCATTTCCCTAATAAGGGTCTGCTAATCTTTCTACATAATGCCACTCATCCTTCTCCTAGACTAGCTGCACTTTGCCTGTCCAACTATCTTCTTATTGTCTGCCTTTCTTCTGCAGGAGGGGTCTCTTCTATTGCTTTGGTCCTATCCTCCCAATGTCACTGGAGAAAAGTTCCTAACTTATTAATGGCTTTTCTGTTGAAAGTTGAGTATAGAAAAACTTTGAAATCTTACGTATAATGGCTTTTTGGAAGAAAGGTTCCCTACCCACCCCAAACTATTGAAAAAAAAAATAGTAAAGTAAAAACACATAAAAATAAAATCTACCCTAAAGTAATGAACTTAAGAACTTGAAAAAAAAAATCAACTAAGACAAGATAAAAGATAAATAATTTTTTTTAAATAATTTGTTAAAAAATAAAGAGCAAAAACACTCGTCGTGGGTGGCCAACAAGTGGGATGGCACTTGGACAACCACCTCTCTGGGTAGCTCAGATTGGTCCTTCAAATATTACAAAAAGATTGCTTATTTGTAGCCGATTATTTCCTACGAAAATGACAATTTTCTGTCAAAATAAATCTATTTTTATCATAAATAATCATTATTATCACAAATATTTTCTATCAAATATTTTGCAGTCGATGCTAACAGGGTGGCTTCACCGACCACTTCTTGGGCAGCCTAGTTTGGGCTTCCCAAGTCACCGACCACTTCTTGGGCAGCCTCTTTTGGGCTTCCAAAAGAGTTTTTGAAATTGTAAGGTGTGTTGAAGGAGTGGGGTGGACATGTGATTTATGAGATAGCAAGCTAGTTGGAAGGCATCATCCCAAAATTGGATTGAGACATGACTATGATGTAAAATACCAAGTATTGTTTCGACGATGTGACGATGCTTATGTTCAATGGAGCCATTTTGTTTATGTGTATGTGGACAGGAGAAGTGACTGGTGATGCCAAAAGAGACAAGCAAAGTGGATAGGGGCATGTATTCACCACCCCAATCAAATTGAAGCGATTTGATTTTGAGATTAAAGATTGAAGAAACGTTATACAAATGGTTTAAATTGAAGAAAAAGAACTTGGCATTACTTTTGCAAGAAATTGGTTAAAGCCATGTGGCACCCTCGGTCCCCACTTGCATTCAGGTAAGAGTCGTGATGCTGAGATGTTGGCCACTTGGGTCAAACATCCCTTACATAGCATGAAAACAGTGTGTGCTTCCATGTTCAATAAAAGCGTACAATGAATTCACATTGAAAAAATAATAAGGGGTAGTGAATTAATAGTACCAGAAATTCAAATTACAATTCTAATAAAATAATTCATAAGCCACTAGTCTTCCAATCCCCTACATAAAAGTTTATACAATCAGCTGACTAATTGAAAAGAAAACACCAAACAATGCTATATAAGGGGGAAGGAAACTAAGTCTTCATTCCTTAGGAGGAACCGATCCTCCAAATTCGTAACTATCCTCTTCATCAAAATTTACAATTCTGTTTTGCAGAACTATAGGTAGGGACACCACAATGAGATTTTGCAATCTCAACAAGTAAAGCTAATAAAATGACACCCAAAAATACAAATACGGAAAAAGTGGACATACCACAACTTTTGGGAAAAAAATGAGATTTACCAAAATTCCAGAAAGCCAATATCCTTCTCAACAATTTACAGAAAAGCTATGCACTCCAAAAATCCACATTTCTATTTTTAAAGTATCCATTTAATTACGCATGCACCATGGTCTCCCATAAGGACCATGCGCACACCCTTGCTCCCTTCATCACACCATGAGTAACAATCATGTGTATAATTTCATAACGAGTGATACTCAATTTCACGCTCATTATTTACATGAACATGCATCCTCTAGCCTCTGTCAGTAGAGAGGCGACGGAGTTGGCACGAGAGCATTACTATCTTGTCCAAACCCATTGTCACTCGATAACAACCTAGGGGATGTCAGTCAAGTTTACACGGTCTTAAATGACCAAAAGAGCTCCACCTAGATAATGTCTCATCCTAGCTTGGGTCATAATATACACACCCGCAAAATAGAGCACAATTCATACAATTTAATGACATGCAATAAATAAAATGCAATTATGTAACAAGCAATTATTGAATGACATGGCATAGAAAAGTATGAAAACAAACATAATATAACAACAAAAATTTCACAATTTCACATTTTCACAACTACACGCAATTTTCCAACACTTCACATGGCCCTTGACCAACAACTCATTACCAAATACCCTTTCATCCCAAAGCTCCATAGGGCCGCCGACCACTTTTCTATTTGCAATCAAATTATAATAAAACACAAATTAACCATTTTTTAATGTTAGTATTCCAAGAATCGGTCTAGGATTTTACTTACAATGCATAACAAAATTTTCTGGATAACCAAGTGCATAGTCTAAGAGATCTCATGAGTGAGTGTGCACATTTCTAGGAGTTGGAAAAATCAATGAATTAAATGTTACAATACTCAAGTAAGATTTAATTTACTAAAAAGTGATGAACGACTTACAAATGAAGCAACGATAGTAGTGACGCACTATGGTGAAGGTGGATCTGAGCAAATTAATAAGAACCTATGGACAGGAAAACACTTAAGGGTGGTCAAACCCACAAAAAGGAGGGTGGAGAAAATGGCTCACATAGCGGTGGGCAGCAAAAGAACTATGAGACAGAGTGGTCAATAGATATGAGAAAGGGAAGCAATGATGACCGGCGTGGATGAGGACACTGTGCAATGACAGATATGAGGGCTAGTTGAGATCCATGATAGATCTACATATCCTTGAGGTCAAATGATGGTGGATGGTGGTTGCAATGTCAAATTTGAGAGAGAGAGAGAGAGAGATGGCAAGAAATCGAAGAGGAAGATGGAGGAGCTTGATGATGATAAAAGGTGGTGAGACTTGGAAAGTGGCATGATAAGAACAGATGGACGACAAAAACGTGGTGTTTGGGCTGGTAGCCAAGACCCACAGAGGAAAAGGGGGGGATGGATCAGAGGAGCAAACAACAAGGAAGAGTTATGATGGTCGGATAGTGCAAGAGGCAGCAGCGGCAAGGTCATAGTGGCATGAAGAAGAAAATGGGAGAGAATGAGTTTTAGGGGTGGTGTGTCATAGGAGAAGGGTGGGGGAAAAAGAAGAAAGTACAAGAAAGGAAAGTTAGGGTTTTCTATTATCTGGCAGCCAAGACCAACATATGAAGAAAGAGTGTGAGAGCGTTGGGCATTTCTCATAAGCTAATGGGCTCACACACTGGCTGGGCCATAATCTTGCCTTCACTCACACTAAAAGGAACCCACTTAAATTACATATTTAGGCTCCACCTCACTAAAAGGACATGCATTTCCAGACTTGGGCTTCATATGGGCTGGGCTTCACAAGCCATGTATATTGACTATAAGAATCCAAACAAGAAACATAATAATGAAATGCTTTATAAGAGATAATGGGAAACGGGCCCCAAACATCATTGCAAAATTAAATCCAGATGGTTACAAGATGCAGACAAAGATAGTTGCTTACTCTTAGAACTAAGACAAGCAAGACAAGAAGAATTACGACTATCTCAAGAGATAGGTGTAGAGAACTTAGATAGGACACACTAAACATCTTTGAGCATTGGATGGCCAAGTCACGAGTGCCATTGAGAGGGAGAGTTATGTTCACCGACAAGGACAGAGGGACAATGATCATTCAGGGATGAATGAAAAGTGTAAAGCCCATTTTTACTTGGCCCACACAATAGATTTTTCCTCATGGCCTAATCCTTTACAAAAAAAAAAAAAAAATTAAGTAGGATGAAATTCAAAGAAGGTGTTAGTGTTAGCTGTGAATTTATTAACAGATAGTAAATACTTTGTAAGGGAGGAAACATGAAGAAGATTATGTAGGAGAAGGAAAATTCTAGGTGTAGAGAGGACGGTTGTGCCAAAATGTTTAATGGGCAAAGCAAAGGCATTATTGATATGAACCTTATTAAAACCACCATACTCTTCTGCCTTGATATTTAGATTAGCCAAATCAGGTGTGACGTGGTGGGAAGCACGAGAGTTCGTGGGTACCAATTACCATCTAATTGTTGTGAAAGGGCAGAGAAGTAAGCTTGCATACCAAGTGGGGCCTCACATTGATATGTCTTATCAAATTTTAGCATAAAGAGTAGTGTGGAAAACGTGATTACACACTTGATAGATGAATCATTGAGAGTTGAAGGAGGATAAGGCATCACAACTACGCTCTCATCCTTGGGCAAAGTAATGTGGGTTGAAGGGAGCACCACAACCACTAGGGGCAAGAGAATGCCCTCCACGAGAGTTTCCATTATGAGTAGGGAAGTTTGCACTAGCAAAGGATAGATTAATAAATGGTTGGTGGTGTGAAGTTGAAGTTCATGAGTAAGCATTTGGCCATAGAGATCCTCTAGAGAGATGAGTTCAACTTGTGTGGTAACTGAGGTGACAAAGGAGTCTTACTCAGGGACAAATCTAGCCAGCAGAAAAGAGACCAATTCAAAGTCATTTAGAGGTTCATGTAGTAGCAAGTGTGTCAGCCGAATTGGTGAATTTGTGGAAATAATCTGAGATTTAAGAATTTCCCTTCTTAAGAGTTGTAAGTTGGTAGTGCAGATTCTTCAGATGAGCCCGAGAGGTGGACATGAACATCCTCTCCAAAGTAATCTAGAATTATCGAGATGTTGAGCATTTGGTGACATATGTGAGCATCGGCTCAAAGAGAGGCGAGTTCGAGGCACTGAGAATTAGTTGGTCTTGTAGTATCCATTGCGTGTAAGCTAGACTGGGAATAGTTTGATTGGTGGGTGTGGTGATGGCCTAAGAAGGGCATGGAGCCATCAACATAGTTGAAAATGTAGAGACCTCTAAGGTAAGGGACAACCTATGCCTTCCACAATAAATAGTTTTCACGGATTAGTTTAATTGTGATAGAATTGGGAAAATGAGTAGAAGATGATGTAGATAAAGTGTTTGATGAAAAGAATGGGTGGGTTAAAGAAATAGAGGAAACAAATTGAGATTTAGAGGAAGAAGAAGGAGGGTCTACCTTTGAAAATTTGACATTAGTCATTGGCTCTTGATACCATGTTAAGAAACTAAGTTTGGTTGAATATTTCTTATTCATCCATACTATGAAGCCTTGTTCATTAATAAAGAAGTGTACGTTATCAAAACATAGTTATTGGCTAGGACTCTACACATGTAACTAGGAGACCATAACAATACAATAAATGAGGGTTACTTGACTATTGACTCTAGTTGTGATTTATCCATATGACATGTATCCTTCTCCAACTTAAGATGATTATCTTCCAGAGGTGCTGAGCAATCATGATTAACATTGCCACTAGAAATATTATCATTTACACTCCTTATGACCATCGTATTGCTTAAATGGTAAACTTCTATTACTATTAAGTAATTAATTATATACTATCATTCTATGTAGAACAAATAATATCTTTTTCTTTCTACAAAATAGCACACAGTAATCAATGTTGTAAATGCTACCTATATGTGTGTGCATATATATAAATTACATTCTTATTCAAATATGATTCATATATTTTTTGCATTGAGCTCTTTAATTAACTAATATAAATATAGGCTACTCTATTGTATTCTTTTTTTCTTAACAAAAACGTAAGGAGACGGCTCCTTGTGCTATGATTCATTATTTGAATTCCAATCAAAATAAAGAAGCACTACTAAAATGTTTTATAGAAGGATTATTGTGACATAGGTATCCTTTGGCCAAGATACCAAGATCAACTTAAGTTAAATGGAGTCGCTATCGACATATTTCAGTTTAAAAAATATCAAATCTTGAATGCAATGTGAAGAGAAGGTTTATTGGATGGCTTCAAATGGACAAAACAAGAATGGAATTTTAGGAAAACGAGGTTTTATGATCCACTACAAGAGATGGAACTTTTTGGGGCCATTTTCATCTTGAAAAAAAATGCCATTTTCATCTTTAAGATTTTTTGGAAATGAATTCTTTTTTGTCCCTAAAATATACTTTTAGGGTAGAAAAAATGCTATTTTTTCCACCATTGATGAGAATATAAAATGTCATTTTTTCCCTTAATTTTTAATATTTTATACTTATTTGGTTCCTAAATGTACTTATTATTCTTATATTTTGATTTAGGATGCAAATGGAGGCGTTAAATGCAAAACGAAGCTAATTAGGCGATTTTGGATGGTTTCGATATTGTTTCATAATCTAGGCATAACTCTCTCATCTGAGCTCTGATTGAGATGATTCAAGATACTATGTAACACCAAGAAAAATATCTACAATTTTCATGTTTTGAGTTTTGAGAGATACTAGCTGCATCAAGGTTGACATCGGGCTTGAAGTTGCTGCACCTACACTATTGACGTTTTGGAATGCTCCTTAGCATGCAATTCTAATATACGGATCTGACACGGTTTATTTGATGAAGTTTTCAGATCGGGTGCATGAAAGTTCCAGCTAAAAACACTACTTTCCTAGTTATATTAGGACTTTATTTTATTTTTATTATTTTCTTTTATTTGTCAAATTTGAATATTGTTATTTTAGGATAATATTTAGAATATTTTTAGGAGATTTTGTAGGCTTCTAATATAGGGGCATGAATGTGTAAAGAGGGGGGGGGGGGGGGGGGAATCATCAGACTAGAGATGCATCTCTCTCCCCTCTTCTCTAACTTCTCATTTGGAGTTTTCATCATGGCAATGCGTGGCTAAACTTTCATAATTGGTCGAAAGGAATAGAAGCCTCGAAAAAAAAAAAAAAAAAAACTATGAGATCTAATTTGTTTTTATTATTTAGTTCATGTTTTGAGTATCGGATGTTCTTATATGCCTTTTCTTTTATATTTTTTTTTAAAGAGACAAGGTCACATGTCCACAAATGATCCCAGCCCACATTTATTAAAAAAACCTTACTTATGGCGAAGAAATACCTTGGCAACATTCAAGATCCACAGGATTTACATGTATCCCATGAACCAAGAACTAAAAACAAATAAAATAAAAACCAACACCCAAAAAATAAACATAACCAGGACTTAGTAAAAAAACCTATACAATGAATACCAAATCAGGCTATATCTGCACCAATGAGAACACCACGTCAAACTCTTCTGTAAACCATCCAATCTCATGTAAATGAACACCAGCAAACCAGCTTCAACCCTTCACAACCACGCTTACCTCATTCGAAGGCATGGTAAACCACATTTATCCAGCCGCAAAAACTCCTACGTCAGCCCTGCACTCCCACCCTTAGCAAGCCAGGTCGTAGCTTTATTACCCTCTCTAAACACATCTTGAGATCGAATATTAAGGTCACGGATGATCAAGGTGAGTTCCTCCCAAAAATCCTCCAAGCAACAAACCTGACATCTACCTTTCTCTAGCCAATTACAAATTAGAGACGAGTCTAGTTCAACCACAATATTCATGAATCCTTGAGCCTTGCATATGCGCAAACCATACAACACCCCTAGCAACTCAGCTTTATTATTCGACCCAACACCAATATAGTCAAAAAAAGCAACAACCATATTGCCTTCATGGTCTCTAATCAGCCCTCCAACACTTGACTCTCCCAGGTTCGCCAAACTACTACCATCCATGTTTAATTTAAACCAGCCCACCTCCAACTTCTCCCAAGATACTGCCATAAACTTAGTTTTTGAAAAAGAAATAGTCGGCAGATTTAAATCTTCTAGATTTCTTTGTCATAGTCATGTAGTTTCTCAACCTCCCTAAGCCTCAAACCAACCCAATGTAGCTAGTATTTAACCTTCCTCCACAAAATATTAATGCAATCCTTACGTCCTTCCATATGTGACGAACACCTCCGCATCCATAGATTCCATACTAAAATAGATGGAACCAGTCCAATTAAACTAACAGTCTTTGAGGACTTCTAAGTTATTCGAAACCAAGCTTCAATAGTTGCCAACCAAGACCAATTAGCCACATAAGGAACAACCAAGAAATTAGAGCACATTTTCCAAAGTCAAGTTGCAATCTCACCACTGTAAAGAACATGATTAAGATCTTCAAAACCACCATGTCGACAACATTCACATTTAGACACCAAAGAGATGCCAATATGCCTAATCCTCTCATCCACACTTAGACTATTGTTCATTGCCTTCTATAGAACAACTGAAAATTTCCTTGGTAAGGCAGAATGCCAAATCCAGTCTATCCATTGATGCTTCAGAATTGAAACATGAATCCAATCCCAAGCACTTGCTGTTGAAAACCTCTCATCCCTACTACTAAGCCATATTAACATATCCGTTCTAGACTCGATACCACCAACATTAAAAGGAATATCATCAGCAACCTCCTATCCCACTACGTGAACAATCAAGTCCACATCCCAACTATGCTCCACCATACAGTCTTTTATTTTTAAAAGGGAAAAATCAGTAATCTGTACAACTTGGCATAAGGGACCAGAGTCCATCCACTTATCATGCCAAAAGGATAAATTCCCTTCTTTCACATGCCAGATCGATTTATCAACAACACGATGAATTGATTTAATAAGCATATTCCAAAATCTAGAGCCTTTAGATGAATCAACAAGAGAGAAATGATGATACTTCACATACTTGGCTTTAAAGAAACGAGACCATAAAGTATCCTCCGAGAGGAACTTCCAAGCAAATTTGAATTTAAGGGAGCTATAGACATCCACAATATTTCTGAACCCTACACCACCTTTATCGACGGGCTTGCAAACTGAATCCCAACTCACTCATTTCCTCCTTGGTCGTCCTTCCGACGAACCTTAGAAAAAGGTGCTAAATAAATTATTAATCTTGCTAAAAATTTGTTTAGGCACAATATTCCTCCTTGGATGTTCTTATGTGCCTATTTTCATGATTGTCTCGTTTAATTACTAGGAGGCCTACTAGTTTATTATTCATTGTAATCTACTACTAGGTTAGATATTAAATCTGTAATTGTTTGATCCCTCCAATTTGTGAAGCAACTAAGATTTAATAATTTGCTCTGTCAGAAATTATTAGATCTTAGGAAGAACGCTCGACGAAATTAAATGCAACCGCTTGTGATTGTGTTGTTTAGCTTCATTGATCTCTCTAATTCTTAATTAGATCGCTTGTTTTCTAATTAATTGTGACTAAGGAGAGATAGGAAAATATTTCCAATAGTCAATATTCAAAGTATGGATTGATATATACTTGCATTGATGATTAGTTGTAAAATTTCGATGGTGGATGTTGACTTAAACCAAGGTTTGTTCTTTTGATTAATTTTGATACTTTAATTTGAATTGTTCCTTAGTTGTTCTTCTTAAATTGTTTTCTTTATACTCGAACCCCCCAATCCTTGTTCATATAGTATAAAACTAGGCTAAATACTCTCTGTGGAAATAATCCTTACTTGCACCACTACATGTATTTTTAGGAGTATAGATTTTATTTTTGGTTGCCTCCGACAGCACACCAACCATCCTTGTCTCTTTTGGCTTGAAACTAGCACTATTGTGTGTTGAAAATGGAGTTTGATTTCATATTCAATCCGATCCCTTTTTGTATATTTCGGCCACCAAACACGGTGTTTGACCATAGAAATTGTGGAGTGAGGTTTAGGCTTCACGCCATGTTGATTTGTATCCCTAAAACTAACGATTCTTGATTA
The DNA here is from genome assembly GCF_018687715.1 of Carya illinoinensis. Classification (NCBI taxonomy): domain Eukaryota; kingdom Viridiplantae; phylum Streptophyta; class Magnoliopsida; order Fagales; family Juglandaceae; genus Carya; species Carya illinoinensis. The sequence goes on along the minus strand of NC_056766.1, from coordinate 19,894,620 downwards.
ATCATTGGTTGTTACATTCAAATATGAGTGGACTCAGCCATGGATGTTCATGGTTGAGGTTAGCTCGTTCGACCAACTTCAAAGCTATTTGGATAGCTTTTTTTCCAAACAGTCATTTTTCAATTTGAACGTATGATTGCACCACACGTTCAAACGTAAAAAATTGAGTCAAATATTCATTCGAATCAATTCGACTCAGTTCAAACAGATAAACAATTGTTCAAACGGTATCTCATACACAAGGTTCATGGCGATATGATGAAACAGTTTGAATTATATATTTATCTATTCAAATTAACTATAACTACTTGAATAGAGCCTCGTACCAGTTTGAACAAGTTAAATGTAGTTTGAACATGATAATTTCTATTCGAACACTACTCAGCATAACATAATTATAACTTCAAATTTTATTTATATTCCTTGTTTCTTTGTTGAATGAACAGTGATTTAATGCCTACGTTAGAATAAAGCATAGAAGGGAAGGGCAACGTAGCGATGAAGCTAGTGAGCCAAAGAGGCTAATATTGGTTGAGCAAGATATCATTATACAAGACTTTCATGATTTTATCTAGGAGGGAAGGAGCCTATCTTCCATAATTAATAATAGAGTATGGGGCTCAATTTGTGAGCATGCTTATCCTAATATGTTCAGTGAATTTTATCAAGCTATATTAGAGATAGTGGTTGATGAGAACTCCATTACATTTGATATTCAAGGAGTCCGAATTACTATCTCAATAGACAATATCTAAGGGTCCCCCCGTAAGATGGGTGCATACCCTGCATAGCACTCGGCTGTAGGGACAAACAGTGACAATGCCATCGAGGATGAGGCTCTAATAGATGATGGCTCAGCGCATGATGAGATTAGTCGGTTGATGCATGACGATTTGTCTCCTCCATATAATGGCAGCAAGGTCAACAAACAGGTTGATTGTTGAGCCTTTTTCCTATGTTGCATTTAATTTTCTTACACAATATCGATCCGAGAAAACACAAGATAGATTTAGGTATCGAACAAACTCAATTTATGTTACGGATAACACTTCCTCATCCGCATCTTATCTGAGTCACGGTATTTGACTGGAGGTAATTTAACATATGCATTGATGATCTCCAACCTCCTAGTTAATTCGGGGGTTGATGTGTTATTGACAAAGTTGAGGTAACCATAAATCAGGCTCCTTAACAAGATCACTTTTAGTAAGAGAGAGGGTCACTTGTGAAAGACTCACATTAATGTTGCAGCAGCACACAGTGGCACAGAGCATGATCCAGTTCCTACAGATGTCGATGCTAATAAAAAGGCTACAGGGACTACAACTAAGGATATGTGATCCCCGTTTAAGGAGCATCGTGCACTTTTGATCTAAGATTTGGAGAGGATTGCCACCCTCATCATGGTTCAACTATGAGAAATTGAGGTACGCATTCCTGTGATGCAGGAGGAATCTTACACAGTAATTTTGTTTTGTATCGATCTTTTTGTTTTGTATCAAACATTGTCATATTAATTTCTATATCATTTTTATTTTTTATATATTTCTAGTTTTTTCATTATAAAAAAATAAATTTTCTTATTTTTCTTTCCATTTGGCAATATAAAAAATGAGTTTCCGAGGAAGGAAAACTTGTTTTACTTGCAAATTGTTATTTAGCATTAAAAAAAAACCGTTGATTTTTCAATTAATTATATTAATTTTCTAGGATGGCATATATGATACATTTTAATTTGCCATGCATAAATAATAAATCCGTTAGATATATTTTTCGTCTTTTAAAAATGATGATTAATAGACTCAAATAATAATTATTTTTAAAGTATTTGAATGCCTTTCAATAAATTTCTATAACTAAACTGATTTTGATTTTGTAAATTAGAGTTCAAACCAATCATCTAAGCATTCAAATGGTTTATAAATCCATTAGAACGGGATAGTAAACACCCATGCCAAATTTATATATACTTACCACCAAAAAAATCATTTGAATAATTGCCTCTACGTTCTAATAGAAATTTCCATACCGTCGAATGGTCTCAAACTTAGTTCGAACGATGTCTAACCCTCTCCCACCACAATTGGGTAAAATTTCCCCCTACGACTATTATTTGAACACTTATGTCAACATTCAAATGTAAAATACCATATCATTCAAACATATTACAAGACGTTCAAACGATTTTTTTCTTTTTGCATGATATATTTCCTCTTAGAAACTCTCGTTCTAACAGACATTTATCTATTCAAATGGATAAAAAACTACTCTCATAGTTTGCGACGAAATTTTAATTTCAAATATCTACTTTGAATGACAAAATTTAATTCGTCCCTAAAACATTTCATGCAAAACTTGAATTTCATGTAGTGATTGGGACGTGCATGCTAGGTTAAAGGAAATGCATTAAGAGACTCTGTAAAGTGTAGAATACACTTAGAAAATAGAAACCCTAGCAGAGCAAGAAGGTGAAAAGGGAAGAGGCTTTTGGAAAGAATTAGTGTAAAATGTATTAAAGTAAGCAGTCTATGTACAATAGCCTATTTATACAAGTTGAATATTAAAGGAATAAAAATGCTATACAGCAACTACATTACAGAAGTAAAATAAAGATAAAATTACAATTATTTCCTGATACCCCCTTAAGATGGAGAATAGATAGAATTTATTCCCATCTTAAAAAATAAATGATGAAATTGGTGATAATCAAGAGGTTTGGTTAAGACATCAGCAAGTTCATGTTCAGAAGGCAAATGAAAAGTCTTGATAACACCAGCTTGTAGTTTTTCCCAAATAAAATGACAGTTCAACTCTATATGCTTCATTCTTTCATGGAAAACTGGATTAGCAACAATATGTAAGGCAGCCTGGCTATCACAAAAAGGTTGAGTACTATGAGAATGTGAAACACCAAAATTAGATAATAAAGTCAGAAACCGAATGATATCACAAGTAGTAGAGGCCATTGATCGATACTTAGCCTCTGCAAAAGATCGAGAAACAGTTGTCTGTTTCTTGGTCTTCCATGAAACCAAAGAATTTTCAAGAAAAACACAATAACCACTTATAGAGCGTCTACTGTCAGGACAAGAAGCCTAATTAGAATCAGCAAAAGCTTTCAAAGACAATGTATTATCGGCTGGAAAGAAAAGACCATGTCCAGGAGTGCCTTTGACATATTGTAAAATTCTGTAGGCTTGTAAATGAGGCTATCTAGGCTTAGCCATATATTGACTAAGTCTATTGACAGAATAACATAAATTTGGCCGAGTTAATGTGAGGTAAAGAAGGCGCCCTACAAGCCTTTTATAAACTTTAGGGTCAGGCAACAATTCTCCCACATCTTTACTCAACTTAATATTCTGTTCCATAGGAAAAGTAAGAGGTTTAGAAGCAAGAAGACCAGCATCTTGAAGAATTTCTAATAAATATTTTCTCTGACATAATGAAATACCAGTAGGAGAATGTGCCACTTCCAAACCAAGAAAATATTTGAGTTTGCCAAGATCCTTAAGCTTAAACTTCTCATTAAGCAAGGACTTTAAAGACTCAACAGTTTGCATATCATTACTAGCTATGAGAATTTCATCAACATAGACAAGAAGGGCAATAAAGGATGAACCCTCAGTCTTAGTAAAGAGAGAATAATCAGCCTTGTATTGTTGAAAACCCAAGCTGAGGATAGAGTTGGAAAACTTGGAGAACCACTGCCGTGAGGCTTGTTTCAAACCATAGAGGGATTTGTTTAACTTACAAACTTGGGACCCCCCTTTAATATGAAAACAAGGAGGCAAAACCATATATACTTCTTCAAGTAAATCCCTATGCAAAAAAGTATTATTAGCATAAAGTTGTGTAAGATGCCAACCTTTCACAGCAGCTATGGCCAAAAGAAATCTAATAGTTGCCATTTTAGCAACAAGAGAAAAAGTTTCAGAATAATCCAATCCTTTAGTTTGGGTATAACCCTTGGCAACTAGCCTTGCCTTATATATCTTAAAGGATCCATTAGCACAGTATTTAATCTTAAAAACCCATTTGCAACCAATAGGCTTCTTATCAGGAGGTAAAGAAGTAACAGTCCAAGTATTATTAAGTTCCAAAGCTGCAATCTCAGTTGACATGGCATCTCTCCAATGAGAGTGGTTGACAGCTTGATAGAACTCACGTTCAGTCTCGGCAGAAATGGACATGACAAAGGATTTATGGGAAGAAGAAAGATTAGCATAAGATAAAAAATTGAGAATATCATATTTAGGAGAAAAAATTGAAGGACAAGAAGAACCCGATGAAAAGGAAAATGTTGAAGGATCTGATGTGGAGTGTGTAGAAGAGGAGTTACAGTGAAAATTCTGCAAGTAATCAGGTACCTTTCTGACTCTAGAGGATCGTCTAGGAAGATCAGAAGGTATAGGATCAGAAACTGAAGTGGAAGGTATAGGGTCAGAAACTGATATTTGAGGGGATTGAACAATTGGATCAATTTGAGGAGAAGATGAAGTGGAGTGAAGAGGTAAGGTAGCAGAAAAGGAATAGTCTAAAGTTGAAGGTACAATTAAAGAATTGAAAGTTGAATAATCAACAGGGAGCATGAAAGAAAATTTAGATTTATGTGAAGATATAAAAGGAAAAATATGTTCTTGAAAAACAATATTTCTTGATATAAAAGTTTGATTTGTTTTTAAATCAAGAAGTTTGTAGCCTTTGATTCCAAAAGGATAGCCAAGAAAAACAGAAGTTCTAGCTTTAAGATCAAACTTAGTTCTAGATCTTTGTAATGTTGAAGCAAAACAAAGGCAACCAAAAGTTCTAAGATGATCATAAGAAGGAACAGTATTAAACAAAAGCTCAAAAGGAGATTTTTGGTTTAAAAGAGGAGTAGGAAGCCTATTAATAAGATAAGTTGTTGTTAAAATAGCATCACCCCAAAAATTAATAGGCAGATGAGACTGAATCATCATCGTTCTAGCCACATTAAGGATATGTTGATGCTTTCTCTCCACAATAGAATTTTGTTGAGGGGTTTCAACACAACTATGTTGATGCAATATGCCTTTAGAATGCAAAAAAGAATCAAAAGAAAATTATGTGCCATGATCCGTACGAATTGATTTTATTTTGAAGAAAATTGTGTTTTAATCATTTTGTAAAAAACTGTAAAGATATGTGACACTTCAGATTTATGTTTAAAAAGATAAAGCCATGTAGCACGAGTTGAATCATCAACAATAGTCAAAAAATATTTGTAACCTTCAACAGTAGGTACTAAATATGGACCCCAAACATCATAGTGAACTAACTCTAATGGAGCAACAGACAAATGAGCATTATTAGGAAATGGTCATTTTTTTTTTTTGTTTAGCTAAAGGACATATCATGCAAGGATGGCATGGAGCAGTCAATTTAGAAACAAAATTATTCACAAACAACATCCTAGAATGAGAAGGATGACCAAGTTTATTTTGCCAAAGCTCATAATTTGAGCATTTAGAGTTATTTGAACAAACAGATGTATAAGATGTTTCAAGAAAACATGCAATATGTGAAGTAGAATCTGAATTAGAAAGGTCTGACTGTTGCAGTATGTAAAGACCTCCATGCAATCTAGCCACTCCAATCAGCCTCCAACAAATCAGGTCCTGTATGAGACAAATGTCAGAGAAAAATAAGAAGGAACAAGTTAGTGATTGTGTTAACTTACTAATAGAAATAAATTTGAAATGAAAAGTTGGAACACATAAAACATCATGTCGAACAAGATGCTCAAAGATAGAAATAGAGACAATATGTGTAACAAGTACATATTGACCATTAGGAAGCTTCACGGAAGCATTAATAGAGCGAGTAGGGGAAGTGAAACAATCAATATAGGAAACCATATGATCAATGCTCCCAGTATCTAAAATCCATGAATTAGAATAAAAAAGAATATATTGAGTAGCAAAAAAAAAAAACAGAATGAGTATTATCAGAAGTAAAAATAATACCAGAACAACTATTTGAAACAACTGTATTGATAGCAGAAGTAGCTTGATCGACAGACTTAGAAGAAGGCAGCATGGACAAAAGCTACTGATACTGAGCCTCAGTCAATGAAAAATGAGAAACAACCGAGGATTTACTATCACTATGGACAATAGCATGAGCCATGGACTGTTGCCTCGGTTTTGGCTTGTAGCCAAGAGGGAATCCATGCAACTTGAAACATTTTTCAATCACGTGACTAGTAATTCCATAATGTTTACATACTAGTCTATCCTTCCTTGAAAAGGATTTAACAGATCTGGTGTTATCAACGATTCAACATGAGAAGAAAATACATGAGAATCAACAGAAGGCAAAGAGACAGAGGAAATCTCTCATTGTTGTTCCTCTTGTAAAACAAGAGAAAATACTTTATTCAGAGGAGGCAGAGGCTCCATTAGTAAAATCTGTGCATGAGCAGATGCAAAAGACTGATTCAATCCAACCAAAAACTGTAAAATACGTTCCTGTTGAACATAGGAGTTCAACGTTCGTACAACACCACAAGAAAAAACAGGAATAGGCTTGTAATTAGAAAGTTCATCCCAAAAACCCTTAAGACAAGTAAAATAGTTACTCACCAAAAGAGAACCCTGAGTAAGAGAAGAAATTGATTTATGTAAATGAAAAATGCGAGGTCCATTTTTCTAAGAAAATCATTTCTTAAGATCTAACCAAATCTCATAGGCAGTCGTAATATACAAGATACTAGAAGATACAAGATACTAGAAGAGAATTTAGTAGAAACAGAGTTTAAAAGCCAAGATATTAGGGCTGAAAACCGACTGGACGGTTTCAGTTTTAGGCCTAAACCGAAACCGACCGGTCCTTAAAAAAACAATACATCAACCGGCTGAAACCGACCGTGCTGGGGGAAGAAAACCGGCCAGTTTCTTTGCCGGCCGGTTTCGGTTGGTTCCCTCTATTTGGGCCGTGGGTTTTGGGCCCAGTTTTAGGCCCTGTTTTGGCCCTTTTATCCAATTCATCATCCAACATCTTTTTAATTTTTTGTTGTTAACTAATAATTCATCATTCATCATAATTCATATTATAAATAAATAAAAATAATAAATAATCAAAGCATTCATCATATTAACTAACTAATTACTATATTACTTACTACATAATTAAAAATAAATAAAAACAACTTCACTAATACTTAGTATTACATATTACAAATTTGAAAAACAAACCAAATTGTCTAAAGCATAGCAAAAATACAAGCACAACAAATAACATAAATAAATGAAAAATTTTGCTTCAAGTCTTCAATCTTCAATAGTCAATACTTGTCACGTTCGATTGTGCGGTCAACTCTATAAGAATAAATACAAATAAAATATCAAATGTTAGTGAATTCATATTATGAAAAATATGCAAAATTAAATTACAATGAAAATTTGAAAACATTACCCGATTCTACTACAAAGCTCTCGACATTATCCATAGCCTCTCGGATATCAATGTGTGTTGCCGGATGCCTTAACCAATTTTGTGTGCAAATAAGTGCCTCAACAGTTCCCGGAGCCAACGAACTCCGAAAAGGATCAAGCACCCAACCTCCCGTGCTAAATGTTGACTCGGATGCAACTGTGGAAACAAGCATGGCTAATAAGTCTCGTGCAATCCTCGCAAGTACAGGATAGTTAGCCTCATTTATTTTCCACCAAGTCAACAAGTCAAATGATTCGCTGAGTGCCTCACAACCATTTAATAAATATCGATCCACTTCAGTTTTGGTAACATTAGATCCCATGGTGGAAGATGCCCTATACCACTCCTTGAATCATTTGGTCTCACGTTTGCCATCACTAACATTCAGGGATCTAGATATTGGAGGGGGTTGAGAAACTGGAGTACTCGTGGTGAAACCAAATGTAGCATTATACTCTGCATACAAATCTGCTAATACCTGTCTCACATTCGAAACCAACTCCTCAACACGAAACTCATCATGGATTTTCTTCAAATGAAAAGAAAGAAATCCTAACTTGCTTTGTGGATCAAGCACAATAGCAATTAACATGAACAAGTTCATCCTATCTAATGACCCCCAATACTTATCATATTTGGTTCTCATGTTTATGGCCATACTTCTCAAACAACTATTAGTACTCTCACTTAGCATAATCAATTCTGTTTGGAGATCACAAATCTCTAGAAAACTGGTGTTAGCTGTCACATATAAAGATCCAGAAAATTTAGTAGTGGCTTCATAAAACATCTCCAAAAACTTGACAAACACCCGCATTGTCTCCCATTCTGTAGCTTTAGGAGGTCCCATGTGCCCATCATCAAAGTAAGAGAGGAAATTATAATCCTCACTCTCCATCCGCCTGAAAGCCTTCTCAAACTTCTCAGCTGCCTCCAACATCAAATAGGTTGAGTTCCATCGTGTCTGTACATCAAGACACAACATTTTCTTACAATCAATTTTTTCTTTTTCTGCACATCTCTTAAACTTCTCTAATCTTACTAGGGATGAACGCACATATCTCACTGCATTTCTAACCATTATAATTGCATCATTGCACTCCTTCAAACCCTCACTCACAATAAGATTCAATATGTGAGCACAACATCTCATGTGCATATACTTACCTCCCAACAAATTTCCTGTCAAAAACTGTTTCAAATAGGAAATTGTAGTATCATTCGAACTTGCATTATTAACAGTTACAGTAAATATTCTATCAATACCCCAATCAAGCAAGCACGACTCAACATATCTTCCAATAGTATCCCCTCGATGATTAGGGATTAAACAAAAATTAATTATTTTTTTCTGCAATTTTCAATTCTTATCAATGAAATGTGTAGTCAGACACATATAATTCAAATTCTGTACTGATGTCCATGTATCTGTCGTCAAGGAAATCCTCATGCCACCATCTCTAAACACTTTTTTAAACTTCCCCTTTTATACTTCATACAACTTCATACAATCTCTTACAACTGTGACACGACATGGAACTTTAAACCGGGGTTCAAGAGACCAAGCAAATTTTCTAAATCCCTGTCTTTCAATAACCCTAAATGGCATTTCATCAACAATTACCATTTCTGCAATAGCCAACATCGCAATCTCTTCACTAAACTTGTGGGTTACAAGAGTCCTTAATGTACTACCATCACTCTCTCCAATCCCCTCCTCAGGTGATGCCTCACTTATCAATGTTTTTTGATACCTATCCAAAGGTCCACGTTTATGAGGATTTTTACGACATGAAGGCAAATGATTTTGCATCGTTGTAGTTCCGTTCCTCTTTGAGTGGCAAGCAAACATCTTGCCACAATAATTACATTTAGCTTTTGGATCATCTACAGGACAACCATCCACCTTCGTAAAATGATCTCATACAATCGACTTGTCCGTCCCTTTCCATTTCTTAGGTAATGGACAAGTACTACTAGTAGGTGCATTAAGGGGTTTTGAAACATTGGTCTCTCTCACATCTTCTTCCAAATTAATGGTTGGTTGAGTTTCATTTGTATCAACATCAATAGAAGACGAAGAAGAATCCATCTAAATTATAAAACAAAATATAAATGTTATACAACATCACAAATTTGAAAATTGGCAAACATAACACAAAATATCCCAGCAGCTAGTTTGCAATATGACAAACATCACAAGTCTAAGACTCTAATCTAAGTTGTTCACTTATCTTCTCTCAATTTATATAAATAATTAACAAGTTATATATATACACATTACACAACAAATTATATAAGTTAATATATAACAAAGTATATATATATATAACAAAATAGATATGATTTATATACATAATATATATACATTACATATATAATATATATAACAGATTAAAATTTATAATTATATATATATAAAACAGATTATATATATAATATATATAGCAGATTATAATCATATATTATATATAACAGATATATAACAAATATATAATTATATATAACAGATTATAATCATATAATTATATATAATAGATATATATATAACGGATATATAACAGATATAATTATAATCATATATAACATATATATATATATATAATATATAACAGAACAAAAAATCAAAAGAATACTTACAGAGGCTGGTAGCTTTAGGAGGTCACGGAGTGCTGCGGCAGTTCACCGGTTCAGCCTGCAGCGGCGTTCAACTGAGACCTTGAGAGAGAGAGGGAGAGAGAATCGGGGGGGCGCCAGAAGAGAATAGGGAGAGGAAAGGGGGGAACGGGAAGGGTAATAACCCTAACCCGTTCCCAACCAAACGACGCCGTTTGGTTGAGACCAAACGGCGTTGTCCTACTTAAATTTTTTTCTTACTAACTTAAATAAAACGACGCCATTTCATATGAAACGGCGTCGTTTTTATATAAGATATATATTTAAAAATATATATATATAAGGTTGGCCGGTTTACTGGTTTTCTGTGTGGGTGAACCGGGACCGAACCGACCGACCTCGGTTCCTATTTATTTCTACCGCCGGCTTATCGGTTCTTCGCCGGTTCCCGCGTCCGGCGGTCGGTTGCCGTCGGTGGAGGTCCATTGGCCGGTTTCTTATACACCCTTGCAAGATATCACCATATTATTGCACCAGGGCCACGGATTGAAATGAGAATATGTCGAATCGGAAGGCTTAGTAATAAAACCATCAATAAATCCGAGCTTATTCTTTGTAGAAAGAGCCATGGACATTGATCTAGACCATGCATGATAGTTTTCTCCAAGAAGAGGTTGAGTGACAAAAAGATACCAGGACTGTCGCTCAAATGAAGGAAATAAGGAAAAGTTGTATCCTCAAAAATAGATTTAGTAGCAGGAGTCATGGAAAAAAGAAAAGAGTTAAGAAGATAAAATGTCTAATACCATGTAAAGTGTAGAATATACTTAAAAAACACAAACCCTAGTAGAGCAAGAAGGTGAAAAGGGAAGAAGCTTTTGGAAAGAATTCATGTAAAATGTATTGAAGTAAGTAGTCCATATACAGTAGCCTATTTATTACAAGTTGAATATTAAAGGAATAAAAATGCTATATGACAACTAGATTATAGAAGTAAAATAAAGATGAAATTACAATTATGTCCTGATTTAATTAGCATTTCCACATTCTCTTAAGACACAGTTTCTGTACAACATATATCAGTTTGTCGTGATTCTCAATTCATCGTACTAAAACTTGTGATCACAGATCATTCACACATTTTTTCCTCCAAGGCTGTTAGGTAGCCAATAGGATTAATGGTAGGCTAAACAACTAGCTAGCTAGTGTACTTTATTTTGATTAGACCTTAATTAATCGGGATACAATTAACCGAACATCCTACTGAGTTTTTCTTCCCTGATGTGAAATGAATTAATTATTTGTAAGGGATGTTATAAGGTTAATTAATTTAATTCCACCCTTAACAAATTAATTAGATTTACATTATTAAAGCATGTACGTGATTAATAATGAAAATGATACACTTATAATTTTTTATATAATTCCGTTTTAATCGAAGAACATTTTTATAAAATAATTTATAAGAATAATATTATTTTATAAAAATTGAAGGATATATATATATATATATATATATAAGTGTTGATAACTCATAAATCGCTGGCTCCACCACTTATCTATCCCACTGATTGTGACATTAATAAGTTGCCGCAGAGGAATTTATAACTGAACTTGAGTAGGATTTGAGAGATGGTGATGAGTGGAAGGTCGAAGGAAGTTAGCTAGCTTGTCCAGACTTCTGGTGCTCCCACAGCCTTAACATCTGATCTATATAAAATGATTGGCTTTATCTTTTGAATTATCTGTTCACAATAATGATTAATTTGCTTTGTACGTATGGGGGATGGGGGCATGAGGAGCGGGCCGGGATTCAATATTCTATCCAGCAATTTCAACGATATTCTTCTTTCTAGATTAGCAGCATCCACATTCTGCGCGTGCTCTTCTGAACACACGCACACACAGAGGCTTAGACCAAGGAGCTTGATCAAGTATATTCAATATTGCACAAAGTGATTGAAATGCATAGCCCGACCTTTGATATCTTTTGATTTCTGGTATAAAGGCTCTATATATATATACACTTCCCAGCTGCTGCTAGACCCACCGGGGATACGAAGTAGATTGCATGCCTTAGATTTTAAGCATTTAATATGTTGCAGATTCAAAAAGGCTCAAATATCTTTGACGCACTTAGGCTGATGATTTAATTACTATTTTTTTTCCAAGTGTTAAGTGAATCCGATGACTGATAAAGATTAACAGAAACTTGATTAATTAGGAAGATTGTGAGAAGAATATATGGCATATGTATATATAGCTATCTATATAATGATTAACCCTAGTTTATGATCAACACGAATTAATGACTCATGCAAACTTGATATCTTGCTTTTCCATCTTCCTATTATAATAAAAACCATATTTATATTTAATTGCAGACAGGTTAATCTTAATATGTCATGGGGTTGCTAGTTAGATCAAGCCATTATAGAGGATAAACATGCCTTCATATTCACACACACACACACACACATAAAAGCAGATGATGATTTGATGAAGTCGTCATGTAATTAGTCACCATCATATTTATTCATTATAAATGTTTAATCTCTAGCCAGTACTAAGTACATCATGATATGAACTAAGCAATCTAAATTTATAATATACAATAATTTTAAATTTCTGTCAACCCTATCTCCTACTAGTATGATGGAAATTAGTAGTTAAACGTGTGAATAATATATATGCACGCATATCAATAAAGTTGATTTATGACCGCTAAAAAATAATTAATATTTATGACGAGTTATTTACTATTGTAATGATCATTTGCTCCGAAAATAGACTTATTCTCGTAACAAATAGTCATTCTCAATTGCAAATATATAACTAACAGCAAACTAGTATTTTTAATTTTTTGCAGTATAGTCAATCATATATGGACATATATAGATTATTAATCATGTTTATAACGATGATATTTGACTTCTACCCAAATAATCTCTTTGAAGTGGCGTTGCTGATCTATCGATCATTCACACACCATATATGACACAAACACATAAATTTTCTCGAGTTGAAATAATTATGATCTCATGCATGCATACATGTAGTGTATATTTGGGATTACGGTAAGAAATATAACTTATAATTTAAATAATAAGCTTTATACTTCAAAAGCTATTTAGTGCTTAATAAACATGCATGTAAAACACTTTTAAAGTTAGTTATATTAATTTTTTTAAAATATACATTTATTTGCCGGAGCTTTTCCATAAAAATTTCAATTAGGAGGTTTTTAAAAAAGTAGACTTTCAACTTTTTTAGGTGATTAAAGAAATTTTTATAAATTTACCAAATATCTCATTTTTTCTTTAAAATAGCTTTTAAACAGTTAAAAACACTTTTTAAGCTTTCAAACTCAATTCCAAACGGGCTCTTCATCTAATCACTAAAATGGTGGACATAATATTTATTTCAAAATCCATGCATTTATGATCGTGTGAATGGGACTTTACAATCAAATTTATAAGTAGACCTATTTTCATTCCAAATTATATATAGAACGGCAAGACTACTGATCTCTAAGCTTAAGCGCGCACGCATTATCGATCGGCCTCCCCACTTTCTTTGACACGTAATTTTCAAGGGTGAGATTAACGTGGAGGTTTGAAAATTTCATGCTCCTCGTGGCCGGGCTAGCACATATACTTCAATATATGCAGAAAGCTATAGGAAGACCAGAAAATAGATTCACATGCACATGAACGAAAGATTTATGTCAATTTCTACATTGATTCATAACTATCATCAGTGCTCATCATTGTTCAACTCTCCCGTCAAAAAGCAGTATGTAGATAAGGACTTATCAGGGATTGAATTTCGACGATTTTGATAGAAGATCAAAGGTGGATCATGAAATAATGCCTTTTTATTCAGACTTAACCATTGACATTAACATCCATCTACATACCAAAAGCCTTAATTTCCAAACTAACCACATGCATCAATATTCTTTTGCACATGTGATACGTCAATTTGGATCCTATATATCTAATTACTTCATTGGATTGGACGGTGTAATGCGTGAAGAATAGACGCATAACTAAATATTATGTGGGATCCAAACTATCTCAATATCATAGACATTAACATACGATTGGAGAGAACCGGCCATATCACTACAAGAAAACTGTTTATTTGTTGTCAGTTATATTTTTGATAATAACTATTTCATGTCAAAATAAGTATACTTTCATTTTAAATAGTTATTCTCATTTTTCTTGTAATAACGTGATGTATTGTATATCTGTCTTCAAAATTGAACCATCTAATTCAAACACCGCCGTACTTCTAAGTTAGTGTCAGTCGCAAATAATAATAATAATAATAATAACATGAATATATAATAAAAGTTAATGCTAAAGATTAACCATTCGATCATCAATTTTCATCGTTCAACTCTTTGACATTCCCATCCATGCATGTACCCAAAGAGCCTTTTCAATTTAGCAGTACTCTTTTGTATAGCAGTGGTACGTTAGAGGTGGGATCATCAGTTGCTTTGCCTTTACGTTGGCCGCATATTTCAAACTTTGAAGCAATTAAAGTCAAATGCTCAAAGTAGTGCGATCAAAAGGAATATTAGTGAAGAACAGTCGGCTGGCGGATCTTAGAACAAGGTTTGGTTTACGTTTTTATCTAGAGAAAGTATATATGGTTAATTGAATGGTCGGTACAAAAAGGAAATGATTTGCACATTGACAATTTGGTAAAGGTACTTTTTTCGTTGCTATAAATTAGTCGCAATTGCTTGTTTTTCTTGTAGTGCGTAGTCAAGCATGGATTATGTTTTGTTATGGAAAATTTTGAGAATGTTTGAATTTTTTTTTTAATATTTTTTATTGAGTTTTGAAAAATGATAACTTGCTAGAGTCAAATTTAAAAATTTTTTAGGTTTTACGTTGAAATTTGTGGAACTAAAGAGGGAGAGAGATATTCAAGTCTAATTTTTTAAGATTAATCTAGAGGATCACCGCAAAACTTTTTTATTTTATTTATTTTAAATAATTTTTTAAACACTTTAAATATTTAAAAATATGTAAAAACGTTACAAATTTATTAAAAATACTTTTTTAACCATTAAATAAAAAAATAAAATTAAAAAACCAATGGATGGATTTTGTCGGTAGATTTTATAGGTGAAAATAGTGTTTTTCTAATTTTTATTTAGGTATTAATTTCTAAAAGTTATTTTTTAAGTCAATCTTTGCTTTTGCTTCGGACATTGATTTCTTCAAAGTCATCCCACAATTGTTACAGTTGGAATCTTGGGAACCGTACATGATGCGGGACCCACTTGGAAGAGTGTGATGTGTCAACATCTTATCACGCAAAGTAATTATATAGGTAGAATTGAGCCATATTTATGCAAAGAAGTTCAAAAGTAGCGATGGGTACGCATCATTTCAAACACGATATTATATTATATCCCTCCTCTTTCTTTTTCTTGTGCCTTTTGGCAAATCCTAACAAAGAATAATTAATACGAGGGTCGCTCACCGAGAAAATTGGGGTTATTTTCAATGATCAATCAACTGATCAAAGTATTCTTTTTTTAAGGTAAAATCCCTCACGGCTCATATCAATAATGAAAAGAAAAATTATATTCATAAGTTTAGTATACAACACATTACTCTTTTTATTATTTTTAATTTTTTTTTCTTATTAAATGTGTGGTATATGACTAATAAGTAGAAGAATTCAATTATTTTAAAAAGAATAAAATTTAAAAAATTTATAAAAATAAAAAATTATGTGATGTGTAATATATGTAACTTATGAATAACAAAGCTCATGATGAAATTACTTGACAATCGAAATAAAGTAAAATTTATATTTTATTACTATTCATTTTGCAATGTGACTACAACACCACCATAATTGACGTTTGAATTTAACTTCAATTATAGTCCTCATCTACATGAACCACAAACTAAAAAAGTTTATTTTTATTGTTGTTGGAGAAAAAGCATTTAGGGGAGATTTAGATTGTTAGTTTAAATGAGATGATGAGTTGAGATATAAGTTAAATAGTAAATTAGTAAATAAAAATAGATAAAGAGACACAGAGATTTACATGGTTCGACATAAAAGTTTACATCCACGAGTTGTTTAGGAGACAAAATCCATTATGATAGATGATTTTACAATCTCCTATGGCCTCACATATCGCTCAATATACTGGAAGAATTTAGTCTAGTCGTAGAGAGCCTATGGAGAGTGCCCTCCTTATATAGACTTTTATTTCCTTAGAATGATTAGCTTTGTGAAGTTTTTTTTTCTCTTAGGAGTCTGAGCCAACAACTTTTAGTTTATCTCTTCCTTGTCTTATCTCTTCCATGCCTTATCTCTTGGCTTGATCTTTTTCCTTAGTATTAGTTATAGATTTTTAATGGGTTGGACCCATTCAATTTTATCCCTAACAAATGCCTGTGATTCTTAAGGTCGGCTTGTTTATCAAGAAAGTCTTGAGATCTTCAAGTCAACCGTAATGGAAGTAACCTTTAAAAAATTACAAAAAAAAAAAAAAAAAAAAAGCAATTCTGGGAACTGGTCCATAATTTGTCACTATTATACAATGCAATGCTGATCTCCATGAGCGGTACTCAAGAAGAATTTTTGAAATTTGTAGTAAGGGCCTTTGAGTTTGGGCCTCTGTGAAGTTTGTTTGTGAGAACGTTTATGTGATAATTGAGAATATTGATGATTGTATGTGACTATTTATCGTTAACAAAGTGCGCATATTTTCATGCTTGGTGATCATTTTTGGTTTTTGGTGGCATTAGTGGATTTTGCCCCGTGCTGTGAATTTATGTTGTTGCTTTTATGTTTTGATATAGATATATGTAATAGTTTGTTTGTAGTAACCCATAATTAAGTTGTTAGGGTGCCCTTCGACACCCTAGATACATCTTAGACGGTTGCTAAGTCCGTCGACTAGTTCTTGAAGAACACTCGCGCTAGACGATTGTAGAGCTCAGAGGCTCATTCTGAAGGTAACCTATTGGCAACGGTTGTAGCGAGTGGAGACACTAGGCTTGTACTTGGTAGGAGGATGCCTCATCCGTGTTGATGGTGCAAGTGGAGTCCGTCGGCTATGAGTGTAGTAGGAGGATTCCTCAACCGTATAACTTTGGCGAGGAGAGTGTAGTGAAAGGATGTCTCGACCACGTAACTCATGGCAACTAGAGTGTATCGAGAGGATGCCTCGACCACGTAACTCTTGCAGTGTGAGTGTAGCGGGAGGATGCCTCGACTGTGTACTTTGGTGATGTAAGTGCAACGAGAGGATGCATCGACTGTCTAACTCTAGCGTTGTGTGTGTAGTGAAAGATGCTTCGACTACGTTGATGTTAAAGTTGAGCTCAGCTGCTTTGTTGTAGTGGGAGAAAAAATGAGACTGCACTCTGTGGCAAGAGCTAGAGCTCAATTGTAACAAAATAAAAATCAAACATGTTAGATTAAATAATCCAAATCACAAGTTGAGATTTGCAAACTTAAGTCCTCTTGCTTTAGTGTGGTAAAAGTTGGTGACACATGGCAGATATCTGTTGGTAGCCATGTTTTGGCAACGATGAGGACACGAGATGCCTGCTTTAACGAATGGTCTGTTCTGATGACAACAAATTAAGATGGCAAGCGATGCTTGAGAGGGGCTTCACAGTGAGTGCTCTGTGCTACGTAGATGACTCCCAGCGAAGTATATACTTCGAGGCGTACTGCCACTAGGATTCCAAAAATCAAATTCATTAGTAAAAATAAAATAGCAAGTCTATAGACAAACCAGAGTAATTTGGTTGTCGAGTTCAACTATTCCTTGATTGAGTTTGTTTGCTGCTGAGTGATTTTTGTGTAACGGGGGTTGTTCACCCCTAAGGATTAATTTTTTGCACCTTATTTTTTGTTTCCTCTTTTTTTTTTTTTTTTTTTTGCCATGCATGATCAATTGCTCATCATCTTTGCTCACCATGTTAGTTGCTTTCCATCTTTGTTCGCCACAATATGTTGCCTACCATGGAATGGTTTTCTGCCCCTTTGTTACTCGCCATGCTCCATCAAATAATAAATTTCACATTTGAACTCTTTCTTGCCACCTTTGCTCACCATGGAGCTAGTGTTTTATACGTGTACATGTCAATACGTGCGTTGTTGCTTGCCACATTCAGTTGCATGGTTTGTCTGTGTGTTTTTGCTCACTTCCTCTTGGTTGACCACCATTGTGGGTTGCTTGAGGTTGTCTCCGGGGGAGATGAATCATTAAGGATGTGCAAAGTTTCTGCGATGTTGATAAAGAGCTTCTCTAGGGGGGTAAATCGTTTGTATTGCTGGCGAAGAATGCTATTGTGGTCAAGTAGCACCATGGCAGCGACAATCGATGGGCTGAGTGGTGGTCGAGCTATTTCCCTCGAGGTGCTTAGCAACATGCTCACATAGTGCACAGTGTGCTACTGTAGTGGCGAGGAACATTGTTTTGGTTGGGAACCACTCCATTGGTGGCAAAAGGGGCACGTAGGCTAGGTGGTGGCTGGTGGTTGGATCTTTGGGGCCTATAGGAATGTGCATCCTTTGCCCGTAGCATTGTGTCTGATGTGATCGGCTTCAGGCATCGAGAAACTACCCGCCAACGATAGAAATCGCCAAAGGTCCTAGTGCTAGCCGATGGTGTCCTTGCCAACACACAAAAACCTGTGTGTGGGCCTTTGACAGTTGGTTTCTTCTTTGCTCACACTGTGCATGGTGTGCATAGTGCTCCGATCTTGCTAGTTACCAGTGGAAAGCTCCACCGTTGTCGTATCTCCTCCACGCAAGGAGGCCGCCCTCAAATCCCCTCATGCTATTATGTATTGGAGGTGGTGGCTAAGGTCCTGCATGATGAGAGATCAATGGGTGTGCACCCCTTCATACGCCATTTGAGGCTAGTTCAAACAAGGCTAGTTCTTGAACACAAATGTACACTTGTCATTTTACCCTCCAAAATTCCAAATTGAGTAGTTAAGCAATAACTTGAATAATTTGGTATGTTGTAAAAAAGGGTAATAATTTTGAAAATAAAGAATCTGTTTTTTTTTTTTTTTAATTCTTAATAACGAAACATAGTTCATTCATATCAACATATTACAGACATTTATCAAGCCATACAGCTTGAGAAATAAAGTCTGGAATACAATCCCACCACATCATTAAACTCTCAACATTACAAGCATATCTGGCAAGTCTATGTGCTACCTCATTGCCTAAGCAACTAACATATTGAATAGAACATTCTTCAAATAACAACAAACCCTTTCTTCTCGACGAGGATTTGATGAGAGCGGGCGACGACAACCCCTTCCTTTCTCTCTAATCGTCCCCAACCCAAAGCGTGCAACTTCGGCTCCCGCTCCCCTCCCTTCTCTCTGTTAGTAGTTTTTTTCTTTTTTTTCTTTTTTGGTTTTTTCAGGCCAATAAGGGAGGAAGTGCAGCTCCGGATATTCCAGCTACCAACCGTCAACACGCGACCCTCCAGATGTTGGTCAGCTACCAATCTACACGCCCACCGAATGTGGTGCCAGACGGAGTGGGGCGTTGCTCGCATGCGCGGGACGTAGTCTCGGCTTCCTGCGGCGAGTGGCTGCCACACACCACCAAGGGGCCACCTGCAGACGTTCTCGATTTTTTTTGGATCCTCAGTCTTCAGTACTTCACTTTCCGAGCGGTGGTCTTCCTCCCAGTGTTTTTGCGTGCTGTCTTTCTGATTTTTCATTGTCCAGCTTTTGTGTTCTTGCACGGCTTCTGTCGTTGTTGGTTGGTGTCGTCAATGTGTGTGTCCTATACCTCCGTTTTACGGAGTTTGTGTCTGGCAGGATGTTTTTTTCTTTTTTGTGTTTTTTTTTTTTTTTTTTTTTTTTTTTTTTTTTTTTTTTGTGTTCTGTTCGTTTCCTGTGATGACCAAGGTGGGGTGATGAGCTGTTAATCGACCTTAATCTGAGGCAAAGAGCTAAGAGCGGTGGTCAATGTTATGGCCGGTGGTCGTACGGCTGGCCTTCGCTGTGGAGGTTATTGTGGTCCATACGCAAGATGGGTGCTCATGCCTTTGGGGCTCATGATGCCGATTGCCTGCAGAGAATGTGCCATCAGAGCTCATGCCATGCTTGTGGTTGGGTTGTTTTGTTAGTGTTTTGTTTTGTGGGTTTGTTCATTTATTTAGTTTTAGTGTAGGTATATGCTATTAGACTGTCTGTTCATAGTAGTTGTCTCCCATGTTCCACCTCTTTGGAGGTTGGAGGGACCACCCCGTCTCTAGTCATACAGAGCGTTTACTCGCTCTTTTGAGAGATTTAGAAGTTTAAATAATGTCCGTCACTTGTGTGCGGAGAAGCTCCTGAGCAGTTGCGTTAGTTAACTTATAGTCTAGTTCTCCTGTATTGATAAGTCACAGTTGTAACTTTGTCTACTGAATGAATGTAATGAAGGATATTTCCATCAGAAAAAAAAAAAAAAAAAAAAAAAAAAAAAAAAAAAAAAACACCTTTCTTGTTTCTAGCAGAAGATTCCCAGATAAAGCATCATATTCAATTTCTATTTGCATCTCCACTATCAAAAGACAATCACTTTCAACTATTCTCTTTCTTATACCCATAGTAGTACAAAGTTGCAAGCCACGAAAAATAGCAAGAAATTCAACTGATTTAGGATTAGCCACATCAGGTTCAACAATACTAGCATCTATAATAATATCACCACTCTCATCTCTAAAAACAACACCAACACCTGCTCTATGAATATCACTAAGCATAGCACCATCTACATTTAACTTTAGAAACCTAGAGGAGGCTTTCATTTGAAATATTCCTTTGTCTCCGAAGTAGGCAAAACCTTTATATCAACAAACATTTTTTCTAAAGATAAAGTGTGCTCAATTGTATTCCTGGGCTCCATGTTTTCCTTATCATGAGCCATTTTATTCCTTCTAAACCATAAACTTCAAGCAATTAAGAAAAGTACTGCTAAATCATCCACCATGCCACTTGCTTTCACTTTCATTCCAACATCCATAATAGACAGATGTGACTCCATACTTCCCATCATAGGTAGATATCTCCTCCAATACTCCTTAATTGTAAAACACTACAAGAGGGCATACGGTAGATCTTCTAATCTTACTTTGCAAAAGTAGGAAACCCCCTCAGTTGGTGTTTTCTTCTTGCTTAAGTTGTATTGCATAGGATGACCCTCTTTGCAAGCTCTCTCCATGCAAACACTTTCACTTTGTTGGGCACCTTCATCTTTCAAATGCTTTTCCATAAAGCTTGTTATTTATTAGCATCTAAACATTCTCCCTTATTTATTAGCATCTGAACATTCTCCTAGGAATCTATTGGACTTTTCTCTAATCATTCTGTACACACTGCGCACACTGAACTTTCCATCTTTTTCATACGACCATGTCCACTTATTAAGTTGCTCACCAAGACATATAATGATCTTCATTATGTTAGTTGCTATTTTTGGATTGAATAGAGCTTTTATTTTGTCTGCCTGCCACCATTTTGTGTTCTCTTCAATAAGACTATCCAGTATGCCATCCCTCTGCTCTTCCTTGAGAATTGTGTCTTCCAAACATAGAGCTGGAAGCCCTGGGATCTGGCTATCACTCCATATCTTAGCCTTCTTACCATCCTCTATCCTCCAGCTACTCCCTTGAATCAACCACTTCTTTGCTTCCCAAAATCCTCTCCCAACATATGATGGATTATTCCAACCTTGCATAAAAAAATTGACCCTTTGAAAAATATTTGGACTTGTAAATTCTATGTAACATTGTATTTTCCTCTTGTAAGATTCTTTAGCCTTGTTTAGCTAACAAGGCAAGGTTAAAAGTTCTCAGATCCTTGAAATCAAGGCCACCGTTAAACTTTGGTTCACACATTTTTGCCTAGCTGATCCAGTGAATCTTCTTCTGACCCCACAAAAAATGAGCGATCATTGATTCCATCTCTAAACATAAACTGTTGGGCAGTAGAAAGCCTCATTGCATAGGTAGAAATGGAAAGTTCTACAACTTTGATTAGCACTTCCTTTTCACCTTGAGAAAGCAACAACTCTTTCCAGCTTTAAGGTTTTTGCAAACCTTATGTTTAATTTCTGAAAATGCCTATGCTTTTGACCTTCCTAGAACTAGTGGCAATCCTAAATACTTGTCATATTTTTGAACCCTTCTTACTCCCCAAATTTGAAGTATATGCTTTTACACCTTAGGTTTTACATTCTTTCTGAATACAATAGAAGTTTTGTCCATATTGATCTTCTGTCCAGAGGCCTTCTCATACTTGTTGAGCAAAACTTGAAGATGTCTACTCGTCTGAAGATCTACCTTGCAGAAAACAACACTATCATCTATAAAGAGAAGATGATTTACAATGGAACCTTTCTGCATATCTTGATACCCGACACTGTTTTATCAACCTCAGCATTTTTCAACAAGGATATCAACCCCTCAATATATAGAAGGAATAAGTAAGGGGATAGAAGATACCTTGTCGTAGCCCTCTCCTAGACATAATAGGCCCTATTGGATCACCATTGACCAACATAGAAAAAGAAACAAAAGAAACACATAGCATAATCATATTTATTAGCTTCTACTCAAAACCTATAGAACTCATCACATACTTTTGAAAATTCCATTTAATACAATCGTAAGCCTTGCTCATATCCAATTTAATGGACATATAACCTTTTTCTGCGCATTCTTCTGTTTTAAATAGTGAATAATCTCATAGGCAACAAGAATATTATCACCAATCAAACGGCCAAGAACAAAAGCACTTTGTATGTCTAATATAATGTCCGGGAGGACAAACTTCAATTTATTAGCAATCAATTTTGAAATCAACTTATAAACAACATTGCAAAGACTTATGGGTTAAAAATTAGCCACTTTAACAGGATCTTTCTTCATGGGAATCGGAGTAGTGAAAGTATGATTAAGAGATGTATGGAAGTATGATTAAGAGACTTATGGAATTCACCAGTGTTAAGAGCTTTCAAGATAGCTACTGTGATTGATTTGCCCACTATATGCCAGAATTTTTGGAAAAATAATGGAGCGATGCCATCAGGTTCAGGGGCCTTTGAGGGGTGCATTTGTTTCAAGGCTCCAATCACCTCCTTTTCAGTGTAAGCCCTTGCAAGCTCTTCATTCACTGTTGCAGCCACTCTTCCTTCTAGATTGCCCAAGAAATCCTCATGACCACTTTCACTAGAGTTGAAAAAGAGTTGCTGAAAATAATAATGTATAATTGTATCACGAGCTTCACCCACACACCAATTTCCAGATTGATCTTTCAGTTTTAGAATTCTATTCTTTTTTCTTCTGTGAGAGGCTTTGGTATGAAAAAATCATGAATTTTGATCCCCTTCATTTAGCCACATAGCCTTTGACCACTGTCTCCACATGACCTCCTCCTTCTCTAACCATTTACGGACCTCTGCTCTAGCATGGTTGTGATCTTCCCTAGCTTCACACAGGATCTCTCTCTTGCACCTACTTCAGTTTTTGTCTAGCCTCATGAAGTTGATGATGGACATTTCCAAATTGGTATGGTTCCATATTTCCAATTTCTAACTACACTCTAAGATTTGGGCCATCAATTATGACAAATTATATTCCACATTGCCTTTTCTCCATGTTTCTTCAATAATATCATCACAACCCTTCTCCCCTAACCACATTACCTTAAACCTAAACAATTTGTCTCTCCTACTTTCAACATACCTCTCCTCTACATCAACTCAGATGGGCAAATGGTTTGAGTATGCCACTATACCATGGGTCACCTAAGCATGTGGAAACAAACTTTCCCATTGAGAATTAACTAAGAATTTGTCCAGTCTTTCACTAATACTATGATCTTCCCCCATTCTACTACACTATGTAAACTTTGGCCTAGTGAGTCCCATATCCTTTAGAGCACAGTCAATAAGCACATCTTTGAAATCGTTCATCTGCTTCTCAGGTCTCACTTTCCCTCCCCATTTTTCATCCTAAGATAACACCTCATTGAAATTACCAAAAACTATCCATGCCTCTTCATTTCTCCTACAACATGATCTTATAACATCCCATGTTCTATGCCTCTGGATGGTCTTAGGATGCCCATATATACCCATAACAAACCATTTAAATGTATCAACCCCATATTCCTTAATGCACGCATCAATATGGAAATTTGAAAATTTGAAAATTGTCAAATTAATGTCATCAGTCCACAACATAGCAATACCCCACTCCTACCCTCACAATGAACAACAAGACAAAACCCAATTTGTAATTACCTCTTTCAAATTTTCAAGCTTTTAGTTTGGTTTACTATATAAACAGGATGTTGGGCACTTTCTTCTTGACCAAATCGCTAAGAATCCGAATGCCTCATGGGTTCCCAAGCCCACAAGTGTGCTAGTTGAGGAGTTTCATTGCTCCCGATAGGACTAAGAGTCAACCACCACTAATGCAATTTTTGAAAGAACCCGCTGCTCCACATGTTTTTTCTGCCTAATCGAGATCCTCTTAATTGATCTCCCTTGTTCTTCATCCCATCCTCTATGCTCCTTCCGTTGCTTAGAAATTGATTTTTGTTGAATTGTCAACTGCTTCATTGTAGATTTGTTACTAATATGAGAGACTCTCCTCCACTTTCGGCCCATCAACCCATCAGGCTTCGGCAAACCTGGAGCCCCACTCATATCTTTCTCTAATACATTCTCGTGTATCTCCAACCCATCTTGGTTCACATATTTGGCCCATTCTCCTCGCCCCTATGCTAAATGGCCCATTTGAACTACACCTTCTCCATGTCCACGTGGACCTTCCCCTTCCCCAGTATCTAGCCTCATAATTTGCTATATCCATAAGTGAATTTTGAAACCACATACATTTCGTTACATTGCAATCCCCCTCTTTCTATTGGCAAATATCTTCCAAGATTTCCTCCTCTCTATTAGGTAAGTTACTAACATTTTTGAAATTATCCTTTTTCCTCATTCCCAACGACTCTGTTGTTTGAGATAATGTAGCGGATTTCGCTCTAATCTTGTCCGATAATGATGGCTACCTGTTCTCCACTGGCTTAGGGATCTCCACCTCCCTCTTATGTTCTCGCCGATTCCACCCCCGATCACCAGACTTAACTACTCTCAACCATTGACCATAGGGAAATCATTTCTCATAGTCATTGGGTGCCTACTTCCAGAGATCATACTCCTTGTGGCTATGTCCAAGTCTTCCACAATGATAACATAAGTTGGGCAGACATTTGTAAGAAAATCAAACTCAAAGGGATTCACCCATCCCTAAATTTATCTTCTTTCCTCTCAATAATGGTTTTGTGATATCCACCCTAACACGCACCAGCATGAATTCTCTCCATTCCATTCCACCTTTTTCAATATCAACTTCCTCTACTTTGCCCACAACATTCCCAATCAAATTACCCACATACTCATTCTTGGCAATGAGAGGTGGGTCATGGAAACATATCCAAAACTTTGCTTCTGTAAGTTGTATTTGTTGAATCTTATCCTTCTACTTCTTTCATCAGCACCAAGTGTTTGTCAAACGACCAAGACCCTTCACGAATAACTCTTTCCTTGTCACAGAGATCTTCAAATTCTACTAGTATTAGAATAAAATTTAGTTTCCTGAATTTGGTGTTTTTGACCAGCCTCCAAACTCTTCTTATCGTTACCTTAAACGCTTCCCTGTTATAGTGACGATCCGTCAACAACTTCACTATCAAGCACTTTTCTCCTCTAATTACTACATCATCCAACTTCCCGGTTTCCACATGTAGCACATATTGCTATTGTACCGTTAAGGAAAGCCTCTTGTAGAGAATATCCAAATCTTCCTCCATCTTGCACTTGATTCACCGCTCATAATTCTGTAGATAAAATTGTACATGTGTTTCCTATACAAGACAAGGTTAAGGCCTCTACACAGGAGAGCCCTAGAGAGGAAACTTTGATAGAATACACGTAACAATCTCATTTTTTTATTTTTTTCAAGAAAAAAGAAGTGAAAAAGAAAAAGAAAATTATATTACCTGTAGGTTGGAACAATAGTGTTGCTTTACCTTGGAAATCTAAGAATAAAATATTGAAAAAATTTGGGCTTCAGATTGTTTAAAAATAATTTTTATCTCATCTCAATAAAAAAAAATATATATTTTGATAAAAATTCTTATTGGGTGGAAGGTTAAATTGGCCAACTTATCATCCAATGAATGAAAGTTCACCGACCTGCCCACTATGGCGCGAGTCTGCATATTGCCTTCTCGATATTCAAAGATTCATAATTGCTAACCGAAATTAAAATAAATAAATAACCATTCTAAATCCTTAAACCTGAGGAACACTACTGCTATTGATGGCCTTAATTAATCATTCTAAATCCTTAATTATGTGTAAACCATCTGAGAGGAGGTCCAGATTACATCTTTGTTCGTCTTGTAAAAGAATTGGTATTTTAATGAAACATCATAAATGGTATAGCTCATGCTTCTAGTTGGAACTAGCTCTTATTCTATTTAGATAAATGATATTTGCAGTCATCAATAAAAAATCTTCAAATAATTATTTTGAAAAAAATGAGTAAATATGAAATTACATGAAAATAATAATAATTTTTTAATAGTGAACTCTATTTTTTTTCGAAACGATTGTGCGCATTTACGCTCTACTCAACTATACGTAGTATTACTTATTCACCATATTCCTATATACAATCATACATAATTTAGGATCTTAATTAGGGATATTATGATCATATTTTCGAGAAATAAAATGGCTCATGATCAATTATTTCCCAAATATCCTTAATAAAAAAATTTACAAGGAATATTGAGAAGCATGAATGTATTTACAAATAGTTATAACTTACAAGTTATGATTATTATCTAATGTCAAATTGACCATTAGATCATTCTTAAAAGTTATGTTGAGTACTTAGAGTATTTCATAATTTTGTAAATAGTATTAAAATTTTTTTATGAATAATAATGAAATAGTTTGAATCAAGAAGTTTTATTGAATTTTGCAAAATGAGAAAGACAAAGTTGAATAAAAATATTTTAAAGTTAAAAAATTACCCAAACATAGAGTAATTTTGATCATTAGATCATACTTATTTGTAAGAATCTTTAATTGTCACTTGGATCTTCATCAATTCAACTTTAAAATTTAGATTATCAACATTACTACTCATATTTATAACTAACGATATACCCAATTTTTTTATTTTTATTTTTGGGACTAAAGTGTTAATGCTTACAGTCATAAATTTTGATCATGGTCATGATCACTTTAAAATTCTGATGCTTTAAGCGAAGTGTACAAGTAAGCATTGGTTCAAGGCAATATTATATTGTATAGTGCAAGCAATTATAATCTATATATATATATATATGTATGTATAAAAGCTGCATGTCTCTGGCCACCAATAACATGTCTGAGAGCATTCCTGTCCTTGATGATTATTTGTACTTAATTTCACGGACCCAAATTTAGTACAAGAAATATGCTTGTTCTGGGCACTTTTTGCGATTAGAAATTTGGTTCAAAATAATAAATTTTGGGGCTCACCGGCTATATAAATGACTTCACTAACATCAGTTCAAACTAGCTATAATGAGTCCTCCAGCTTCCTTTCCAACGCCAATAAAATAAAGACTCCAACTGCATTATAGTATTGCATAAATTATAATGCATGCCCACCGACTACTGCCACTAGCCCCGGCAAGTCTCATTGTTAATTGAGATCAGGCTTTCATACTTTATGTTGGTAACGGGTAAACTCCATGACTTATGTTGTGTCCATATGGGTGGAAAGTTATTAATTAACTCTCCATCACTATCATATCTTTAGGAAAGTTAATTAACTTTCTATGTGTAAACTCTTTAAATAAGGGTTTACATACAATATTAATTTAGCAATGTAGAAAAGTTAAAAAAAAACTCTCATTTTTCTCTACAATTTTCTAGATAAACTATTTAGATCTCTTAATCTTAAAATGTAGAATTTTTTAAGAGACTCTAGTAGCCTTCTAAGCGACGTAGAAGTGCAAACAACAAAATAATGTGGACCGTAAGACAAGTAAAGATCCAGCCTTATTAGAATTATGTTCCTTGAGATAATTCGAATTAAACTTATTTAAGATTGGTATTAGAGAGAGGTTTTGAACATAAGCAGATGAAAGAGATAGAGATAAATTAATCATGATACTAATTAAATAATTAATCAGCTGATAATTAATAAAAGATTAAGCTTGCTTAGGTTGCACTCCACTTGGCATAATTATTACAAGTAATACTCGATGGTCATCGGCTTGCCGGTCAGGTTTTTTGAAGCTGCCAAAGTACTCATCATCATGATCATGAAGCTATTCGGTTTTGTTTATGAAAAGAGGATATATTAGGTTATTGATCAGCTAAACATCGATTAATTAAAAATTAACAACATATTACTTGAACTTAATACGTACAAAACAGTGTCGTTTTAGTTTATATTAATTTAATGGGGTCGATGATCATCTAGAAGATTATGGGGTTTCTTACAAGTTATTAAATTGAGCTACAATCCTACGTCTCCTTAGTATGTATATATATATATGATATAGCTGTTAATAGAATGGAACCCACGAACCTCGACATGAAAAATGGACGTTTCTCCAAGTATCTTTGATTTTTCCTTTCTTTAATGTGGTTCTCAAGCTAAGATCGATGTTAACCCACACGCATATATTTAATTATTTGTATTTGTTAATATATGTTGAGGAGCCAACATGAACACTACGATTCTGTCTTTCTCAGAAACAAACCATGTTATAAAATACTAAATACACAAGTTGTGCATGCATATGTGAACACAACACGTGTGTGCATGTGATAGCGAGTTGAGAATTGTTAACAATTTCGTTTTGAACTATATCTGAAATAAATTGATAATATAAGTAAGATGCGGACAATCCTTTAATTGTTTAACCAAATTAGATAACGTACTTATATATATGTAAGTTTTATATATATAATATTTTATATACTCCATACATAATTTTCATATTGAATAAACCCCATATGAATCTTTAATGTGTTTTTTTTTTTTTTTTTTTTTTTTGAATCATCCATTTTGATCCGACAAACATAGCCATTTCCATAGTTGTTCCATAGGCAGTGTATATGGGTCAAGAAATGAGAGCCCAACTTTTGATGGTGTGGATGGAAACAAGGAGGGTGGTGATTTTGGGCTTGCCAAGTCCACAACAATTAGGTAGTGTAAAAGTGCAGAGCAAAATACCTCGAGTAAAGCTTTCCAAGTTACTCAACGAGTTTATCCAACCTAGCCAAAAAATCCGACAAGCCTCAAGGATCTATTCTTGATGGTGAAGTGAATAAACTAGAGTAGAACTCAAAAAATCCCATAGCCTAAATGCTTACTCAAGGAGATTTAAAACAGGGAGAGATTATGTGCTTGTTTAAAACGTGTGGGAACCAACTGAGGAAGGGCTATATATAGCCCTCTTGTGCACAACTCATGGCTAACCTTAAAGGCCAACGTTTAATCCTCATGAAAGTGGCCATTTGTCACTTTCAATTTGAAGCATTATGCCTAGCCTTAAAGAATGACCATTAAGCCATGCGTTACATGCCATTATAGCACAGGAGAGGAAAGGAGAGTAGAGATCTGCCCACATGGGTGCCCCTCCATCTCACAGGTAGAATTTCTTGAATAACCTATAATTCTGTAGTATCTTAAGTTTTAAAGCATTGAAGCTTCTGGAGCAAACCCGATTAAGATTTGCTTGAGTTGCATAAAAACACAACACTAGCAAACTTTAACAAAGGAGAGGTTGATCTTAGAGAGGCAGATGGTGAACAAACTACAATGGAAGTAACAGAATGGTTTGTGGGAAATTGCACATTAGTTTCATCCTACAGCGCTAGTTTTAGATTTATTTTAACTTTCTTAAAAGCACACCGAAAAAACATGGACACCCAAAATAGTTCCTGTAGTTTGATAATAACATGCATCAGATATTTCGCAGCAGATAACTTCAAATATTAATGCTGGACTGTCAAATTTGGATAACGAGACACAACTCTAAGGAGCTCGAATCTTGTCGCTATACTGAGGATTTTGTGTGGTATATATCCTCGCCAAAACTAAGGAGAACTCCTTGTAGCTTTCTTTATACAACAATCATTATCCAATCAGCGTCACGGAGAAGAGTGATGATATATATACGCTTAGCAAGATTGTGTTTGGCTAGTAGGTCTACCTAAGTTTTCGGGCAATCAGGTTATATGTTTCAATTCAGAAGATGATCTCATTGATCTGACAGGGGTAAACTTAGTAGTGGGTGTCATATCCTTCCCTTTTCCTTTTAAGTTCCCCGCCCAAGTTCCGACAGGTCTGGTACATATCCAGATGACCTTAAAAGTTTTGTCAAACCCTTCAAGGCTCTATATATTTCCTCTCTCTCGGGATGTCTCTCATCTAGGGAATAGAACTTGACCACAGAATCATTGACTTCAACCAAGCTACAACCTGGCAATTTTCTGAATCCGATATCCCTCATTGCAACTTTTAACCGTGCAACATCTTTCCATCTCCCAAGATCCCCATATATATTTGAAAGGATGACAAAATTTGCTGGGTTATTCGGTTCAAGTTCAATAAGCCGTTCAAAGGCAACTTCAGCCAACTCAACGTTTTTGTAAATTCTACAGGCCGCAAGTAAGGCAGCCCATATAACAGCATCTGCTTCCCTGGGCATCTTTCTCACAAACTCAACAGCCTGGTCTAAAAGACCAGCTCGTGCAAGCAGATCAACCATACAACCATAATGCTCAATTTGAGGCACAATTGAATAATCATTAACCATGGATTGAAAATAGGAAAAGCCATCTTCAACTAGTCCCATATGTGTACAAGCGCACAGAACACCTACGAAGGTGATTCGATCTGGTGTTTCTCCAGCATTCTTCATCTCATGAAACAAAGTTAAGGAATCATTACCACGTCCATGTGTCGCTAAGCCATTGATTATGGTATTCCATGTAATCAGATCCTTCGTACCCATGGTCTTGAACACATCAACTGCATTTTCTATTATTCCACATTTTGCATACATGTCAATCAAAGCATTCCCAACATAAAGGTTCTCCCTGTACCCATTATTCTCTGCATATACATGAATCCACTTACCCAAATTAATTGCTCCTAATCTGGCACATGCAGCCAATACGATCACAAGTGTAACATCATTAGGAAGCACACTACTTTCAATTAGCATCCTTTTGAAAGTTTCCAAAACTTCAACAAAAAGCCCACTACGAGCATACCCTCCAATGAATCCATTCCAAGAGAAGATGTTCTTCTCAGGCATCACTTCAAAAAACCTCTCGCATGCCTCAGCATCCCCATTGTTTGCGTAACCATTCAACATCGTATTCCAAGACATCACATCCCGGTTTGGCATCTCATCAAAAAGCTTCCGTGCCGCCACCATATCACCCGTTTCAATATAACCTGAAACCATAGTGTTCCACAACACAACATCTCGCACAGGAGCTAAGTCAAAAAGGCGGCGTGCAGAAATCACATCGCGGCACAAAATATACCCTTTAATCATCAAAGTCCATGAAACTACAGTCCTCTGAACCATCTCACCAAACACCTTGTAAGCCGCTCCAATCGCTCCACCACCAGCATACATATCAATCAATGTAGTCGCCACAAATGGGTCTGCTCTGAAGCCAGCCTTTATTGCTACGCAATGTATTTCTTGTCCTTCTACATATGCATTAACTTTCACACAGGATTTTAAAACAATACGAAAGGTAAAGCAATTGGGCATTACGTCCAAGCTTTTCATTTGACCAAACAAAACTAAAACTTCGCTATAAGACTTAATTTGAGCATACCCACTGAACATTGCATTCCATAGACCAATGCTCGGGTCTGGAATTTGATCGAACAGTTGGCGGGCATAAACCATCTTCTTCAGCTCGGCACATGCCTTGATAAATGTTGGGGTTACATAGTCGTTGTGTTTGAAACCGTGGATGATTATCTGGGCTTGGATTTGGTGGAGGCGTTTTGAAGTTTTACATGACTGCAAGAGCGAAATGAATCTTTCTTCGAGAAGTCTTTGGGGATGCTTTTGGACCAGATTTATAATTGTAATTTTCGCTATTTTAGAGGGAAGCGAGGTGTGGTGGGTGCTGTGTAATGCACCCAGGAAGATAAGCAAGAAATGATCACTGTTTCTGAGAGATTCGCTCTCCAAACAATGATTGAAAGATGGAAAATTTTATCAGACGATTCTTATTACTAGAACTGCTTTCTGATTTGCATTCAGGTATTAGGTGGCTGAGCCCATTTTAATTGAAACCTCAACCACTTAGCATTCACATCCGGTGTTTCAAAATACCGAATTTCTCATCATTTGAGAAAATATTTTATTCCAAACCACGGATCTATTATTTATCCTTAAACTATTATTTTAAGTTTATAAAATCATACAAAAAAATTGTGTTTCAAAGATTTTTGAATCATTGTAATTTGTTGATAACATTTGCAAGGACCAGATTTTTGGCATGGGATTCGAAATAGCAACGCTAATTCCCAAACACAAGTTTAAAAATATCTAGATCTCGAGATAAATGCCCAGATCTCTTTCCGTTAAATGCTCACAGATAAAACCAGAGACAACATACAAAAATTTCCAAACACGTATGTTTTTCCATGCTATTTTTATACATTGTGTAAATAATGCCTTAAGAGTCTAAGACACTGCTTGTCTCCTTCCATCAAATGCCCATATCTTAATTTGCAAGGAAATGAATAATAAAAAAAAATAAAAAAAAAAAACACTTTTCCTTGCACACATTTGCATTAGAAAGTCTATGACAAATTTAACCGTTTTATGTTTTTGAGACGCCGAACAAGCTTGAGTAGAGAGAGAGGCTAGAGGGGAGAGAGAGAGAGAGAGTGAGGAGAGAGATATATAGAGAGTGAAGGAGGGAGGAGAGGCGAAGCAGGGGGTTGGGGAGAATCTTAGGAGATCTCATAAAAGTAGATTCATTAACTAATGTAACTTAATATGATATGTTAGATTATAAAATCTTTTTAATTATAAAGTAAATCTAACGTACAGCTCACATCAAGATATGTCAATTTGTAAATTTATTTTTATGAGAATTCTCCATAGATTTAGCATTTCTACAATTGCTCACACTTCAATTACTTATACTTAGGGCTGCAAACCAACAGAGTTGTTTGTGAATAGTTTGAACTCGACCCATAAACTTGGTTCATTTAATAAATTAGTTGTTCACAACCAGTATTAATATTGGTTCGAATATTAAACAAGTTAAACTCATATAATCTCAACTCAACTCGATTTAGGCTCGTGAACAATATTTGTATAAATTCAATTCGACTCGTTTTGAGTTTGTCACAATACTCGTAATATTTCTATATATATATATTCTTAGAATCTTACATATATTCTTTTATTGTATATATTTTATGTGTTAAATGTATTATTTTTATACATAGTACAAGTAATATATTTTGTTACTTTATGTATAATAAGGTACCAAAGAATAATGTTAAGTTACTTTACAATAATAATGTATTAAGTTCACAAAAGAATTATTGAGTCAAATGTTTATAAAGAGTAAGCAACTTTAATTTGATTACGATACTTTCTTATCTAATTCCATTTTGATTATTTGGCTATATTTAATATTATATCAAGGATAATTGAATACTTTAATATTAAATTAATAACTTTATTATATAATTTTTAAAATCACTTTAACCTACTAGGCATTGTTGATTCCATACATATTGGGAAATGATAATGAATCAATAATTCATTGATAGGCTTACTAGTTAGTAGGCTTGTGGAGCATGAATGTTTTATTGAATATGTAAATGATTTAGAGTCTCGATTTACTTTGTCATCCCGAGCCACTTTAAAAATGGATTGTATTAAACTGTATAACGAAGAAAAGATACAGCTAAAAAAATTGTTGGATGATCAAAGAATTTGTCTTACCACCGATAATTGGACATCGGTGCAAAATCTGAACTACATGTGCATTACCGCACATTTTATTGATTGCAATTGGAGATTACACAAAAAAATACTTAAGTTTTGCCAAATTCCTGACCATAGGGGCGAAACTATTGGAAGAGTGTTAAACTCGAGATTGTATGAATGGGGTGTTAATAAAATTTTAACCATCACAGTTGATAATGCATCCTCAAATGATGTTGCTGTTGATTACATTAGGAGGAGAATAAAAGACAATGATTGTACTATACTGGGTGGTGAATTTCTTCAAATGCGGTGTGCTGCCCATATATTAAATCTGATTGTTATGGACAGCTTGAAGGATGTAATTGATTTTGTGTCAAAGATTGGGGATGCCGTCCGGTATGTGAAATCCTCACCTTCAAGATTTGCCAAGTTCGAGACTTGTGCGGTAAAGGAAAAAATTAGTGGGAGGATGATTTGCTTGGATGTTCCTATTAGATAGAACTCCACATATTTGATATTGAGTACCGCTGAAAAATACAAACAAACCTTTGAACAATATGTGTTTGGAGATGACCAATTCGTGAACCCCACTAGCAATGATTGGAAAAATGCACGGATTTTTGTGGAGTTGCTGAAAGTTTTTTATGATGTTATATTGAGCATTTCTGGTTCTTTGTATGTGACAGCTAATGTTTCTTTTAATCAACTTTATACAATTGAGGATGCATTACATGATATGTGCTTATGTGATGATATTATCATTAGTACTATGGGCATAAATATGAGAAACAAGTATGAGAAGTATTGGGGTAGCACAAATAGGTTCAACTTGATGATATATGTTACTTTTATGCTTAATTCACAATATAAAATGATAGCAATGAATTTCTGGTTGCAAACATACAAAGGGTGTGAGTTGGTAAATAAGATAGAGGACATGGTTAAACAACTTTTAGGCTGCTTGATTGAGCAGTATAACACATTTCATGTAGCTAGTGGGAGGAGTTCTAATGTGGCTTAAGGGAGACCAAGTACTACTAATATAAATATTGTTAATGAGCCAGCACCGATTCCTACTAAATTTAAGATCATGTTCACTAACTTCCTTAAGGAATGAGGTGTTATGGAGTTTAGATCGGAGCTAGACAGATATTTTTCTGAGATGTGTATAGACAACTCACTTGGTTTTGATATCTTAGATTAGTGGAGAATTAATGCCGTTAATTATCCTGTCCTTACTGAGGTAGCACATGATGTGTTAGCCACCCTCATTTCCACTGTTCCTTAGAGTCTGCATTTAGTACCGGAGGACGCATATTGGATCCTCTTAGGAGTTCCTTGTCTCTAGAAACTATTGAAACTCTCATTTGTACTCAAAATTGGTTAAGGACCAAACCAATCAACATTTGGGATTTGGAAGAATACATACAGTCGATGGACCTTGAAGGTAAGTTTGAAATGTGAAATATTCTTTTTAATATCTATCTAACTCGATTTATTATCTATCTAACTCAATTTTAATTTTTTTTAGATGATCATCTAGCTTCATCTTCAACCGAGGCTGATGTGAGTCTCCATTCCCATTCATGCTTAAAAGTTTAGATCCTATTATGAAAGAGAATATGTTAATCTTCAATGGAGGTAAGAGATTTGTGCATTCTTTTTTAATTTTGGCAAAGGAGAATATGTTAGGTTTGAAACCTAATGGAAATTAGGTGGCCATTCTTTGCTTGCAGATCTCAACCTGTCCCTAATGACCCAAAAGAGCTTCATGAGTACGCCCCTCTTAAGGTTAATCCTCTATACTTCACCATATCACTTTTATACTCTCTATGTACATTATACATTATATGTGTATATATATATATATATTTGGTGAATTAAATATAGAAGTCCTCAACAAAGAAGCTAGCTAGGAAAGAGATTTTGATATTATAGGCCATTTGTTTTGAGGACTTCTATATTTTTTGGGCATCTTTGTAGTTTTATATTTGTTTCACACACACACTTTAAGATAAATCATTCCATACTTTTTAAATATGTTTTGGCATCTCATTAAAAGATTCCTGGCTTTTTCTCAAGAAGGTAGGATATTCATCAAGAATAGTATGAAAATTATTTGAGACTTCCTACCTCATTTTGAACTTATATGTATCTACCCTTTTTCGCCTTCACAAGGAGGGTGTTATCTTGGAGGACTGGTGGCATCTCAAACAACAATGTTATGGTAAATAGCCCTTGACTCATTTACTCTTCTTGTTGTATCTATGCATCCCGTGTGATAGTAACCTATGTGGAGCATGGGAAATTTGTTTAGCTACTTCTCTATTGAGAAATGGTTGTGTTGAGCCTCACATCCTATTCCTGCTTACCACTGTGGCATGGAGAACTTTACTTAGTGCTTGTAGGATTTATGCAAACATTGCAAAAAATCTGCAACGGAAATTATAGAACTTGATGCCAACGATCATGCTTCATATGTTATACTCTAACATTTAATCTGGGGAGGGAAAATGGGAAGAAGCTATGAAGTTGAGATAAAAAATGGCCGAGATTGAATTGAAGAAATATCCAGCAAGTAGTCGATTGATATACTGATATATAATTCACGAGTTTGCTCTATCTGTATGAGGAGATGGCTACATTTTGTTGACAGAGGCTTGAGGCAAATGTAGGAAAGCTTTGAAACTCAGATTTCTATCTGTATGAGGAGATGACAAATGTAGACAGCCCAATATTTTCCTAGCGTGTGTTTGCAAGTGTAGGTGTATGTATATTTATATGAATGGAATGATTTGTGTTCATGCAGGAATCTGTGACCTTCAGCAGGCATAAAAAATTTGGTGGGATTTTTCACTCACAAGATTGCAACTTTCATTCAAGCTATAGAGGAATCACTTCCAGTTGTTGGGAAAAAAAACCTACATCCAGTAGTGGATTATGTAATTTTTTCAGTAGTCAATATAGATGAATATAGAATAATCTTTCAATTCCAGCATTTTTTCTTGAATATGTAATTTTGATATGTTTTCTTGAAAAAGGTGTAATATAATATAGGCTTTCAGCATTATTTTTTTCTTGAAAAATAATTTAATAATATGGGCTTTGTTAAAATATTAAAAAAAAAAATTGGGTATAGGCCGGAACCCCGATCAATCCGGGTTCCAACCTGGGTCATAACCAGGGTAGATCCAGGCCAGAACTGGGCCCGAATTTGAAATTCGGGTTTTGGGCGGGGTATACCTTGATATCCGATTCGGTACCCGGTTGCTTAGCCCTATAATACTACCTCATACTACTCCTTTACTACTCCCTTAAATCCATTTATATATATATATATATTTTTTCCTTAATGATTAAGAAAGTAATTATTAGTGAAATTGCATAATTTTTTAATTTTTTATTAATGATTAAAGATGTTAAAAAAATACTTAAAAATAAAATAATAAAAAATAAAAATATCAAATACACTATAATCTATAGTCTATAGAATAGTAAAATTATTCTATCACTTAAAATACATTACTTTATCACTTAAAATTATTAATTTATTTACATCAATTTCCATTTTCCAACACCACCAACCATACGGTTACTTTTCCCAATTACACTCTTCACACTTTGTTTCAAATACATCATTTTATCATTTAAAATTATTAATTTATTTGCATCAGTTTCCATTTCCCAACACCACCAACTATACGATTACTTTTCCCAATTACACTCTTCACACTTTAATTCTCATCCATCACAAATTAATCACAATTTCTTTCTCTTCCTTCCATTTAGTTGTTTATTTCCTTCATCTAGTTGCTTGCACAGCTCCTTGGTGGGACGTTTTCAGATTGAGGGGATGTGTTGCACAAAGAGTCAAAAACTCTACGTTGTTTTTAATTTTGCCTTACTCAATAGTGTATAAAGGACTGGGGAGAGATTGAAAACTCAAAAGTTCAAAACCCTAATATTTTGAAAGACGGTCCTCGGGAGTGAGTAGGAGCCTCAGACAAGGGGGAAAATTGCGTCTCGCCACTTGCTATCTGGCATTGTGTTTTTTCTTCATCTTGGTGGCGCTCTCAGCTTTGTATTTTCTTCGTCTTAGCGGGGCTCTGTACTTTTTTCATCTCAGTTTATTTTCTCTGTGGTTGTGGGTATGGTGTTTGTCGATCTCCTTTCTCTTCTTTGTCTTTCTTTTTGTTTTTCCTGTTAGCTTTATTCTCTATATTTCTTGGTTCCTCGTATTTGTTCTTTGTCTCGGTGTGTTGTGGTATAGTTATTCTTGATTCCCTTTTTGTTCTCTATATGGTGTGGTTCGTGTGGATCCGAGCAACACTCTTAGATTTTTATTTTTATTTTTTGTGGTTTCTTCTTGATTCCCTTTTTGAACTCTTTGTGGTGTGGATCTAAGCAACACTCTTAGATTTTTTTTGTTGATTCTTCTCAATTCCTTTTTTATTCTCTCTATGGTGTGGATTTGCTACTATTGGTTATGTTGGTAATAGTGTTGTTATTTTTTATGTTTATTTCCGTTGTTGATTTTCTACTGCTATTTTTATAGTCTATAATTTTGTATGTAAAAATATTTCTAGTTTTGTGTCAATAGCTTATATTCTCTTTAAAAATACATCTTGATCAATTAAATGCAACAGTTTTCGGTCTTTAGTTTTCTAGTAATGGCTTATATTTGCGTGATTCCTTTGGTTTTGCATAGTTTTTGCGTGATTCCTTTGGTTTTACACCTTTTTCCATTATTTATTATTCAGTTTTCACTTTTGTGTATAATATTGATTCTACCTGTCTAAAAATCTTTTTTTAGACATGCTTGAACATGTTACAATTTTAGAATACTCATCTGCAACTCTAGTCATGGAAGACATAGAACCTACATAAGAAGTTGAAACTACCACAACCTTTATAGAGTGTGATAGTAATGATGGGAACAATGAAATTGATGGTATTATTGGTGGAGTAGAAGACCCAAGTGCCCCTAAGGATCTCCAAAAATATGCATACCAAAGGAAGCCTAGGAAGAAAACTTATACTATTTGGAAAGATTTTAAAATAGTACTTAAGAATGGTATAAAGAAAGCTGAATGTAACTTTTGCAAAGACCTATTGTCTATTTCTTCATCAGGTTCTACATCTCACTTTAATAGGCACTTGACTAGTTGTCTTCCACACATAACTACTTCTGAAAAGGAAAAGGTTTTAACTATTGACATGAATGGTCCTGAATATGTGAACACACTGAAGAATTTCTCGCATGCTATGAAAAAGGTAAGAGAACTTGCTTCTCACATGATACTTTATCACGAGTATCCATTTTCCATGATAGAACATGTTGTGTTTAATAAATTTTTGAGAGCTAATACTCCTTATTGGCAAAAGATAAGTCGTATTACAGTAAGAAATGATTGTGAATCCACTTATGAAATTGAGAAAAAAAAAAAAACTCAAAACAATATTGAATAATTTTTTGTAGTGTTTTATTTTTGTACTTGGTGCTCAAAGAAATAGTTTAACATGTTGATATTGCTTTCTTGTTTGTTATTCTTGGCTATTACTATTAGGTTGTTTATTACTTTTATTTATTATTCTATAGGTTATTATTTAATCTATTGTGCTTCATTCGTGCTTCATTCATTTTTAGACTAGGTGTTTATTATTAGTGTTTATCATTTTATCAATAAGTTGCTTACTCTTAGTTAAGATTAGTGGATTTAATATTAGGTGTTCTGGTAAGTTGAAAATTCTAGGGGGCTACTGAAGTGTTTATCTTTTTCTTATTCTATTAAACTAAGACCAACTTTTACATACTTACGTAACTCTGTCAAATGTAGAATTGGCTCCTATATTCCAAGGTGAAGGCCAATGTATTTACATTGATTTATTTCTAATGAGAATGTTGGCTCCTATGTCATATGTGCATAAAAAATGGGGCTAAAGTGAATAAGAGTTGGTGGACTTTTCAATTTGTAAATCTGTATCTGTGATTTAGAAGTTATTATTGTGAATCTATGATGCCTTAGAAGTTGGAATTATTTACTTGTTTCAATTTGTAATTATATTGTGGCAAGTGATGAATCATTGATTTATTTGCAATAAGAATGTTGTGAATAAGCAATGCTATGTAATGCGCTGATGTGCATCAGAGATGGGCTAAAGTGAATAAGAGTTGGAGGACTTTTCTTCAACCATTTTTTTAGTTTATTTTCCTAATTGATGCTATAATTAATGATCTACCATTTGAAGTTGTAATTTATTGTCATGCCTTCGGGATTATTTACCTATTTGCAACTATACCATGGCAAGTGTTGAATTATTAATTTATTTGCAATAAGAATGTTGTGAATAAGCAGTGTGAATCTGTGATAGTCATGGGCCGCTAACTGCTGTAGTGCTGTGCATCAAAAATGGGGTTGATTTGGCTGAAGTCATGAATAAGAGTTGGAGGACTTAAGACTTTTCTTCTACCATTTATTTAGTTTGTTTTCCTAGTTGATGCTATAATTAGTGATCTACCATTGGAAATTTTAATTTATTGTCATGACTTAGAAGTTTGAATTATTTACCTATTTAGGCTATTTGTAAGTTTATAACTATATTGTGGCAAGTGGCAAGTGATGAATCATTAACATATTTGCAATAAGCATGTGTAATGTGATAGTCATTTGCCATAAGAGTTCAATCTAATATTTATTATCAAAATTCTAGTTAAAATTGATTAAAGAAATATTCTTATTTGTGCATAAAAGAAATAATCTTTTTGGTATTCGAGTTCGAGTCTAGTTTGATCTTAATTTTACTTAGGCGAGCCAAGCTCGATCATAAATTTCTAATACTTTTCTAGCTTGAG
Source organism: Carya illinoinensis (assembly GCF_018687715.1). Classification (NCBI taxonomy): domain Eukaryota; kingdom Viridiplantae; phylum Streptophyta; class Magnoliopsida; order Fagales; family Juglandaceae; genus Carya; species Carya illinoinensis. Next base: position 19,853,595 of record NC_056766.1, on the reverse strand, counting down.
TTAAGTTCCAGCAGATATACATGCTAATTGAGCTCAAGACCCCCTGTTCAAACTCAGCCCGACTCGGTTCGTTTGTAGCCCTACAGTTATACTACTTCTAAATTGGTAGATAACTAACTAGAAAAGTTTCTAAGGGCAGGTTTGGGGAGTAAGATAAGATGAAAATTTTGTAAATAGTAATAAAATATTTTGTGAATAGTAGTGAGAAAGTTTAAGTTGAGTATTTTTGGACTTTGAGAAAGTAGAGATAAAAAGTTGAATAAAAAAATATTAAAAAGTTAAAATACTGTAAGAATATAGTTTTATAATATTATCTTTGTTTGAGAATTTGAAAAAGTTGGAATTGTTGTTTATTTTTTATCTGAAAATTTGAAAATGTTATAATGAGATCATATAATAAACAAGAGGCAATGTAGGTAAGGAAATATTCTTGCGACCAATCACTAACATCAAAGACACACACTGTCCTCCTCTTATCATAACAAAACTTCATATGTTCTTGTGCTATTGTTAAATTGTGTTTCAAGATGGAAAGGATTTGAGCTTTGATTATTAGGTTGTTATTTAGAATAGGGTTATATGAAGAACCAACTTGAGTTTGGAAATAAGATTATGAAGTCAATCTAGTGAATGAGATTTCATGAAAATGTCAGCAAGTTGGTCTTCAAAGGAGATGGAGTAAAGAAGCAAGGTGTCTCGGTGAAGATGATGCCTAATAAAGTGACAATCAATCTCTATATGTTTTATACGCTCATGGATAATATCATTATGAGCATTTGAGGAGCACCTATATCTACCAAAAGTGGCATAACCATAAAAGCTCAGATGTAGTATCTATAAGAGAATGATACTCAGATTATGTACTAGAGCAATCAATAACAAACTACTTCTTATTAAACCAATAAATCATAAAAGTTCCTAGGAAGAAGCAATAACCAGTGATAGATCAACCATTAATAGGATCTTCATTCCAGTCAGCATCAGAATAAGCCCGAAGTTCAAGGGATGAGTGTGAGGAAAAATGTAGTCCACGAAAAGAAGTTCTTTTGATGTAATGCAAGATACAAAAAATCGCAGCATAGTAGGTAGATTGAGGAGCACTCATAAACTTGCTAATCAAATGAATAGCTTAGGAAATATCTAGTTGTGTGTTGGTAAGATAAATAAAACTCTTGAGTAGCTGCCTACAGAGAGTAGCATCAGAAAGAGGATCACCATTGGTGGCAAGAAGCTTGACCTTGGTTTCAAGAGGAGTGTTGGTAGTCTTGTTTTCAGTCAAACCAACTCAAAAACATAAATTAGAAGCATATTTAAATTGAGAGAGATAATACTTGTCTATGCTAGAAGTAACCTCAAGTCCAAGAAAGTAATTAAGTTTGCCAGGTCCTTTATCTCAAGATTCTGACTCAAAAAGGTTTGAAAACTTTGTATCCCAAAAATGGCATTCCTTGTGATAATCATGTCGTCAACGTATAGAAGGATAATAATAATACTCGCATTAATGGTTTGCAAAGATAGTGTAGTGTCATATGAGCGGGGAACAAAACCTTGCCGAGCAACCATAGAACTAAATTTGGCAAACCACACACGAGGAACTTGCTTGAGAACATAAAAAGCATGACGAATGCGGCAGACTACGGGTGGGTAGTGGGGCCCTGCCCTCGCATGGGCGGGACAAATCCTCGTTCGCTAGAAGTAGGGGATAGGTGGCCCCTCTTGCATATGGTGCCCCCAGCAGGGGCAGGCTGGGCCCAACCTCGGGCATCGCATATATATATATATAATAATATAGATAATATATGTATATTATAATTAAAAAAACCCCCATTCATCAAAACAACATAATGTCAATCAGTCATCAAAACGACGACATTTCATTGACAAAACAATGTCGTTTTGATTGTTGGGATTTTTTTAAAAATAAAACAACCCACGTCAAAACAACGCCATTTTGTCGTATAAAATTTGACATCGTTTTAATAAGTTTGTTAACCCCCACCCCTCTTCCCATAACCCCCACTTTTAGAAACTTCTCTCTCTCTCTCTCTCTCTCTCTCTCTCTCTAACCCTTGCAATCGCCACTCACAGTTGCCACTCTCTCTCCCTCACCATAGTCCCTCTGTCGTACTTCATTCGTCCATTGTATATTGTTCATCCATTTGCACTCCTAGTCTGTCACCGAAGGTAAATTCTCAATTCACATACAAGCCGATTATGTTTTTCTTTTCTTTTCTTTTCTTTTTTCATTTTTTTTGAGTTATGGAGAATGAGATTAAATTGAAGAGTTAGAGAATGAGATTGTGAATTGTGTGATGTAGAGAATTGAATTGTGCATGTGTTTTGATGTTTGTAATTTTTAAATAGTGAATTTTAAATTCTTTAGGGTTTCCGATTGGAACTCTAAATTAGTTTAGAGTTATAATCTAGAACCCCTTAATAAATTTATGGTTCCAATCCGAAACCCTTAATTATGTTGGGGGTTAAACCCCTAAATTAATTTAGATTTTCAAATTGAAACCCCTAAATTAAATTAGGGTTTCAAAATCGAAACCCCTATCTGTTTTGGGGTTTCGATATGAAACCCGATCTGTTTTGAGTGATTGTTGCATTGTTTTAATTGTTGTTATGATGTTTACTTCATTTTAGATTTTTTCAGTTTTGGGGAATGGCTAGTCCATCAGATTTTAGTGCTAGCTCTCCAACCCCTACCCGAACATCTAACGCTGTTGGATTTATAGATGCTATCCCTACCCTTTTGGACACTACCCCTAACCCTACGGACCCTTGCCTCCATAAAGTAAGAAATCTGTTTCAATAATTTGGACTCACTTTACCAAACTAGAGAGTGTTGGCCCCAATAACCTCCAATCTAAGTGTAACCATTGTGGTAAATTGTATGGATGTGACTATAAGAGACATGGTACATCCCAATTAAAGGTACACTTAGAAAATCAATTAAAAAAGAGTTCAATACTAAAACCTTTACAAGAAAAAAGTCAATCTAGACTGGGGATTGGGCTTAAGAAAATGGTAGATGGAAATAATGGGGGTGCAACTTTGAAGGGGTATACTAAGTATGATCTCAAGGAGTATAGGAGACACCTATCTCGTATAGTCATTATGGACGAGTTACCTTTTCAGTTTGTGGAGGGATAAGGGTTCCAAACATATTCTAAGTACTTAGAACTTAGGTTTAATCTTCCTTCTCACCATGTGGTGGTAAAAGATCTTAAAAAATAAACATTATATGTTAGAAAAGACTTGTTGAGGGGCTAATTGGCAGGTCAAATAGTTTGCCTCACCACTGATACGTAGACATTCGTCCAAAACTTTTATTATATGTCTTTGATTGTGCATTTTGTTGATTGTGACAGAACATTACACAAAACAATTAAGTTTTATTAAATTTCTAATCACAAGGGTGAGACGGTTAGGAAAGCCTTGAAGGTCGTAATAAAGGAGTGAGGGGTGGCATGAGTTCAGAAAGTTATAGTTGATAATGCCTCGTTTAACGATATCGCATTGGAACATCTTAAGACCTATCTTAGAGAGTTAAATAAGATAATCTTGGGTAGTGAGTATTTGCATGTGAGATGTGATGCACATATTCTAAATCTAATTGTCATTGATGGTTTGAAAGATTTTGATGACTCGATTACTTGGGTCAGAATTGCTGTGAGATTTGTGACATGTAATGCCTGTCCTTGTAGTGGTTCCTTTAGAAAATGATTTTATGAAAAGAGACTGGAATTACCACTTGTTTTGAAATTTCTTTTCCTTCCATGCCAAGATACAAAAAACTCAATATTTATAAATAAAACGTGTTTCTTAATTTAAAAGGTTACAACGTAAAACATTAAATTTTATAATTAAAGTCTCTCATACAAAATATCATGCTTAGATTTTCGTGCTCTTCCCCTTAGGCCGTGTACATCCTGATGTGTCATGCTCATCTTGTCCTTGGGAGGGCACACATAAAAATTAAAATGATTTGATGACTTGTAAGCATTACTTCATATAGTTAAAATATAATAACATAAGTTTTCAGTCATGCATTCATCACTCCATAAATATCATACATAGACATTCATTTCATTTTTAAAACATTGAGAGGAGGGGTTTTTCTTTAAAAATTGTCTTCTTTTCGTAAAACAGTTCCCCGCACCTCGCTGCCTTCATTTCTTAAAGAGTCTTAGCGTTCATGCATTCTTTCTTAATATGCATACATTCTTTTTTATCGCTCTCATTGATCATTGCATACTGTTACGCCCCGTGTGTGATGGTTAGCGATCTTTTACACCTGATTCCGCTCATGGCCACCGGTTAGGAATCCATTCCGTTAGGGTGCAGCATTGAGTGTACTACTAGTACTACTTACCCAGCATTGTAATTTACCCAGTCCAGTCCTTTGGTACATTTATCCATTCATTCATGGATGTTATGTCTTTTCATACATTAAAACATTCAGTCATTTCATTCAGTTCTTTCAATCCTCCAATCCGTTCATTCTTAAAAGTAACTTAAAAGCATGGGCTTAAATATCATCTTTCATGGCGTCATTTAAAACATCAGTTCATGCATCGTTTAAGCGTCAGTTCATAGGGGCATTCTAAAACACTCTCTTTGCATCCTTTAAAGCATCGCTTAAAGCATGAGGCGTCAACCTCACATTTTATTTCATGAAAATACATAGAATACTTATCATGTATAACATCCATTCACATGCATACACTTAATACTTTGGGTGTGTAAAAATGGGCTATCAATGTGGGCCGTTACATACTTATACTTGAAAGCTTATACTTAGCGTTCTTTTGTAAAACGTGTTTCATATCATTTCATAAAGTATTTCATTTTCATTTTCATTTATTTACAAAAATCTAGAAGAATATGAACATAATACTTACCTAGATTCCATGCCATACTCATTTCATGAAGTTCATTCATGTGTGTGTCAGATGGAAATCTACATGCATACACTAAAACTCAACGTCATTCTCTATTTAGTACATAAACAACTATACTAGGATATAACTACACTTCACTTGGAACACTCTCAATGCATCCCTGTGTTTTTACGTGCCATTTACTATGCTAAAACTTCAAGATCCATTTACCGTCACTACCTCTATCTTTTATGTCTTCCTCATCACATTTCCTCTTTCTAAGACCCACTTTGGTCACTTTTTTCAAATCCAATATTTTACTTCAAGGTCTTATCCTTTAAAATGAACCTCTGTGATTCAGCTTAGGGTTAAGACACTAAGACCTTCGTCTTGCTCTCCTATTAGCCACATTCTGATGCATGACTCAGACCAACTAAGTTATGCATCCCGATCCTAGACAACATACCCATTACTACTTTCATGCTTCCTAGCCCATACTCAATCCTTACTCCCATCCGTACATGCCACATGACTTTAAGTCAACTCTGAGAGTTAAACATTGTGTAAGCATGCTTAGGACAAATTACCCATTATATATTGTAAATCTGTCCGGTACATGTGTCTCACCAAATGCACGTGTACCTTACCCTTTATCATCTAAGATCAACTTATAGCCCATTGAATGCCTGCTAGTATAAATAAGCTTCATACTCTGATACCAACTTCTATTCAAACCTGGTCAGCAGGACCTTCCTACTTCTTGACCCCTTTACAAGTTCATCCCAACATTTGACACGACATGGCTCCATTTACCGCTACATCTCTGTCATGTCACGTAACTCAAGGTAAATCCCGAGTTATGTCATGACACCCGCCATGCTTTAGCTACGCTACTCTTACCCTATCCCATCAATTCACACATACTCTAAGCCATAAATCAACTACAAGGTGACACCTGTCACCTCGAACTACAGGCCACATTATAGCTATTTCAAGACACCGTTACACAGTTCCCAACACTACACAATATGCTCTACGCTCCTCTACTACGCAACCATCCTTTTCTTATGCGACACGCCATACAGTGCATCGCTACACCACATGCAATATGCACCATGTGTACTCCCTTCGCTACATCACGTATTACCACAACGCACACCACACGATGCGTCGTTACACGACATGGAGCGCACGCCGCATGTACTCTCTTCACACTATGCCACACCAAAACTACAGCACACACCTCACACCCATACTTCATAGCACAATTTACAACACTACACAATTATGCCCAACACTTCACTACACAGCCACACTTCAAAACAAACTTTACAATACTAACAACATAGTCTATAATCCAACGAACCAACTAACAATTAATATAAATAATGATGGATAGAGGGTTATACCATCGACAGGATAACCCGTGCGTTGCTCGCTGCCCATCATAATCAAAGGCGTTGAAAGAGTCGTACGTGGCGGTTAAACCATGTGCAGTGGCTATTGGCCAAGTACAATGGCTGTCCATGGTGCATGGTGGATGTTTGGGCATGTGGGTTGGTGGAATTGGAAGGGTTGGCCATGGGGAGGCTCATGGTGGTCTCGGAATGGTGGTGAGGGGCGGAGCACAGCAGCATCTCGCCGTGAAGACTGCACCCGAGGGGGCGTGTGAGGTAAAGGAGTGGCTGGAGGAGCTTAGGAGGTTGCTGGTGGAGCTGTGGTGGCGAGGTGGTGGTTGTGACGCCCCCAAAATCCCCACGCCCGAACACGGAGAAATTGAGACGTCCGGATGGTGACAACCCGGGTCACCATCCCATCGACGGGTGCCGAGTGTGTGCAAGACAACAGACGTGTACAGAGAAAACACGCAGCGGATAACGAAAGTCATAACTAAGTACCAGAATTCTTCTTAACGTAATACAAGCTGTTTAAAACATACATAGATGAAATATTACAAAACACAAATACAGTTTTAAACAAATAAAAAAGATAGCATCAGCAACCCGGCGGAGCCGCATCCTCGGGCTCAGCCTCCTCCTCTTCGTCCTCTAACTCTGCACCAAAAGCTACGGAACCACGAATGGTACCGCAGGTAAGTAAAACCCAAACACTACCAGATAAAAACACATAAAACTCAAACAATATGCATGAACCATGCCCAATGCCCAAAGCCCAAAAACACCAGTTTTCCACACACGCCAAAAACCCTTTTTGGCCCAAAAACACATCCTTTCCGAAAACACGCCAAAAGTCACATTTAGCCGCCAAAAGTCCATTTGACCCAATATCTCGCCAGAAGTCCATCCGGCCCAATATCTCGCCAGAAGTCCATCCGGCCCAATATCTCGCCAGAAGTCCATCTGGCCCACGCCAAAAGTCCCATTTGGCCTCATAAACCATTATCCAATTTTAATCGTATGCACCATGACCTCCCCTAGGGGTCATCCGCACACCCTGGCTCCAGTGTCACACCGTAGAGTACCACCACGCATGTGACACCTAACGAGCGATGCCCAGTTCCGCGCCCCGCGCGTGCGTAGCCAAGCATCCTCTAGCCCTCGCCAGCGAAGGGCCACGGAGTCGGTGAGTAGGGCGATGCCCGGTTCCGCGCCCGGCGCGTTCGTAGCCAAGCATCCCCTAGCCCCGCTCCCGTCATCTCTCTCGACAACTCAGGGGACATCACTCAGTTTATTCCACTCCCGAGTGACCAGAGAAGCTCCACCGAGATAATAACCCATCCCGGCTTGGGCTCGTGATACACACGCACCCGTAAAACCACTCACGCCAATACACAGGCTTTTCACACAATTCCACAAACACTCGTGCATGCACCATGTAATGCCATAACAATGCATAATAAAATAAACCAACAATCATGAATCAAATAAACAGGCAACTCCGTCCTCCATCCATCCGACCCCCGAAACTCCTCGGACTCAGTCCGAAATCAACAACCAACAACAGTAAATAATTGAATGAGCAATATGTATTAAAATCTGAAAATAGGGTTTGGAAAATACTTACAGCGCTATACGGCAATTTTAGAAAACAAGCGGCGTTGCAAACGGCGGAAAAACAGCAACGTCACAGTGAAAATTCACTGTGGCCGTGGGTTTGAAAAACCCACTTTTGAACGGGGACAAACTAGGACACGAGATTGATAGGGAATGGTCTAGGGATGGTTGTGAAGCTATTGGAAGTGGCGAAAGGCCGTGGGTGGCGGCGGAATGGCCGGAAATGGCCGGATTACCCAAAACGGAAACTAAGCTCGTAGGAGCTGTTCCGGTGGTCGTTGGAGGCCGGAAATGGGTGGGTTAGGACAGCAAGGAGTCGGTGATGAAGTGGTGAAGAAGTGGTGGCCGGAGGTGGAGCGACGGCGGCGGATCGGAGCAAAATCCGTGCGCCCTTCTTGGAGCTTTTCCGGCCAAACGGTCGGCCGGTTGGGGGTGGGTTTTGGAGGGGTGGTGCACCGGAGGGAGAGGAAGAGAATGGGACCGGTGGGAGGCCGAACGGTGGCCGGACGGCGGCGGTAGGGGCTGGAGAAGGTGACGCCGGCGTGAGGGAGAGGGAGGAGAGAGAGAGAGCACGGGGGGGGTCCGGATCGGGGAGAGAGAAAGAAAGAAAAAAAAAAAGAAAAAAAAGGAAAAAGAGAAAAAAGGAAAAAGATGTGAAAAGAGATGAGGTCCAATCCTCACTCCGGGAAAACGAA